>NC_044033.1:264198932-264505330 GCF_901765095.1 Microcaecilia unicolor | reverse complement strand
TCAAGTATTTAATATTTGGGGTTTTTGGGCAGGGAGGGGTGGAGAGAGGAGCAAACTGGAGGGGGACCGGGGGGACTGGTGAATTCCATGCCCGCCCACCTTGGGCTCTGGCCCACCCAAAATTAGTCATCTGGCTACGCCCCTGCTTCAACCTCATTTCATGTCCTCTAGTTCTACTGCCTTCCCATCTCCGGAAAAGGTTCGTTTGCAAATTAATACCTTTCAAATATTTGAACGTCTGTATCATATCACCCCTGTTTCTCCTTTCCTCCAGGGTATACATGTTCAGGTCAGCAAGTCTCTCCTCATTCATCTTGTAACGCAAATCCCATACCATTCTCGTAGCTTTTCTTTGCACCGCTTCAATTCTTTTTACATCCTTCGCAAGATACGGCCTCTAAAATTGAACACAATACTCCAGGTGGGGCCTCACCAACGACTTCTACAGGGGCATCAACACCTCCTTTCTTCTGCTGGACACACCTCTCTCTATATAGCCTAGCAACCTTCTGGCTACGGTCACCGCCTTGTCACACTGTTTTGTCGCCTTCAGATTCTTGCAGCTGCATTTGTTCCTGCTTGCAGGATCGGCAGCCATTTTAGACAGGCTGGGAAGTTTTCTCCCATCCACACCTATAATAGACAGTGCCTGAGAGACTTGAGGTGCCCCCAACTGAGGAGGAATTATTTTATGCAGTTTGAGCTATTGGTCATAACCTTTGTTGTATTGCAGAAAAATATATATATATATTTTTTTACTGTTTTGCACTAAATACTGTACAAGGCCCTTTCTCCTCCCATTTAGGGTTTAAGGAGGGTTATATCTGTATTAGTAAAAATCAAAAAGTCTGAAGTTATAAGATGTTACCATAAGGGTGTTGAAACTGTTGAATACCAAAGTACTAGATGTTTAGTTGATTATTTATATACATTAGGACACAGTGCTACCTTAATTGTTGTACGTTGCATTTTATTGCCATGTTTCAAAGATCAATAAAGACTTCATGCAAAAAAGAAAGAAAAAGAGAGATAATAAGGATGTCCTATGGTGGTGAACTCTCAGACCCTGCTTTTGCCTTTCTACCACTATTTTGTGCCGTAGTGCAGCAGGAACCTCAAGCTGCTTGTGGCAAGGTTTGGGATGCTGGGGCATCCCTCGTTTTGAGTCAAGTGGAAGAGGAGATGGTTACACAATCTGGTTTTTGGTCTCTCTGTCTAGAAAGCTAGATATAGTGGCTCCAGGACCCAACTCCTCTTGAGGGTGTCAGCCTTCCTGGTTGTAGCTGTGGGGGCCATCCTGTAAGTAGCAGAATACAGAGGACTTAGGTTGGGAACATCCGTAAGTGGAATCTTGCAGATTAATGTGAGTTGTCCTTAAAATCCAGCAAAGATATATAAAACAAAAGCAACAAATTACATTAAAGTTATAGTAATCCATTGAATTAATCATTTATAGACATTTTTAAACTGTACCTTATGAACAAAAGGTCTTTTAAAACCTTCCCCGACTAAATGATTGGTGATCTTTGTGCTAAAACCGATTATATTTGAGATGAGGGCACTCAAACTAAATGATTGAAAAATATATATTTGTATAAAAATAAATGATTAATAGTTTGCAATAGTGTGTCTCCCAGGCAATTAGAACAGTTCCCTAATGAGCCAAATATAAAAAGAAAAAATATCTTAGAAAAAAAGACATACTTGTGACATATCTTATTGCATACTAGGCCTAAACTACATAGGTAGTGTTGATGTGGTCACCACACTGTCCATATATTCAGTTCCTTACCTGTATAGATAGTGGTGCTGAATATATGGATAAAGTTAGGTGCCAGCATTAAAGTTAAGCCATCAATTGTGATGGCTATATATTGGTCCGTTGGGATTCTAAGATTTGAAACAAAACTGCCAAAGTAAAGTATAAAATGCCCTGGGATTGTCTAAAGTCATGCTTAACTTCAAGTAGCTGCTAGAAGCCAATATACTGCCTCATGAAAATACAGCTGAACAAATATTTATACACTAGCAAAGCATTTTGGCTGCTAAAGAGTCTGACTTCAGTAGCTTTTTAGTACTTTTCAAGCAGGGTTGGAAGCACTTTAGTAGTGATTCACTGTGTCTCTTCCTCTGCCCATCTGCCTGAGGGAGTATTAACTTATATAAAATTTAACCAACTGGATACTAACGGAGGAAAGGTAAGTATGGGCCTGTCGCCTAACCTGATGAAAATGACCTGAATCTGATAAGGGTGAAATCATTTTTAATGTGATCAGTTAAAAAGCATTAGAAAATTTATTCAAAAGCATGGTTTTCATGTCCTCCCTTATTGCTGAGGAGGGTGAAAATGATTTGGCATTTTTTGCTGCTTGTCTCTGTATGTACACATTTATAATATTAAAATAGAGAACATAAACCAGTGGTCTTCACTAATTTTTAAGTCAGGGCCACTATGGGTCTGAAAGGGCTGAAAGAGAGCCAGCATTCTATGTGGGGCCACAATACTGACCAATGCATGCAGTCACCCATCTCCAGCAGAACACCTGGCCTCAGTCGCACATTCAGAACACATGGCCCTTCGTCAAATACAGGATAAATGACCACAAACTAAATGTACTAATGTAGACAAAAATTAAATTGAAATCCTAAGATGACAGACCCTGCATGCAGTGCAACACAAGAAAAAAATGCATTTCCTCCTGTATAGTGCAAAATGTAAAGTTAGAAATAAATTCTCAAAACTGACATATTTAAGTCACTAAGCCGGTGATTTATTTTTCTAGGTCCCAGTCTCGGGTTCTGCTTCCTTCCGTGTGCTTAACTCTGTTTCTAGGGCCTCCTTTCCATTTGCTATTTTTCTTCTTTACTTCCTACCCTACATCCATTGCTATTTTTCTTCTTTACTTCCTGCCCTGTATCCATCTTTGACTCTGATCTTTCACATTCAGCTTCCTTCCATTTTTCTACCTCCTCAAATCTATCTAGTTTTCCAGCTCTTCCTTTCCTCTCCGTCTGTGTGCAGCATTTCCTTCATCTCTCCTTTCACAGTGTGCCTCATTTCCCCTCTTTCATCTCTTCCCCTCTATTCATGTGCAGCATTTCCCCGCCGTTTCCCTATCCCTGACTTCTTTTCAAGCCCTGTTCCTGTAGTTCTCATCCCCCTATCCAGCATCTCTGCTATGTCTTTGTCCTTCTCCATGTCCAGTTTCTTCCCTTTTTCTTCCTTTCCTACTGCTCCCCCACCCCAGGGCCAGCATTTTTTTCTCTCTCTTTCTCTCACTCCCTCTCTCCATGGGTCCCACCCTTCCCCTTTCCTACCCCAGTCTGATCTAGTTTCTCACCCCATTCCCTCCCTACTCCTTAGGGGTCTGGCATCGCTCTCTTCCACCTAATCCTTCACCCCAACCCAAGGTCCTCCAACTTGCTGTTTTTGTTGGCAGTGATTAAACAGGCTACCTCTGGCTAGCCCCAGGGGCCTTCCCTCTATCATGTCCTGCCCAAGTTGCAACAGAGGAAAGACCCCCTGGGCCAGCTGGAGACAGCATGATTTAATCATTGCTGACAATGAAAACAAATTTGGAGGACTGTGGAGTGGGAATGGGGAGGGTTGAGGGTAAGGAGGGCGAGATGCTGGACCTGAGGGAGGGTGGGGGAAAGGAAGGAACAAGAACCGCTTAAAACTCCACTGCTTCTCCTAATGCAGTATTTTTCAAAGCATGGGAAGTAGAATCATAGCAGGTCACAAGAATGAAAAAAAAAACATGGAGTATCAAATAGAGTTTTTTTTATTGCAATATAATGAGGGAATTAAATAATAGAGTCCAAAGTGGCTGTGTTTCGCCCAAATTAAGTTGTTTCAGGGCGAGCTATTGATTTAAATATAAACGCTGTAAGAGATCAACTATTACTTAAAATTAAAAAAATAATAAAAAAAATGTAATAAAAATTTAAACATTCATGCAGCTTGACATTACATGTATATTGAAAAAAACATAAGCTAATTAGTAATGATAGCAACAGAAGAAAATGGATCACAGAAGATGTAGAACCTCACTCTCGATGACCACGTGAAAAACACGACGAAAAAGATGTTCTACTCCATGTGGAAACTTAAGAGTAAAACCTTTCTTCCCGAGATACATCTTCCATACCCTGGTACAGTCAATGGTAATAAGTCATCTGGACTACTGTAACGCACTATACGCGGGCTGCAAAGAACAGACCATCAAAAAACTACAAACTGCCCAGAATACTGCCGCCAGTCTCATATTTGGAAAAACTAAATATGAAAATGCAAAACCCCTGAGAGAGAAGCTTCACTGGCTCCCACTTAGGGAATGCATTACGTTCAAGATGTGCACAAAATCATTCACTCAGACACCCCAATCTACATGCTAAACCTCGTAGACTTACCTCCAAGAAATGCCACAAGATCATCCCGCAAATTTCTCGACCTGCACTTCCCCAGTTGTAAAGGACTAAAGTACAAACAGATGCATGCGACCACATTCTCGTATTTAGGCACGCAAATGTGGAACGCACTGCCTACAGACTTGAGAATTATCGGTGAAACTATTTTTCGCAAATCTCTTAAGACATATCTCTTCAGCAAGGCATACAATGAGCACTAATAGCCACAATAATTCACCGGACAATCCAATCAATTAAGACAACTCATCGACTATAGCTACCTTAAGCACCCCTCTCCTTCTTCTTTCTATCCTCATCTAACCTCTGCACAATAATAAATGTATATGTCACCTTGCAATGACAATGTTATCAAAACTATGTAAGCCACATTGAGCCTTGAAATAGGTGGGATAATGTGGGATACAAATGCAATAAACAATAATAATTAAAATTAGCCCAACCTGACCATGTTTCATCTATTGCATGCTGCTTCAGGGGCAGTAATTAAAAGGGGGGGGGAGGGTCAACACACTTCCCCCTAGTAGAGGAAAAATATGCTGGCAACATCCACAGCACTGTCATCAATCCCCTGTAGTGATCTTTTTTCAATTAAGGATGCAGTTTATCTTTTAAAGTTCATTGCTACCTTTGACCCCAGAAGGTGCATATTAGCTTGCATGTCCAGCAAGCTAATATTCTATTGCAGAGTGCTTCAGAGGAAACCCATGACTATGAGTAAGTCGCTCTTCATTTTGAATAATTTTCACTAAGAGGATTGTTTATTGGCTATACAATAGTTCAAAATTCCTTTTACCTGTTTTCAGTCTTACCATATTTGTGTTGCTTCCAGAAGGAAAGGCTATTGAACTGTCACCTTCTGAGTACGGGCCAATGGAATTCTTTATGCACATGTACATCACTTTTAACTTATTGTTGTCCTGTTTTAATTCTGTCACAATTTGAATTACTACATCTGGATATCTCTTGCTTGTGCTTTCTTTCAATATGTATGTAATTCTTATTTACATGATTCTTATATCACACTCACATTCATTTTTTATGATGCAATTCTTAATTATTTTATCATTTTATTGTTTGGGGTTTATGATTCTGACACTAACATAGCTAGATACCTATGATTAGCTTATGATTTTTCAATATTCATGTAATGTCAGTCTGCATGAATGTTAGATTTTAATTTTTATTACATACTTTTTATTATTCTTTATTCGTTGATCTCTTGTAATTATGTTTAATCAACAGTTTGACCCTGATGCAACCTATTTGGGCAAAACATGGCCACTTCAGGCTCTTATTTCCTCAGTATATTTAACAATAAGACTTTGTTTGACACGCCATATGTTTCTTCGTTCTTGTGATCTGCTGTGATTCTGCTTCCACTGGAGTTCTGCAGATCTCAGTTTCTCGTTTTTGCTTTTTCAATGCATGGCCCACAGTCTCTTCCAGGGCTAAGAAAAAAGAATGATGGTGGGGTGGAGTCAGCTGGAGAGAGATGGTACTGAGCACATAAGTGATTAAAAGAGAGAATATTTCCATTATCAGCAATTCAGTGTTTAAGCAAAGAAACCCCTCTATCTTCCCAAGTTACAAAAGATTTATTAAACATACCAGCTGGAAAATCACAGTGACCTCGAAGAGGCAACTACACAGTAATTCTGAAGTTAATTTCTTTTTCTTACATAACCAAACCCACACCATCCTCAAGGAAGCTATAAGACAACTATGTTTGATATAAGCAGGTAAACGGCATGGTATGGCATGGAGAACATAGCTAGGAGATAAGGGTGCTAGGAGTCCCTGTTCATAAGAAAGATGTGTGTAATAGTTAGTTTGTTTCAACCAATCCTTGACATGTCTAAGATGGCATGCTGTATTATATAAATCCAAATCTGGAAGCCCCAAACCACCTTGTCGAGATGCAGAAGTCAATTGTTTGTAAGTAAGCGCAATCTATTTCCCCTTCAAAGAAAATGTTGCACCAACCGCTGCAGCTGCAACTTGTCCCGTCTGCACAGAGCCAGTGGAATAGTTTGAAAAACATACAGCAATTTTGGCAGAATAGCCATCCGAAAAATAGAAGTGGGGAGAGCAGGCATCCCTGTCATGTGCCCCGGTGAATAGCAAAAGGAGAAGACAACATACCATTAACTAAAACCTGCACAGTAGGATTAGCATACAGCGCTTGCAAAAAGGAATCCTGAAACCCAAAAGAATCCAACACCCTAAAAGACCAAGAGGGTCATAATCAAAAGGGGCGCCCAAGTTTTCCTGATGACGTCCTCGCAGGACATCCCGGCAAAGGGGCGGGGAAACCTGTATTATCAAAACAAGATAGGCGTCCATCTTTCGTTTCGATAATATGGTTGAGGACGCCCAAATCTTGACATTTAGGTTGTCTCTAGAGATGGTCGTCCTTAGACTTGGTCGTTTCTGATTTTCGGCGATAATGGAAACTAAGGACGCCCATCTCAGAAATGACCAAATACAAGCTCTTTGGTCGAGGGAGGAGCCAGAATTCGTAGTGCACTGGTCCCCCTGACATACCAGGACACCAACTGGGCACCTTAGGGGGTACTGCAGTGCACTTCAGAAAAAGCTCCCAGGTACATAGCTCCCTTACCTTGTTTGCTGAGCCCCCCCCCCCCCAAAAAAAAAAACCCACTACCCACATCTGTACACCACTACCATAGCCCTTACAGGTGAAGGGGGGCACCTACATGTGGGTACAGTGGGTTTCTGGTGGTTTTGGAGGGCTCACATTTACCACCACAAGTGTAACATGTGGGGGGATGGGCCTGGGTCTGCCTGGCTGAAGTGCACTGCACCCTCTAAAACTGCTCCAGGGACCTGCATACTGCTGCGATGGACCTGAGTATGACATTTGAGGCTGGCACAAAATATTTTTAAACTATTTTTTTTTTAGGGTGGGAGGGGGTTAGTGACCACCGAGGGGGGGTAAGGGGAGGTCATCCCCAATTCCCTCTGGTGGTCATCTGGTCAGTTTGGGCACCTTTTCGTGACTTGGCCATAACAAAAAAAAAAAGGACCAAGTAAAGTCATCCAAGTGCTCGTCAGGGACGCCCTTTTTTTTCCATTATGGGTTGAGGATGCCCATGTGTTAGGCACGCCCAAGTCGCGCCTTTGCTATGCCTCTGACACGCCCCTTGAACTTTGGTCGTCCCCGTGACGGAAAGCAGTTGGGAACGGCCAAAATCAGCTTTCAATTATGCCGATTTGGGTGAACCTGGGAGAAGGATGCCCATCTTCCAATTTGTGTCGAAAGATGGGCGTCCTTCTGTTTCGAAAATAAGCCTGCAAGAGACCAAATCAAAAGCTTTCTCGGCATCGCAACTCAATGCCAATGCTCATGCAAGTTGCAATATTCCCAAGCATTCAAAATCTTCCATACATTGAAAACTGAATGACGAGCACTCACAAAGCCAACCTAATCATAATGGATTAAGCGCAGCAAGAACGTGCTGAGCCACAAAGCTACAGCTTTCGCAAAAATCTTACAATCTACATTTAGCACTGAAACAGGACTATCAGATGCCACATAATAAAGATCTTTACCTGGCTTGGGAATCAGTGAGCAATGCCCAATTAATCTTTGGGAAAGCACACTGAGCTATTCCCATTTACCTTCGGGAAAGCACCCTGAGCTATCCCCGGAACAAAAAAGGACTCCAAAACCGGGGCTACCTGAGATTCAAATAAATGGTAAAATTCACCAGAGTAGCCATCCAGACCAACTGACTTATTTAAGGCTAGGGAATGAATCACCCCTCTAATTTCCCCTTCCGTAATAGGTGCATTAAGAGAGTCCAGATCAGCCTTTTGCAATTGGGGGGAAACCCAAGCCCTCCAAGTTAAATGGGGGACATCTCACCTGCTCTGAAGAGGTAGAGTACAGGCATTGAAAAAAAACCGACAAAAACACTTGACCATGGTCCCAGGTTTAGTACACAGACCATCATCATAAATAGCTCGAGGCCCAACCATGGATGTATCAATTTAGATAGCAAGGTGCTCGCCTTATTCCCATTCACATGCAATTTATATTTATAATGTTTGAGCCCTCTTTGCCAGTTCATGCAGCCTAGCATTAAGCGCTACCTGAAACACCAAAAAACTCTCCTTATTAATTAATTGGAGTAGGATAATCAATATATTTCCGCCACTCCCAAGCTAAATCCCTGTTCACAACCAATATAAAATGTTCAATTCTCGGCGCCTTCTAACAGCAAAGGTTATATCTCCTTGCAAAACCACTTTCACAGTCTGCCAGAAGAGAAAAGGGTCATCCTTATGAACAGCATTAGAGGCACAAAAAGAATCCCGCTTGTCCACCAGATACTTCTGGAAAGGAACATCCCTGAATAAATATATAGGGAAAGTCCAGCGGGGTGTGAACTGGAAGGCCTCCGTCCCCTGAACTTCTACCCAAACCATGAATGGACGCAGGTCCTGTGCAGGTTCTCCAGGGTTCTCTTGGAAATGTAATGCCAGACCAGCCTACCTATCCTTTACTTGTGCCATGGCAATTATAGCACTAAAAAAAATTAATGAATATGGTTGATAGCAATGAAATCCCCATAAGCACTCAGAGGGGAAGTTATCAACACAGGCTACTGTTGAGTTATTTTAGCATAGAGGATGGATGAGATTACTCGGAGGGATGGGTTAGATTCCAGCAGGGATGGATGGAGACGGGTGAAATTTCTGTCCCTGTGCAGCTCTCTGAAGGCCTCTATCATCCGTCTCTGGTTTCTGAGTCTCATTCCAAATAGCTTATACTGCAGACTCTGAACTATTATAGTAGCTCTTCTCTGAATTGCTTCTACTCTGTCCACATCCCTTTGAAATATAGCCTCCAGCACTGCATACAGCAGTCCAGATGAGGTATCATTAATGAGCTGTCCTGGTTGTACTTCCCTCTGTGCCCCTAAGCATTTCTCTGGCTATTACCATTATTTTTCATTGTTCAGTAACTTTGAGATGCTCAATTATCACCAAACTCTCAACTGTTTTGGAGCACATAAACCAATGTAATATCCATATGTGGTGCTCTAGTGGCTTCCTGCATTTCAAATGCATAACGTTACACATTTCAAATGCATAATCTTGACTCAGGCTAATGCAGATTATTCTTTGTCCTTGAATTAGGTGGAAAGTATACCAAAGATGATTTTAAGGAGTATGAAAAAGACCTAGATAAGCATTCCAAGCTTGCTCTGAAAGACAAGGTGAAACCAAAAGAAGAGTATCCTTTAAATTGTTTCTCTGTTTTAAAAATTATTACGCCCTCAGGGAAAATGTTTAAAAATGTGGTCAGAATGCTTGTGCTAAACATTTTATTTGTGGATTCTTATGAGAATACAGAGGGCCGTTCAATAAAGAAATGTTTTTCCTTTATAAAGTACTAGCCGTTAAGCCCGTTAAAATGAGCGAGATTTGTGTTTTGCAAAATGTAATAATTCTCACCTCCATCCATCCATGTCCAGCAAACCTCCCCTGCCCTCCCCTCCCCTGGCCTCCCCCCGTCCACCAACCATCCTCTCTCCCCTGCCCTCTCCCCATGTCCAGCAACCCTCCTCTCTCCCCCCATGTCCAGCTACCCTCCTCGTCGCCGCTCCCTCCCCCCTCCATGCCAGGCCCCCTGCACTGACATGAGAGCGCCTCTCACCTCCGTGTGAAAGCGCTGCAGAAGCTGACTCTGGGTGTTATTTATATACATTAGTGAACTTATGTACGAGACTGGGCATCCAAATGGCAGATGACATTTAATGGGATCAAGTGCAAGGTGGTGCATGTGGGAAAGAGGAACCTGAACTATAGTTATGTGATGCAAGGTTCCACATTAGGAGTCACCGACCAGGAAAGGGATCTAGGCGTCATTGTTGATGATACATTGAAACCCTCTGCTCAGTGTGTGGCGGCGACTAAGAATGCAATTATAATGTTAGGTATTTCTAGGAAAGGAATGGAAAAAAACGAGGATGTTATAATGCCTTTGTATCGTTCCATGGTGCAACCACACCTCGAATACTGTGTGCAATTCTGGTCACCACATTTCAAAAAAGATATAGTGGAATTAGAAAAGGTACAAAGAAGGGCGCCGAAAATGATAAAGGTGATGGGACGACTTCCCTATGAGGAAAGGCTAAAGCGGCTAGGGCTCTTCATAAGTACATAAGTATTGCCATACTGGGAAAGACCAAAGGTCCATCAGGCCCAGCATCCTGTTTCAAATAGTGGCCAATCCAGTTCACAAATACCTGGAAAGATCCCAAGAAAGTACAAAACATTTTATACTGCTTACCCCAGAAATAGTGGGTTTTCCCCAAGTCCATTTAATAATGGTCTATGGACTTTTCCTTTAGGAAGCCATCCAAACCTTTTTTTAAACTCCGCTAAGCTAACCGCCTTTACACATACGTGTATATGCCATGTAAATGTTAGTGCCTTCTTTATAGAATTACACCCACAGTGTCAGAATAGCCAAGGGATGCAATTCAACCCTTTTTAAAATCATGGTATCTACATATGTAACCACAGCAATATTTTCCTCATAAGATATAACTTTTACTTTTTAGCCAAGAAAACATTTCTAGTAGTAATCTGAAAAAGTACAGCTTTTTTCTTGCATCCAGGATTCTAATGTGTTTTACAGATAAATAGTTCAAAACTAAACATGTGTCCCCCTTGGTGGATGGTCAGCAAGTGGTCTCCAATTTCAACAATCTGCTGCTCCATAGCTTAGACTGCTTGCCCTAAAGCAGCATGCGAAACATTGCTATGTCAGCGGGCCAGTTCTGCATAACATTGCAGATAAGTGCACTACAATATACAAGTTTAAAAGTAGTAATACATATTTTTCAGAAAATAACAAGACCAATGATGATGGTTAACAGAATAGAATATACATAGTATAGCAGGGATTGGTTTAAAGTGTTTGACAACATTTAATGGTTTGGGGATATATGAGATTGGTTATTTGTGCATACCCTTTTACCAGAATTTTGGACCTATTCAAATAGTGCTTTAGTCAAACTATAGCACTGGTTTTTGGATCAATTATGAAATCTGTAGCTGTGCAATTGGCAAATCTGTATTATAGCCTGCAGAACAGAAACTTGGGGAAGAAGAACGTAAATTTGGAGTTGGTTAATTGGGCAGGGACGCTAATCCTTCAGTAGACATTGAGTAGGTTTCCACAGAGGAGGCTAGGAACCATTGCACTAAAGGATTAGTTTTACAGTGTGGAAAAATCCAGGGTGCACAGAGGCAGTTTTCATAAATCCTTTGTCTTGCACACTGAAATGGTTACTGTGGTAACTAATTGTAGTGAGGGTATTGTCTTTTTGGGTTGAAGAAATTACTGTACTCTAGTATTCCAAACACATTTGGAGTACTTCCAGAGCTCAGCACTCAGATTCCTCATGAAGCTTCCCAAATAGGTAGATTCCTTGCTTTCTTAAGAAAACTTGTCTTCATTTACAGTAGGCTGAGGTAACCCAAGGCTCAGCACACTGTAGTAGAGATTAGAATACAGACAGAAATCCACTTTCTCCTCTGTTTCCTTGCTACATAACATAGATTAGGATATATCTTTAATCACATTCTCCAAGCTGTGACCAAAAAAAGCTGTCCTTAACAGACTCATGTAGCATTAAATATGACCTAGTTTTGGAAGAAGAGATGGAGGATTCCAGTGCAAGCCACCGACATGCAAACAGAAAACACAAGAAGGAAAAAAAGCACCACTATTCCAGTGAGGAAGATGAAAGGAAAACAAAAAAATCCAAGGTAATGAACAGCAAATTTTTGACTAAGGTAGGAAACAAACCCTACCTAATTATACATCCACACTATGGGGCTCATGTTCAAAGCACTTAGTCTTACAAAGTTCCAAGTAAACTTTTTCTGCTCTACACATTGAGTAGATGTGCTTATATCTGTTACACTTGCTTGAGTACAGTGAACTCTTATGTTAAAGAAAATGAGTTACAGAGCAGAAAAGGTTGTATTCTCCTTTGTATGGTCTCTCTCCTTTTTCAGTCCATCCAGATCTCTAGTTTTTTCTTTCTTCTCCTCATAAATATTGGCCTGAGTACGACTTCAAACATCTATGGTAGAAAAAGCAAGGTGTAGCTGCTAAGAAAAGTAAAAATGTGAGCTAGCTCAATGGCAGTATTCTGTACTGCTGTATGGGAGGGTCTCTAGTTTTGAGTGCTGTCACATCCAGGGTCAGCTGGGGATGTTGAGACAGTGATTACGTACGGAGGTGGGGGGAGGGTAGTCATGTCATCATTAAAGGTAACTTGTAATGGCTAGATTAAGAGTTCATGATGCAGGTACCAGAAGGATCCCTGGTGGATTTCTTCTACCCTCAGGACTACTAAAACAATAATTAGGATATGAACAGGGAAGGTGGGGCTAAACAGGTAGTTGTAAATGAAGGTGCAGATACGTATGCATTTGGTTATCTTCATTGCCAGTTTTTATTTCTGCCATGGTCTTTATCCTAGGTTTCTAACCCAAGGGAAACCAGCTGCAGTCCAACATTTGTCTAGATTAATGGCAGTTTAGACTTTATGAATCTTCATTTGTTACAAAACTAGGTTTTCCTTTCCTTGTCTCATTTTGCTCACGTGTAAATCTAGTCGTTGACAACATTACTCCAGAGACCAATGGCCTACATTTTAAACAGAGCTTGTCCTAGGGAGGTTCTTAAGGAGAAGCAGCAGCAGGCTGGAAGTTATTTCATTTCTTCCCCTACCACCTGCTTGCATATTTACTTGGTGGCATGATTAGGTGCTAGTGTTGGCTGGCAAACATTTGATTGGCTCACAAGCAAAACAGGCCAGGCAGTTCAGGACAGTCAGCCTACTCGGCTCCACCAGACCAGACCTGTTTTAAGAATTCACCCAGATATGACAAAGGCAGTTTCCCCGTATTGGTTCGTCAGGGAGTTCTTAAAACACCTGTACAAGTATTTTACAACCTTAACTTGCCTTAGACATAGATACCAGATTTAAGTGGCTTTAGGGTGCCTCCATGGCTTTGCATAGATTTATCTGTAAACAAAGGTTTTTGCTTTTTTTTATTTTTTTAATTGTAATTGTTTCTAAAAGTTGCCAGCTCTCATGTTAGCAGGCTTCAATGCTATGTAATTGCAGTCAGCCTCTTATATAGACTTCTATATTCCTAGTTTATGAATAATTACCTGGTGATTAACTACTACTACTATTTAGCATTTCTATGGTCCCTGCAAGGTGTCTGTCTGCTTAAATACATAGCAGCATCTGCTAATTTTCTAGTCACTGATGTATCATAATCTCATTCAGAAAAAGATATTTTTATGTCACTGCGAGAGACTAGGTCCTTGCTATTAGAAATCCTAGAGAAATTCATAACATTTTGAGCAAATGCACAGCAAGTGGTCAGTTCTGTTTGTTAGTTTGGATATTTAACAAGCTGCAAATAACCACAGAAGTTTTCAAAAGAAAAATTTGTAAATGAAGTTCTTCCAGTTTGACATGTATTTGTATTTAATAGGATTGAGAAAACAAAAATCCCTGGTAGCTCTAAGACTAAACCAAGAGGAAAAGCCTCCAGAATATGGATTCTGTCCATGTTTTTCTAATGATCTTCAAAAAAAAAAATGGAAAATATATACACATTTACAGTGTTGCTTCCATGTTTGTGGGGGGGGGGGGGGGGGTTGTTTTGGGTTTTTTTTTTGCTCATCTCGTTTTGTATGTTTTTTTAATCTTCCCCATGTCGCATTCACTAGTGAATAGTCATATGTCATTTTCTATTTGTCAGCTTGAAACTAGGGTAATTGAAGTATGTGTGTACACGTGAGCATGCATATGTGCCTATATAGACCCATAAACATTATGTAGCTATACTGAAAACAGACTCTTGAGAATTAGAAGTTGCATACCCCTGCAGTAGGCCAAACTTCTGACATAGAGCAGCATATAGCTCCTTCATTAAACATTTTCTGTTGCTTTCTAAAAGCCAACTGGTGGTTTAAGTGCTGTAAGATACTAGTGTGTTCCTCAGCTGGGGTTGTCAGGGCTACTTTAGCAAACCTGCTAACCATGCCTAATCTCAGAAATATGAGCTTAGCTGGGAATCTTGCTGGTCTCCGCTTGTCTGCAGATGGCATCAGACTGGCCTCACTTTTATTCTTTAATAAATTGTGCTGTGGAAAATGTATTTGAAAAATTGCTACATAAGCTGATTATTGTGAACTATAAAAACCTAAGGGGCTCTTTTACTAAGCCTCGTAGGTGCCTGCGCACGCCCAATGCGTGCCAATTCGGAACTACCAATTCAGAACTACCGCATGGCCCGGGCAGTAATTTCATTTTTTTACGTGCATCCAGTATGTGCGCTGGAAAATATATTTTATTTTCCGGCACTAATCGGCATTGTACATGTGCTGACGATTACCACCCGGTTAACACGTGAAACCTTTGTGCTAAGTGAATGGGTGGCGGTAAGGTCTCAGACCCAAAATGGACGCGCACCAATTTTCATTTTGCCGCACGTCCATTTTCGGCCCCCCCCCCCCCCCAAAAAAAAAGGCCTTTTTTGCAGGTGTACTGAAAAATGGGCCTTCGCACATCCAATACACGCGTCTACAACAGCGCAGGCCATTTTTCGGGGCACCTTAGCAAAAGGACCCCTAACAGTTTTTCAGCATCTTTGAATTAAAACATTTCTAGAAACTGCACAATATGTAGGTCATCTAAACATGGCTATGTTGAGAATAATGGGCCTCCTTTGATAGATTTTTTTTTTCCACTTTGATGATTTCACAATTTCAGTTTCATGTTTTGACTTAGTTGTTAAGGTGTTCATTTCTATGTGCTTTGAAAATGAGCCTCTAAATTAGTTTGGAGCTGATTATTAAGTATGTCAATGAACTAGTGGTTATAAAGGTGCCTTATAAACATACATTTACTATCTATCTGTGTGAAAATCTCTCTCTCTCTCTCTCTCTCTCTCTCTCTTTATTTATATATATATATATATATATATATATATATATATATATATATATATATATATATATATATATAGTAGATAGAAATATTCATGTCTAGTAGCACTGCATAAGTATTTGATAGTAATATATTTAAGGAAATCTATGGTAGTTTTTATTCTGCTTTTATTCAAGTCCAGATTTTCCTTTGATCCTTTTTTTGTGATTTATAGCAAGATATGCCAGCAGATTACTTTTTTGTTTTGTTTTTCTTTCTTTTTCCAGTGATACCTTGTTTGGAAGGGTCAACTTTAATCTGTTGATACCACACTTGCCAGAAAAAAATTACTTAAATGGTATATTTTGAGCAAAAATTGATAATTCATAATGAACAGCTTTTATGGACAGAACCTAAACCTAATCTAGTTTTCATCACTGCCAACTGATATGTGATACAGTGTTACCCACATTCACATAAATTTCCATTTAGCTTTGAAGATTTTACTTTTTGAGGACTATTATAGCTGTTTTCTGATTCTCCTAGGTGTTGACATTTGCTTGGCTAGACAAATAGCTATAGAACATTAGGAGGTGCAGGAAGATCTGACTGCATGTTTGACATTTCTTGTCGTATAAATCAAGAAGAGAACTCCTTGTATAGATTTTAAGATTTTTTATCCTCACTTTACCCTTTGGCTCCATATTCATAACATTACCAAGATGCTTAACATTATGACTTTTTCTATTGTCCCCATCCTAGGCTAGACATTCTCAGAGAATAGAAGGGCTGCTTCAGCTAAGTTTTTTTTTTTAAATTTGAAATGGTGTATATATATAATTTTTTCTGTATATTCATATTAATGGCTTGCCCTCTTCTCTGGCAGAACGCTGAAAAGGAGCTGCGGCATCAGAGGTCTGCAGAAGAGTTCTGTAAAGAGAAACGAAGAAAAGACAGATACAGCCGAAGTCGTAGCCGGTCACGTGATCGCAACGGCCACTCCAGTTCATACAAATCTAAAGATAGATACAGAGAGGAGCCCCACGAGAGGGAGCAGGATAGACAGAGAGACAGGAGTCCAAAAAAGTCAAAAGATAGAGAACGGTCTAAATATAGATGACTTGAGATATGTTGGGAAATAGTAAATATGGGAGTATACCTTATTTATACTTCTTTGCCTCCATAATGCTGACATAGCGGTTCTTTTATCAAGCTGCAGTAAAAAGTGGCCTTAGCATGCCCTTGTCCCCCGGGTTCTATATAGCGCGCCTAGAGATCAGCACTGAAATCTACACAGATTCTATAATGATGCGCGCAATTTAACAAATTTAACTAGCTAATGAGCACTCACAATAGTACTTAAGCAATAATGAGCAGTAATTGACACTGATTAGAATTTAGGTGCACAACTCGCTAAGCGTATTCTGTAATGATGTGCACCGAACTTCTAATGCGTGCAGGCAAAAAGGGGTGTGGTTATTTAGGTGTCTAGTTATAGAATATGGCTCAGTGCACCCAAATGTACACGCCGAGATTTATGCCATGTTTTCCTTGATGTAAATGGATGCGTATTGATTTAGGCTCTGAAATATCAACTGAGCATATTCTATAATCGGCACCCAACTTTAGGTGCCAATTATAGAGTACGCTTAGTTGGCGCTGATTTCAGCACTGGATTTTTTTTTAAGGCGCCATATATAGAATCTTTTCCTATGCGGCTCTTTCCGGTGCGCTAAAGCCATTTTTACCACTGCTGAAAAATGGCTAACTTTCCATTTTCCAAATTAATGTCCATGCACCAATGTTGTCATGAGTATGCAGCCATGACCAAAAATTAGCATGTGAGTCCTTACAGCACCTGTTATGTAGGTGGTAAGGGCTCGTGCACTAATTTACGCTGTCAAATCCACTCTTCACCCAAAGACGCCCCCCTACGAGAAAAATTCAGAAAAATTATTTAGCACGTGGTTTGCATGTGCACATTCAGAAGTTACCAGGGGATTCCTCAGCGCATCCCACAGTAAACCTTTTATGCTTACTGCAACTTAATAAAAGGAACCCAAAGAGATGGCTAGACATTCATAATGAGTGTGTATGTGTAATGATATTGCTGATGTTTTAATTACAAACATTGGCAGAATCCCAAACTCTTACCATTCTGTTTTATCTTCTTGTCCAACTTTTCCCCTTTCTATAGAACATTGGATTGTCCTTTGAAGTGCTATGTAGGCAGATAAACCACTGGTCCACAATTATTCTATATTTTTCCATGGTATATTACTGAGTAGGCAAACATTCCAGCAATCATCTTTTATACTTCTATTTGCTATGCCGCTGTGTTACCTTTTTATTGTGTAGAATATTTCAGTAAAAGCTTTTGCATTTTGTTTGTATTCTTGGAATCTGTTAGAATTTGAACCTACTAATGCAAACTCTTAGAGTGGATCAGTGTCTGCTTAACTTGAATTAAAAATCCATGTTTGTGCATGGTTTTCTTTTTATTTATTTGGATTTAGCGTACACCTTTGGTAGTACCTTAAGGTGAATGTAAGCCTTCCTATCTCTGGAAGGCTTACACTCTAAGTTTGTACTGGATGCAGTGGAGGTTAAAGTGATTTAAATAGAGATGTCAAAGAGGCAGTGAAAGAGTCAAAAGAGATACCACCTGGAGTGGCAATTCCAGGAGGGCCAATAGTAAAGATGCCAACAAACACCAGTGTGACAACCAAGATAAAACGTAACACATCAACCCAACACAGCCATGTTTCTGCATCAGGGGGTAATAAATTTTATTGGACAAAAACACAATGCTCTGCTTGACATTAGAATATTCTCAGTCATGAAGTCCTATATAGTCAGCGGAGCACTCTGTTTTTGTCTAATGAGATTTATTACCCTTGATGCAGATGGATATGCAGTACTGCCTGACATTAGAATATTCTCAATCAGCAAGTCCTAGGTATTCAGCAGAGCACTGTGTTTTTGTCCAAAAAAAGATTTATTATCCCTGATGCAGGCAGATGCCAAAACATGGCCTTGGGTTGATGTGCTAATAAATTTTATCATGGTTGCCATGCTGGTGTTTATTGGCCTCTTTACTACTGGCTTTCCTAAAGTTGCCAGTCCAGGTGGTATCTCTTTTGACTGGCTAAGGTGACTTGTCCAAGGTCACAGAGTGTCAGTAGGATTTGAACCTTGGCTTCCCTGATTTTCCACTTGCTGCTCTAAACAGTCAACTCCTCCTTTAATAAATATGTTGATTCTGTGAAGAGCAAATGAAGGTGTGGAGCTTTTGTGTTTTGCTAAAATTGAATCATAAAAGACTGCAAATAAAATAAATGAGTGTATTTGTATATTTATTTATTTATGGCATTTATATCCCACAATATATGAACGAGTAACTATGAGGCATATTTTCAAAGCACTTAGCCTTCCAAAGTTCCATAGGTTTCTGTGGAACTTTGGAAGGCTAAGTGCTTTGAAAATATGCCTCCATGTGTATGTTATGTACATGAAGCACTGCATGCTTTTCATACAGACAGTGACTTATCTACAGTACATGGTGTGAAAAAGTCATTTCTTTTAATATTCAGACCAACCCCTGAAAATGACTTCTGGCAGCAATGTGAATTTGTCTTTATTGCAATCTACGTATCATAAGTTTCTGCTGCCTAAGTTCATCTTGATTTCATACAAATTAATTCTCTTTCCTGTAGATTGATTTTGTACTTCCTACTTCAACCACAGTGTTACAAAATTGGTCATTAAACTGAAAGAGCATTCTCTCCATTAATAAAAGATACTATCGTCTGAAACTTTTGCATAATGGTGTTTGAGCAACATAAATAAAATAGTGTCACAGCTGGGTCTAAGCTGTAAGGTACAATCAGGTGGGGTTTTTTTTTTTAATCATAAATGAAGATGATCAGATCCATAAATGAAGATGAAATTTGATATAACAATGATGTGGTTCAATCAGTTCCATGAATGGGAAATGGCCATACTGGTCAATAATGTGTACAGGAAAGATATGAAAACCAGCAAAGAGTAGTAGTATTTCTTATATCTTGTTCTCATAGTTATGTCCATCAACCAGCAGGTGGAGATAGAGAACACAGAACTGAACTGTGCCATATAACTGCTGTGACACAGCCCTTCAGTATTTTCTATCTCGTGCAGGTGCATGGACATACCTCACAGCCCCAAACTCTGAATAATTTGCTCCTGGTCCATTTAGTCAACTGGCTCCCATTTGAGGAGGGTGAGTGAGTGGCTCCTAAAGCAGTCTTATCCGGAGGTCTGTAGATCACGTAAACCCTTCCTTCCATTTTTCTCGATTGAGAGGCCAGGCACAACAACTTAAAAAAAAAAAAAAATGTTTGGGCTGAAATGGCAACTGGCAAGAGAGAGGAGCTTTAAATTGGAGGCTGTATGAAGCACTTCAACTAATTTCAGTAAAGTGTGATGAGAACAGTGCACGGACAGAGACAGTCAATGGGGATAAGTCTGACTGCTTTTATTCAGAGGTGCAGTTGTGTGACTGGGTGCTCCTGCCTTGTGGGTAATCGAAACTGAATATTATTATGATTTGGTCCCAGGCCAGACTTTGTTTCAGGATCTAAAATGAGAGAAAACCCTTATAGGCCTATGACTCTAACCTGAACTCCAGTGTGACTGCAGAACTCATGATCTGTTGTGACACTCTCATTCAGCAGAATGAGGAACGGGCGTGAGTGGGAAAGAACAGAGTGGCATCGTTTAGCAACAGTGTGGTCACAGATGTTCTTGGAAAACAGAACAACGATGGCTTCTCAGGAAGATGACTTAGATTTCCAGTAAAAACTAGCCTATTGTTGACCTTTCCAGTAAATATTGACCAACTCATTATCATAGCCAATCAGTGTTAACTATGACATTAGCATAGATCCAATAAGGTGTGCTTACTGTCATATTATCCGTATCCTGAGTGGACATATAAAAATGAGTGTACTTCCTACTTCAAGCCAGAGAGACAGCCACAGAGCTGCTCCCTCATGAGAAACCAATTAATTGTATCTGAATTGGCAAGTAACCCAATTGCTTTCTCATAAGTAACTTTGCGTCTTTTATATCCACTAATGGTCATTGGCATCAGAGACTCAGAACCAGAAAACACCTATGTGTAGCTGTGGTATTATATTTCCATAGTTGACTGTACCTGGTGCTTGTATATTCTTTGGAGCCTCAGATTTAAAGGTAAATTTAAGTAGCAATATTCTGTACTCTCAGTGAGATATCACTGATCTGTTAATTGTACAAATACTCAATGAGATATCTAATAAAGAGCAATCTGGGAAGTATTCAGATACTATATTAATTGATTGAGTCACAAGTCTGAGCTTCCTATGAGAAATCCTATGCTTATATTGCTTTTCCTATTGATCCTATATTGCATTTATTTGGTGGGTAATAAAAACTTTATAAGATTAATTCTCATATCTATAGTTCTCTCTTACTTAGTTCCTGTATTATGAGTGAATGCACTGCGCTGCTGAAGCAGAAGTCTAGGTATCACAGAGATTAGATATACTTCCCCATAATAACAGACACCTTAAGGCAGCCTTGGGTGTATTGTTCCTTCTAAAGTATTGTGGCTGAACCACAGAGCTGGGAGGGATAGATACACCCTAAATTATACAAAACCATGTTAAGGTATGGCAGAAGTTGGACCAGAGAATGGTGGCTTCCATGGAAGCTGTGAAGTGGCGTTCCCTACTGCTGAACCTGCCGTGAGTCTTTAGGGTACTGTATTGCCTGCAAGCTGGGAAAGGCACAGGAGGAGCCTGATAATGCCGGTGAAGGCACTTCTCATGAAATTTTGCCACCACCAGTCTTGGATTCCCCAGACATACCTGCCCACACTTCTTTTCCTTAACATCCATTTTGCACACTCAGCCCACTCTTCACTGTTCCTTCCTATCAGGCATATCTTTTGAAGCGGGGATAGGCGAGGGCTTTTCAAACTTTGTTTTTCTCGTCATGCCACTCCTGCTTCCAGATGTTCACGTTTAGACCTCATGGATCTGGCTGAACTGGAATGTTCTCATGCCCTTCCTCTTTTTGATGCGGCCTCGGTAGTCTCAGGGAAATCCTGTCTGTGGGAGTCTCTGGAGGAACGGGAGCTTCCTCAGAGAAGGAGGATGATCTGAAGGTGCTGAGACTGTTTCACAAAGAAGAACTGAGCACCCTGATTACTGAAGCATTGGGTATTCTCTGTACTGGCGTCAGCTTCGGGGGCTCGGGTTCTTCTATTATGAAGGGCCTTTGGGGCCCCACTTAGGCATTTCCCATGTATCTTGATATATAAGATTTGATCTCTGCTGAATGGGTAGCTCTGGCTGCGGGTCTTAAGGTGGGAAAGGCCATAGCACACCTGTATCCCTTAGTACCTGAGGAGAAATAAAAGTTCCAGCATCCCAGAATGGATTTTGTGGTAATGGCTGTGACTAAGAAGACTATACTCCTGGTGGATACTGGATCAGGATCAGAAAATTGAAAACACTCTGAAACAATCCTTTGAAGTGGCTTCTCTGGGTCTTCAGATGACTATCTGCAGCTCCTTTGTGGTGACAGCGTGCCTGAAGTGGCATCAGCAGTCCTTACGGCAGGAGAGTCTTCATGCAGCCCAGTTGGAGGCTGGTGTGGCTTATTTGGCAGACACTATTCATGATCTGCTCTGCACTATGGCCCGGAGCATGGCTGTTACGGCATGTAGACAACTGATTGCAAATTTGAGCAGCAGATGCAGCTTCTAAGTCTTGTCTGGTAAGTTATCTTTCTGAGGCAAGTGACTCTCTAGCAAGGACCTCAGCAACTTAAGGAACTAGGTGAGACTAAACCTCAGCACCTGCCTAAAGATAAGCTAATATCATCATCTTTCTCTGCTGTGGGAGCCTTCTGTAGTAGGCTTCATCAGCAGTTAAGTCAAAGGTCCCACTACCAGACTATGTAGTCTTCCTTTCAAGCCAACAGGAAGTCCAACCGCAATCCATGAGAGCTTCCAACACCTCTTGTAGTGCACAATGATGTGAGGCAGGCCCACACTTTGTCTCTCAATGTTGGAAGTCACCTTCAAGGGTTTTTAGAGAAGTGAGCCAAGATCACAACAGACCAGTGGGTTTTGAATGTTCTTAAGACTACAAGCTTGAATTATCCTGTCTTGTCACACCTCTCTTCTTAGAGCCTCCCTGTCAAAGGGGCACCAAAGAAGCAGTGGTTCAGGTCACCGTAGATTCTTTGCTTACTCTAGAGACCGTTCTTACGGTCCCTTAAACAAACAGGCAGGGAAGGTGCTCATTTTAATTTTGTGTCAAAAAAGGAGGGTACCTTTAGACCAGTTTTGGACCTCAGGGGTCTAAATCATTGCCTATGAATGTCACACTTTTGCACAGGAGACCTTGCACTGTTATAGCCCTGATCCAAGCAGGAGAGTATCTTACAGCTCTAGACCTAAAAGAGGCATATTTTCATATCCCCATTTGGCCTTCTCGTCAGCAGTTTCTAAGGTTTGCAGTTCTAGGCCATCACTGTCAGTTCAGGGTGATGCCCTTCAGGCTGGTGACAGCTCCAGGAACATTTTCCAAGATAATGGTGGTGGTTACAGCCTACCTGTGTTGACAGGGCATCAGAGTTTACCCTTACCTCGATAGCAGGCTCATTTGAGCACATCCTTTTTGGACAGCAAAACTGCAACTTCTTCCATCATTCGCCTACTTCCTGGGTTGGGTGATCAGTTTTGAGAAAGGTGACTAGTTCCATCTCAGCTGCTAGAGTATTTGGGAGAGTTCTTTAACATGAAGAGGGAAAGAATCTTCCTCACAGGATGCAGGCAAGTAAAACTGCTACATTAGATTCAACTCCATTGTCTACGCAGGTCTTGACTGTGTCCAAGTTTTGGGTTAATAGTCATAATGAAGGTAATTTCTTGGTCATGTGCTTATATGCACCCTTTTCTCAGCCACTGCATTTGCCTGCCTTGATCTCCAGCAGCCAGACACATGTGGTGGTAGTTGTTGGGGCAGAATTTGAGCAAGGACGTACTCTTCCCAGTAAATCGCTGGAAGATAGTGACCATGGATGCCAGTCTTTTGGGCTGGGGAGCGCACTATCAATTTCATCTAGTGCAAGGAACCTGGTCACAGATGGAAGCGAGGCGGCTTATCCATCTACTGGAGCTCAGGGCTATTCACTATGCCTGGAAGGCCTTCACTCCATTTCTAGCTGCAGCCCCGGTCACAGTGTTCTTCAGCAATGTGATAGTTGTTTATATCAATGAGCAGGGGAAACTGCAGCCAACAACTGGCAGTGGAGGCCACCATTCTGATGCATTGGGCAGAGAGACATCTCTGCTTGTTAGCCGCACATGATACAGGATCTATGAATGTGCAGGTGGATTTTCTCAGCAGGGACTCCATGGACCCAGGGGAGTGGGAATTGTCTGACATTGTGTTTCAAATCATAGTGCATCACTAGGATTTATCATTTCTGGACTTATGGCCACCAAGAGGAATGTCATGGTGACCTGGTTCTTCAGCCATTGGAAGGAGCCAGACTCTCAGAGCCTTGATGTTTTCCTCATAGCGTGGCCAGTGGTGGGCCGTGTTTCTGGAAGGGATCATCTTGTATCCTGGTCGGGTCATTTTGGTAGCCCTGGACTGGCCAAGGAGACCATGGTATGCAGATTTGATTTGGTTTCTAGGTGGGCAACTGCATCGGCTTCCTCAAAGTTGAGGGTTATTACAGCAAAGTCTAGTGTTGATGCAGGATCCATCCCCCTTTGGACTTACAATTTGGCTTTTGAAAGGACATGGCTGAAGCGCAAGGGTTATGCAGATTCTGTTATTGCTACCTTGCTTCAGGCCAAGAAACACTCTACTTCAGTTTATTGCAGAAGTATTGAGACCATTTGAAGGTTGGTGTGCGGAGAGAAGGATTTCTCCTTTGTGAACCATGGTTGCTCACATCTTGGCTTTTCTTTAGTTGGGTTTCTGAAAGTTCAGGTAGCAGCATTAAGGTGTTTCAGGGCTGTTTGCAACATTCTTCATTGACAGGTCCCCCCCCCCCCCCCCCCCACATCATCTGGTTCTTGAAATGTGCGGGTCATCTTCAGCCTCCATTTTGTCCCATTTGTCCAGAATGAAATCTCAATCTCATCCTTCAAGCTCTGCAGAAGACACCATTTGAGCTTCTCAATAAGGCCTCTCTGAAAGACCTTGCATTGAAATGGTGTTTTTGGTGGCTGTTATCTCTACAAACCACATTTTGGAGCTACAAGCCTTTTCCCGTCGAGACCCATTTCTCCATTTTATGGAAGCAGGAGTCTCACTTTAGGCAGTTCCTTCCTTTCTCCCGAAAGTAGTATCAGCATTCCACATTAGTCTGTGGAGCTTCCTTCGTTTCACAAAGATTGAGGAAGTCGGTATTGTTCTTTAAGGCTCATAGATGTGCATCAGATTTTCCTCTGATATTTGGAGGTCATAAATGAATTTTGAAGATTGGACAGACTGGCCTTTTCAGTAAGAGAAACAGGGTTTAGCAGTGTCTAAACCCACAATTATGAGATGATTGAGGGAGGCTATTATTTCTGCCTCTATCCTTTCAGGAAAGTAGCCACCTTCCTTACAAGCACACTCTGATGCGTATAGTGCCTTCAGGGCAGAGACCATATTGGTCTTACTAGTTGATATTAGCAAGGTGACAACTTGGTCGAATTTGCACACTTTTGTCAAGCATTTTAGGTTGGATATAGCAGCTTGCTCTGAAGCAGTTTGTGGAGCTTTGATTTTGTAGGCAACAGTGCTATGAGCCCACCATCGGATTGCTTTTTTAGATATCCCACAAGTTCTGGAATAGTGGATATGATATGGAAGGAGAAATTAGGTCTTCCTGATAATTTTCTTTCCATTAGGCTGGTGTTTTCCAAACCTTGTCCTGGAGGCATCCCATACAGTCAGGTTTTCAGGATACCCACAACGAATATTCATAAGATAGATTTGCATGCAATTGAGGTAGTGCATGCAGATCTGTATCATTAATATTCATTGTGGGTATCCTGAAAACCTGACTGCCTGGGGTGTCTCCAGGGCCAGGTTTGGGAACCACTGCATTAGGCCTTCACTCTATTCCAGAAGCCCCCCCCCCCCCCCCAAATAAATTCTGATGTTGCAGGCCTTATGAGGAGTTGGGATATTTCCTACTACACTGGCAGTTTTTGCTTCTCTTTGATGCTCTACTCTCTTTTCAAGTCTTCCTGCTGAATATGAAATGTTGTACTGCTCTCAATTTTAATTACTTTCAGGTTGTTTAAGTCTTGGTCTTTTCCACACTGCTTATCTATGTAAATACTGAAGGACTGTGGTGCCTCACACAGAATATAGAATTGAGTTGTGGCATATAACTTCACCAGATGGTCATTGGTTTAACTAAGGGAAATAAAATTATCAGGTAAGTCCTAATTTCTCCTTATAAAAAAAATAAAATAACAGAATTAGAGGGATCATGTAGTACTGTGGGTTTTCTTGGAAAGGGGAGCTAGCACTTCCATCTACACTGCTGTAGTTTGCAAATGTCAAATACAGATTTTTAAAAAAAACTGAGTTTTTTGTAAAACATCCAAAAATAGGAATGAAGGGAGGGATATAGTACTGATAGAAAAATTTAACGTGTTCCTTTTGAGGAATGTGAGTCCTGCCTAGAATGATATCTTCAGTGCTAATTAAAGATTGATGCTGGCCAGGAGTAGAGAAGAGGACTAGAACCAGAGCCAAAACGATAATCTGAGATACCCTACAGTGAGAATCTCTTAAGTACCTAGTAGATCAACTCTGCATAGTGAAAAGTTTTTTTCTGTGATGACAGGCTGACTTTAGGCCTAGACAAATCTGCTAAGGCAACTTTCTGTAGAGGAAAATTCACCAAAACTGAAAATATCTCTGTGATGACTGTGACATAAAGGAACTTGAAAAGAAAGGTATATAAATATCTAGGAGTAGAGGAATGAACAACCATGCAGCATAATTCCTCACAATATGACAGATTAAAATTAATATTGAAAAAGAACTTTAACATCAAGGAATGAGATATAACCTATTAATCAGCTGGCAATCTCCACACTTATACAGCTCTGGAATTGTAGATTGGCCTCTTAAATACCTTGTTCTCACAAGGTCATTTATAAGAATCAGTGTTTGCCAAGGCTATATATATTCATACAGCTGAAGGAAGAATAGACCTCATAGAAATAAATTATACATATACAGATAAAGCTACAATCAGAGGCCTAGAAGCCTACTTAACAGCATCAACAGATCCAAATCCACAAAAAGTATGAAAAGTAAATGACCATAGTCTATCTCCATCAGTAAACTTGACAGGCATTCCAGTGAGCAGGAAGAATGACTGAGACTCCACCAGTGCCCATAAGAAAGGAAGCAACAACATCTGCAAAAGAAGAGAAAAAAAACCTTCAAAATATTAGATTAACAAAGAAAAACAAGTGGCAAAAGCACAAGTATAGTGGGCAATTCAAAATTAAAAAAAATAATAAAGAGAGAATCAAGCATTATTAACTGGCTTCTATAATGTACAATCCTTTCCCCTGTAGTTTTAAACTGAAACTTTCTTTAGCAGTAGAAACTTAACAGCCAAGAGTATTAAAAAGGGTAGTAGCAAGGCTCAACCTTTGACCTAAAAGAAAGTTATTTTCTGTTCTTTGCCTGCTGGAGAGGTAGCACTGCTACTGACCTGAATTAAGCGTTAATTAAGGTGAGAGGAAGTAGAATATTTGCAAAGGTTACTAAGGGTAATCTGATTACCGGGTTAGCTTCAAAGGGTTTGTTTGAAACAGCACATAAGTACATAAGCACTGCCATGCTGGGAAAAGACCAAAGGTCCATCAAGCCCAGCACTCTGTCTCTGACAGCGGCCAATCCAGGCCCCAAGAACCTGGCAAAAACCCCAAATTTAATAACGATCAATGGACTTTTCCTTCAGGAATCTGTCCAGACCCCCTTTAAACTCAGCAAGGCCAGCTGCCGTCGCTACCTTCTCCGGCAGTGAGTTCCAGAGTCTAACTACGCGCTGAGTAAAGAAAAACTTTCTCCAATTTGTTTTAAACCTACCACATTCTAATTTCATCTTGTGTCCCCTAGTTCTATTATTGTTAGAAAGAGTAAACAAACGCTTCACATCTGTCCGTTCTACCCCACTCATTATTTTGTAGACCTCTATCATATCACCCCTCAGCTGCCTTTTCTCCAGGCTAAAGAGTCCTAACCGTCTTAACCTCTCCTCATAGGGTAGTTCCATCCCTTTTATCATTTTTGTCGCCCTTCTCTGCACCTTCTCCAATTCCTTTCTATCTTTTTTCAGATGAGGCGACCAGAACTGAACACAATATTCCAGGTGCGGTCGCACCATGGAGCGATATAACGGCATTATAACCAGTGGCGTACCGAGGGCGGTGCGGTAGGGGCGGACCGCCCCGGGTGCAATCAATGAGGGGGGTGTTCTGCTCCGTCGGTCCTTGTCTGTCCCTGCCTTCACCCTTCCCCTAACTAAATAACTTATCTACTGCACTTGTCTTCATCTTCTTCAGCGGCACCGCTCACTGTGTCTCCTCTTAGCGCCGCGGCTCCTCTCTCTCACCATCGCAAGACTCCCGACTGTAACGCCCCTCCTTCAACACCTTCCTCCTGGCCTCTGCACCTGCGGCACCCTGCGCCAGTGCTTGTTCGGCTTCCTGCCACTGCGCCTGCGGGAGTGACGTCTCCTCTCCTCCGGGTGGCTGGCTCTGCTGCTCCTCCTCTCTCCATCCCGGCTCACGCGCCACCAGCCTGCCTGCACGTCTTTCACTTCCAGGCTGCACTCCACCCCTCGCCGGGCCACCGGTAGCATCAGCGGCACGCAGCATCAAACAGTGGATGTTTTGGTGTGGATAACTCATCGCTGCATTGTCAACTGTGTTGCTGCCCCAAGGTTGGTGCAGACCCCCTTCCCTTTGAGCCTTGTGATTCATTCGACTTCCATTCCAGGACTAGCAGATTAGGCCCCGCAGCGCAATCTTAATATTTATTTATTGAAATTGTCAGCGTGCTGCTTTGGCGTTTTTTTTAACACATATTATTGCATTTGCTTGCTGCTGCTACTAGTTTGGTTGAAGCAGCATGGGGAGGGTCACAAAATGTGAAAGGACTGGGGGGGGGGCAAGAACACTGGATGGGAGAGAAAGAGGGCATGATGGATGGAAGGGACAGACTTAGGGCTGGATGGCCCCTATGGAAGGGAGAGAAAGGGCAGATGCATGCACGGATGGATGGAAAGGGTCAGTTGCTGGATGAAAAGGGTCAGGGGCAGAAAGAGGGGCAGACACTGGATGGAAAGGGGCAGAGAGAGAGGGGGAGCTGGATGGAAGGGAGAGAAAGGGAAGACGCACACATGCAGCTGGATGGAAAAGAGCAGAGAGAGGGGGCAGATGCTGGAAGAAAAGGGCCAGGGCAGATAGAGGGGCAGACGGATGGAAAGGGGCAGAGAGGGAGGGGTCAGACTCTAGATGGAAAGGTCTGGCACGATGATTACATATGCAAGCTTCAATAAAAGAAAATGTTCTCCGTCTTTCTTTTCTGACCATTTATCTCATTTAATGATTATTGCTAAAAATAATTTTTTCATGGGGGGGGGGGGGGTGTTAAAAAAAGGTTGGCCCCAGGTGTCAAGTACGCTAGGTACACCACTGATTATAACATCCTCATGTTTGTTTTCCATCCCTTTTCTAATAATACTCAACTTTCTGTTCGCCTTCTTAGCCGCTGCAGCACATTGAGCTAACGATTTCAACTTCCTATCCACGATGACTCCCAGATCCCTTTCTTGGTCCATAACTCCTAAAGCGGAACCTTGCATGACATAGCTGTAATTTGGGTTCCTAATAGTTCCTTAGAATCCAAACTATATAGAGAGGAATGGTCCCACTTAACTTTCTTTCTGAGAAGTTCTGAGAGAAGAGGACATTTCTCTGGGTAAGTGACATTATTTTGCTCTGTGCTTGGTAACTTAAAGATTGGGTTTAAAAGAGGTATTGTAGGTTATTGATTATTACAGAATTTAAAAAGAAGAAGCAAACTTTATTAACTAGCTTCCATACCATTTTCCTCATAACTTTTTTCTGCTACAGCATTAACAGATAGACTCTAGCAAGCACAACAGGGCCTAGTTCAGTCCTCATTCCCTCCCCAGCTCAACTCTTCATTTATAGTCAATTATTCTAATTAGGACAACAAGAGGAGAGCTTTCATTAGAGATTTAATTAGTTTGTGAGAAACAAACACTAAATTACATATACCATATTTATTGGCATTTATTAACCACCTTTGTGAAGAGATTCACCCAAGGTGGTGTACAGCAGGTACAGTTTAACATAAAACTTACAATTTTGTTAACAGCATAACATTAGTAAAATGATCAAGAATAAACATAAATACAATAAATGAGATAAACCTGAAAACAGTAAATTGACCTAATAATAGAACTACCATGAAACAGTGTAAAAAATATACACATTTAACATCACTGGAATTCAGATACCAGAGATATAATACAATGTAGCATAATACTAATGATACACCTAATAAGCATGCATTAGAACATTCAGCTGACATAGATATGATGCGAAGGATGTATATTTCCCATATCTTCCTCGGTGAAAACTGAAGCAAAGAATTAATTTAATCTCTCCACTATAGGCTTGTCTTCCCTGAGTGCCACTTTTACCCCTGAGTCATGTGCTTTTGCCTTCCAACGCAATCTTCTTTTCAAAGTTTCTATGTAATCTTAAGGCCCTTTATATTCATCTGATATCCCTAGTAACTTAAGAAGTTTTAATCAAACAACTATATAATACTAAGATGCAGACAAAAGTCCAGCAGCAAGAGGGGTACTATCTAGTCTTTTGCAATGAGTGTCACATGTATACGATTATCTCCCAGTTGATGAGAGGTTATATGTATGTGCTCGATGCAAAGAGCTCCTAGTTCTCAAAGAACGAGTCTGTTCTCTTGAGGCTAGATTGTCAGATCCTCCAAGACAGGTACATAAAGGAGGCCTATAGGGACATTGTTGAGAAGTCCCATATCCAGTCTGCCTTGGAGGAGAGTGTCAGCCTGGTGAAGCTGGAAGTAATCATATAACCAGGACCTGCCCACCAGGGAATATCCTCTTGCAACGAGGATGTGTCTCCAGGAGCTTCTGCCCAGGAGGGAAGGGTTAGGATAGCAGTTGTAGATGGGTGGCTGGTGGATGTGAGGATTGCCTGGTCACTTGCCTGCCTGGTGCGAAGGTTGCGGACTTCATGCATCACCTAGATAGGATTTTAGATAGTGCTGGGGAGGAGCCAGCTGTCTTGGTACATGTGGGTACCAATTACATAGGAAAATGTGGGAGGGAGGATCTGGAAGCCAAATTTAGGCTCTTAGGTAGAAAGCTCAAATCCAGAACCTCTAGGATAGTATTTTCAGAAGTTCTCCCCATTCCACACACTGTGTCCAAGAGAAAGAGCTCCGGAGTCTCAATGAGTGGATGAAGCGATGGTGCAGGGAGAAGGGTTTTAGATTTGTATGGAAATGGACAACATTGTAGGGAAGGGGGAACCTATTCCAGAATGATGGGCTCCATCTTAACCAGGGTGGGACCAGGCTGCTGGTATCGGCATTTTAAAAGGAGATAGAGCAGCTTTTAAACTAAAAATGTTCAAAAGTGCATGGTTTGGAACAAGGTATCTTTCAAAGCAAAACAGGGAAGATAGGGTATCCCGATAGCGAGGTTGCAATAAAGATCATAGTTGACTTTGTGTCTTTAAATATAAAGTAGACAAAAGATTGCGAATTATCACTGTCAACTGCTGAGCAACATTACAGGATGCTGGGTTTGATGGACCTTCGGTCTGTACTAGTTTGGCAATACTTATGTACTTATGATGTAAATAGGAACAACGAACATAGTTTGACATGTCTATATGTGAATGCCAGAAGCCTAAGAAATAAGATGAGATAGTTAGAATATATTGCACTAAATGGAAAATTAGATATAATAGGCATCTCTGAGACCTGGTAGAAGGAGGAGAACCAGTGGGACACTGTTATACCAGGGTACAAATTGTATCATAGTGATAGGGTGGATCGAATTGGTGGAGGGGTAGCATTGTATGTTAAGGAGGGCCTTGAATCAAATGGACTAATAATTCTGCAGGACACAAACCATCTTGGAATCCCTATGGATTGAAATTCCATGTGTAAAGGGGAAAAGGATAGAGATAGGAGTGTACTACCGTCCACCGGGCCAGGATGAACAGACAGATGTAGAAATGTTAGAAATTAGGGAGGCTAACAAACTGGGGAGCACAATAATAATGGGTGATTTCAATTACCCCAATATTGACTGGGTAAATGTAACATCAGGGCAAGCTAGGGAGGTAAAATTCCTTGACAAAATCAAGGACTGCTTTATGGAGCAGCTGGTACAGGAACATTTCTAGATCTAGTCCTTAATGGAGCACATGATCTGATGCAGAAGCTAATGGTGCTAGGACCGCTTGATAACAGTGATCATAATATGATCAGATCTGATAGCTCTGAAGTAAATACACACAGGAAATCCAATACGTTAGCATTTAACTTTCAAAAAGGAGACTATGATAAAATGAGAAGAAATGTGAAAACATTTTTTAGAGGAGCAGCTGCGAAGGTCAAAAATGTCCTCACCCTTAATAGTCTTGTCTGTCTGTATTTTTAGATTGTAAGCTCTATCGAGCAGGAACTGTCTCTCTGTGTCAGGTGTTCAGCGCTGCGAGCATCTGGTTGCGTTATACAAATGTTAATAATAATAATACTGTACAAAAATATCCTGAAAGCCCAGGCCAGTTATATTCCATGTATTAAAAAAGGAGGAAGGAAGACCAAGCAACAGACAGCACGGTTAAAAAGTGAAGTGAAGGAAGCTATTAGAGCTAAAAGAAAATCCTTCAGAAAATAGAAGAATCCAACCGAAAATAATAAGAAACAACTTAAGGAATGGCAAGTCAAATGCAAAGCGCTGATAAGGAAGGAAAAGAGGTACTGAAAAAAATATTGCGTTGGAGGCAGAAACACATAGTAAAAACTTTTTAGGTATATTAAAAGCAAGAAGTCAGCAAAAGAATCATTGGACTGCTAGATGACTGAGGGGTAAAAAGAGCACAGAGGGAAGACAAAGCCATAGTGGAGAGATTAAATAAATTCTTTTTTTCAGTCTTCACCGAGGAAGATTTGGGAGAGATACCAGTGCTAGAAATGGTATTCAGAGTTGGCAAGTCAGAGAAACAATTAAATCTATAAACCTGGAAGTTGTAATGGCATAATTTGACAAATTGAAGAGTAGCAAATCACCTGTATGGGATGGTATTCATGCCAGAGTAATGATAGAATTGAAAAATGAACTTGCAGAACTATATGTAATTTTTTGTTAAAATCAAGCATGGTACCAGCAGATAGAAGGGTGGCAAATGTAACGTTGCTTTTTAAAAAAGGTTTCAGAGGTTATCTGGGACATTATAGCCCGGTGAGCCTGACCGTCTGTGCTAAGCAAAATGCATATTCAAAAGCATGGATTAATGAGACAAAGCCAACATGGATTTAGTGAAGGGAAATCTTGCCTCATCAATCTACTACATTTCTTTGAAGGGGTGAACAGACATGTAGATAAAGATGAGCCACAGGAAATCATAGAGTCATGGGATAGGAGATAGTGTTCTATTGTGGGAGTAACTAGTGAGGTAATTAAATTTGCTGACAACACAAAGTTATTCAAAGTTGCTAAATCGCAAGATGATTGTGAAAAATTACAAGAGGACCTTATGAGACTGGGTATCCAGATGGCACATGATGTTTAATGTGAGCAAGTGCAAAGTGATGCATGTGGGAAAGAAGAACCCAAACTATAATTATCTGATGCGAGATCACGTGATGTGCTGAAGAGAGCGGAGGTGGAATTGCTCTCCTCTCGGGCGGAACCCTCCCTGTCGCCATAAAAACGTCCGTTTCAACCTCAAAATTATAAACTTAAAGCGTACAGATAGCAGGAGTGCATGGACAGCTTTGTTACGCGCCTAGACACGAGGATGCCGCCGAAAAATGTAAAGAAAGAGGCTAAGAGACCCCGCGCCGCGGAAAGCAAGATGGCGGCGAGCCCGCCGAAAGAGACGCCAGAGCCGATGTTCACAAATCAGCAACTGATACAAATAACAGAGGCGGTAAAATTGGCGCTGGATCCCCAGTTAAAACAGTTGGCCACTCAGTTAACGTCAGTAGAAAATCTACTCGCCGATACGACCAGGCGCACAGGCGAACTAGAATAAAGAGTGTCCGCCATAGAAGACGAAGGAGCCGGAACAACAACACAGCTTCAGGCATTGAGATCCCTGGTGCAAAAGCAATCTCAACAAATAGACGACCTTGAAAATCGCTCGCGTCGAGCCAACTTGCGAATAGTAGGCATACCTGAGAATGTATCAGAGTGCCTACTACCTTCAGTGCTAGAAAAGTGGCTGCAAAATGAGTTTACGTTGTCAGACGGAATGGGTGCCATTTGCCTCGAGCGAGCACACCGAGTGGGGCGGAAAATGGACAATAATCAGAAACCCAGGATGGTGATGGTAAAAGTACACAACTTCGTGCATAAGGTGGAAATTTTAAGAGGTGCCCGACTGAAACGAGAAACCTTGGCCTTCGAGGGCTCTCCGGTGAGGATCTACCAAGATTACCCCTACGCACTGCAAGAACGGAGGAGGGCCTACAGCCAGATTTGTACAACATTGGTGGAAGCGAACAAAAAATTCATGCTAATATACCCCGCTACGCTACGAGTCAATCACCAGGGCAAATGGCAAGTGTTCATGACCCCCAAAGAAGCTCAAGAATGGGCGGCAGAGACACTTCAGTCACAGCAAAGCAGAGATAAATAAATAAAGGACTAAAGAGAACAGACTCTGGATTTAAGCAGCAGGCAAAGCAGAGGCCCAGAGCCATCCAAGGAGGTATTGAAAAGGGGCCCACAGATAAAGTAAATGGCGGGGGAGGGGGAAGCCCCACATCATTGATCTCACTATTTCTCTCATATGTTAGGTGGGGGAAACAGAAGGGTTTGTACGGGGATGGGTAAGGAGTTAAGGGAGGGCGGGAGGGAAAGGGTGGGGCAGAAGGGTAGGAAGGGGGAAGCAAGCAAGCATTGACCATGACACAACACATCTCTAAGAAGTCCCATAACACAACAAGAGAGACCTGGGTAAATAGAACAACTCACAGAGTCTCGGGTGAGGCTGGGCACCTGAGGCAGACATATAAATACTATTTGCCATATAGAGTCCCACAGACAAAAGCACATTAAAACCATCAGATTTGCCTCCTGGAATGTGGGAGGCATAACGACCCCAATAAAAAGGGCAAAAATCTTATCAAATCTAAAGAGACAGAAAGTAGATATCGGATGTCTCCAAGAGACAAGACTTACGCCAGAGGAGCATAACAAACTAAAAAGGCAGTGGGTGGGGGAGGTACACTCAGCATCCTCTGGGGATCGGAAAGGCGGAGTGGCAGTGCTGATAAGAAAAGGGATAGGTACAAAATCTGAATTAGTGAAAGCAGATCCAAAAGGGCGATATATTTTGGTACGGATATGGGTACAACAGAGAAACTTCCTAATTCTGGGAATATATGGACCAAATATTTATGAAGCACAATTTTATCCTAATCTTGTTCAGATGTGCCTCCCATACAAACCTGGGCAGCTCCTGGTAATGGGAGATCTCAACCTAGTGGCAGATCCAAATGCAGACTGTTCAAACCCGAGAGTTGCTTCGAGAGGAGGACCAAGAGCGCATGTACTTAATTCCTTTAAGCGTTCACTCAATTTGGTAGACACTTGGCGTAGTTTACACCCTGGGGAGAGAGACTTTACTCACCTTTCCAGAGCACATGGCACACTTTCCAGAATAGATTACATATTAATAGCCCAGACCGCGTTTCCGTGGGTGCGGGCCGCTGAGATAGGCCCAGAGGAGATATCGGATCACTCCATAATATGGATAGACGTGGAGGTACCAGGGTTCTATCAGCAGGGTAGGAGTTGGAGATTCCCAAACTATTTGTCCCAGAATAGTGAATTCCAAGAGCATATCAAAAAGAAATGGGAAGACTATGTTCAGAATAATAGGGAACACATGGATCAGCCTGGTCTGTTCTGGAGTGCAGCTAAAGCCGTACTCAGAGGAGAGATAATAGCCTTTGTACACGCTCACAATAAAAAACAAACAATAGCAATAATGAGACTGGAACAATCCTTAAAAAAAGCAAAAGCCAGATATATCAAACAGCAGACTCAAGAACATAAAGACCAGCTTCGAGCAATGCAAGTGACGCTAAATGCCTTACTTCATGACCGAAGCAAGAGATACCTAGCATACCAGAAATTTAAATTTCGCAGGTTTGGAAACAGACCAGGGACGATGTTAGCAAACTTAGTGTCGGCGTGGGGACCACGCAAACCGATAATAGCCCTCCAAGATGAGACGGGTCTCCTGCAGAATAAGAGCGAAAGGATAGCCGAGATATTGACAAAATTTTTTTCTAGACTGTATAGTTCGCCTGAAGACCCAGAGGAAGGACAAATACAAAAAATTTTGGAACAGGCAGAGCTCCCGAAATTAACAGACAGTGAGCGAGCAGTCCTAGAAGAACCACTAGAGGCTAGGGAGATACAGGAGGTGGTGAAGTCACTACCACTTGGATCTGCGCCGGGCCCGGATGGGTATACTGGGGACTTTTATAAAATTTTACCACTCTCATTTTACCCTGTCATTAGTGACTACTATGAACAAGTAGTTGGGGAGGGGCAGTTCCCACATCATGCAAACACAGCCTTGATCTCCCTGATCTTAAAACCTGGGAGGCCAGAGGGCCAGGCTGACTCATATAGGCCCATCTCATTACTCAATGTTGACCTAAAAATACTGGCCAGGATACTAGCAAATCGCCTGGCCGGGATTTTGCCCAGGTTGGTGGGGGAGGAGCAGGTGGGATTTGTTAAAACCAGACAGGCAGCCAAAAACGTGCGCAGACTACTATTAGCCATGGCGACTGGTCAGCTGACAAAAACCCCAACATCCATAATTTCACTCGACGCTGAAAAAGCATTTGATCAGGTGGGGTGGACATATTTGTTCCAAGTACTGAGGCATATGGGATTTGGGGGCTGGTATTACAGAGCTATAGAATCCTTGTATGCAAATCCGACTGCTTCGGTGATAGTAAATGGAGTTAAAGCAGAATCATTTGGAATATCCAGAGGCACTAGACAGGGATGTCCCCTATCCCCTGCATTGTTTATCCTATCATTAGAACCCCTACTGAGACTTATAAAGAGAGCAGAGGGAATCCCCGGGGTGAAAGTTGGGGGGGATACTATAAAGGCCCTAGCGTTTGCAGACGACCTGATGATAATATCAACCTGCCCAATGAGCTCATTGGACCAACTGCTGAGCCTAACAAAGGAATTTGGGCAAGTCTCTGGTTTCAAGCTAAATAAAAAAAAGTCTCAAATAATGGATGTATATCCGAGAGGAACTCAGCAGGAGAAGGAAAGCTGCCCCATAGCCAGAGTGGAAGAGAAAATTAAATACCTTGGAACCAACATACCACAAGACCTATCTAAATTATACCAAGAAAATGTCGAGCCCTTGCTTGAGACCACTCGCATAAAACTCCAGTTGTGGGAGAAATATCCGCTGTCCCTTATGGGACGAATTGCTATTTATAACATGATGATAGTGCCAAAGTGGCTCTATAAATTTCAAACCCTTCCACTTTTTCTTAAGAAAGAAGATGAAAAACGCTTGCACCGGTATATACAGCGCTTTCTGTGGAAGGGAAGGAAAGCACGCCTCCCAGTACGGACGTTGCAAATACCAAGAGAATATGGAGGATTGGGATTGCTCAGCATCAGGTATCTTACAATAGCAAGTGGCATGCGACATATTTCTGATTGGTACAGATCAACCACAGACTTTTCAGCAACAAATCTGGAAACAACATTAACTCAGGGAATACATTTCAGTAGCCTGTTGCATGTGGGAGGCGGTCAAGCTCCTAAAGTCCTACAACAATCGCATATAATGCCCACGGCAAGGGCGGTCTGGAAGTGGGTTTGCCGTCACCATCAATTCTCTGGACGAATTACGCCTTTTCAAGCAATTTGCAATAACCCACAATTCCTACCAGGAACTCTACACCGTAGATTTAACCAATGGCAGCAGAGAGGACTGGTATACTTACATCAGGTCTTGACATCAGAGGGGAGAATCAGGCCTTTCGTGGAGCTTCAGGCCCAGTTTAAATTTGATGAAAGAGATAGATTCTACTATTGGCAATTGAGACATTATATAAACAGCTTGCCCTGGGAATGCCTCACGGAAGATGTGCAGGAGGAGATATCCTCAGCCTTTTCATTTAAGGCACAGGGCAGAGTGTCATTGACAATGCATCACAGACATTTAAGAGACATGACAGAGGAAATAGATTATGTAGCTCTGGCCCAGGCGTGGATGGAGGAACTACAAATGACCTTAACGCCTCAAATACTACAGGAATACATTTATTCGACGCAAAAATCATCAAAGATGGTCCAATATTGTGAAATGGAATACAAATTTGCATTAAGAACTTACATTCCACCAAGGAGAGCCTTCCATATGGGCATATCTCCAGATGGAGCATGCCCAAAGTGCGGGACGCAGGGCGCGACACTAGGGCACATGTTCTGGACTTGCTCGAAAATACAAAGATTTTGGACCAGAGTAATACAAATGACATCCAGTATGTGGGGCGCCACATGGAAGAAAGGGCCGCTGTTGCTGTTCGGAAGGCCAAGGATAGTTCAACCAACTACAGCAGGCTTCAAGGGATTTACTTGTAGAGCTGTACTGGCAGCGAAAAAACTTATTCTCACAGAGTGGATTACAAACAAAGAACCGACTCTGCAGAAGTGGCGTGAGTTGTTAATGGATTACATGAAATACGAAAAGAGATTAGCAGATTATAGAGGAGAACGGAGATTCACAGACAAAGACTTTTATAGACTATGGACCCCATTTTGGCAATCAATACCCCCAGGGGGTAGAGGACATATTTTAAATATGTGAGAAATGGTCAATGTTACAACCAAGCAGAATAGTCTTTATTTAAAAGGGACGAGGGTGGGAGATGGGAGGAGGGGAGGGGGGATGGAGATGGGGATAGAGAGGGTGGAAGGGGGGGGTAAGATTTAAAGAGTTAAATTTAAAGTTTGTGACTACGCAGAATATTGTACTAAGGCTGGGAAGGGGTAAATTTCCCTAACCAGACCTGTGTATAACTTAGAGAATAGATTTGCATTGGAGAGAGAGAAGATTTTTGTTAAATGTTTTATTGTAACCATATGCAAAATAATAAACAAATTTTGAAATAAAAAATAATTATGTGATGCAAGATTCCACATTAGGAGTCACCAACCAGGAAAGGGATCTAGGTGTCATTGTTGATGATATGTTGAAACCCTCTGCTCAGTGTGCTAAGAAAGCAAATAGAATGTTAGGTATTTTAGGAAAGGAATGGAAAATAAAAATAAGGACTTTATAATACCTTTGTATCGCTCCATGGTACGACCACACCTCGAATACTGTGTATATCTCAAAAAAGATATAGTGGAATTAAAAAAGGTACAGAGAAGGGCAATGAAAATGATAAAGGGGATGGGACAATTTCCCTATGATAAAAGGCTGAAGCAGCTTGGAGAAAAGACAGTTGAGGAGAGATATGATAGAGGTCTGTAAAATAATGAGTGAAGTGAACAGGTAGACGTGAATCGCTTGTTTACTCTTTCCAAAAATATTAGGACTAGGGAGCATGCAATGAAATTACAAAGTAGTAAATTTAAAACAAATCAGAGAAAATATTTCTTCACTCAATGTGTAATTAAACTCTAGAATTCTTTGCCAGAGAATGTGTTAAAAGCAGTTAACGGATTTAAAAAAAAGGTTTGGATAGCTTCCTTAAAGAAAAGTCCATAAGCCATTATTAAGATGGACTTGGGGAAAATCCACTTCTCATTTCTGGGATAAGCAGCATAAAATGTATTGTGCTGTTTTGGGAACTTGTCAGGTACTTGTAACCTGGATTAGCCACTGTTGGAAACAGGATATTGGGCTTGATGAACCTTGGGTTTGTCCCAGTATGGCAATTCTTATGTTCCTATGAACCATATGTTGCTCAAAACCAGACTGAATTGGTATGGAAAGAAGAACTGAAATCTAAGGATGAGAGGTTGAGAGTTGCAGCCCAGATCATATGGTAAATGAGGCATATGTAGATTCTGTCCAGTCTGGCAACCTTACATGAGAGCATCAGCTGGTGAAGTGGAAGTGATCCTATAGTTAGGGCCTCCAGGGGATGCAATATCCTTTTGCACCAAGGATGTGTCTGAAAGGACTGCCCAAGAGGGAAGGGTTAAAGATGGCCATTTTAGTAGGAGATGTGATCAGTAAAAGCATGTAGATAGCTGGGTGACTGATGGGCATGAGGATCGCTTGGTCACTTGCCTATCCGATGTGAAGGTTGCAAACCTCACATTACCTAGATAAGATTTTGGACCATGCTGGGGTAGATTTGGTTGTCTTGGTTCATGTGGATATCACTGACAGGAAATGTGGAAAGGAGTTTGTGGAAGCCCAATTTTAGGCTCTTAGGTAGATAATTGAAATCCAGAACCTCCAGAGTTGCATTCTCAGAAATGGTCCCCATTCCATGCACAGGGCCCAAGAGGCAGGAAGAACGGTGGAGTCTCAATGCATGGATGAGACAGTGATGAAGGTAAGAAGGGATATGATAGGATCTAGGCAGCATTATGGAGAAGTCGAAGTCTACTCTGAAAATACAGGTTTCACCTTAACTAGGGTGGAACCAGGCTGCTAGTGCTAACCTGTACAAAACAGAAAGCAGCTTTTAAAATAGAACCTGATAAAGCAAACTCAGAAGTGCATGATTCGCAAGCAGATGATCAAAAGCCCTGCGCTGTTCCAAACAGCGCTCTAAAATAGCTCTGGAACAGCGTGGGGCATTACTGCACCAATGATCAGAGATAATTGCATGCAAATTTAAGCACGCAATTATCTCTGATCATGGGGTAGAACAGTTGTATTGCTGTTTAATGCTCAATAAAGATTCTTATAAATTTTTTTAAAAATGCACCGGGGGGGGGGGGGGGGGGGGGGGGCGCATCGGCGATCCGCCCTGGGTGTCAGCCAGCCTAGGAACGCCACTGAAACAGCGTAAAATTCAGCAGGAAGCAGATTGCAACGTGGAATCCTTATGGATAGAAATTCCACATGTGAAGGAAAAGAGAATACTGGTGGGGCTTTACTACTGTCTGCCTGGCCAGAATGAAGTGATGATGAAATGCTAAAAGAAATTAGGAAAGCTGACACATTTTGCAACACTATAATGAAGGATGATTTTGATTAACCCAATATTGACTGTATAAGTGTCATGTCAGAATATTCTAGGGATATAAAGTTCCTAGGTGAAATCAATGATTTTCATAGAGCAGCTGAATTAAGAACCAATAAGAGGAGGAGCTATTTTCTATCTAGTCCTTAGTGGAATGCAGGATTTGGTATGAGAGGTAATTGTGCTGGGGTTCACTTGGCAATAGTGATCATAACATGATCAAACAAGTTAATAACTGGAGCAAAGACACTAATGGGCTCATTTTCGAAAGAGAAGGACGCCCATCTTTCGCTCAAATCGGATGATGGACATCCTCACCGAAACATCCAAATCGGTATAATTGAAAGCCGATTTTGGATGTCCCCAACTGCACGCCATCGCAGGGATGGCCAAAGTTCACAAGGGCATGTCAGAGGCGTAGCGAAGGCAGGACTTGGGCATGCCTAACACTTGGACGGCCTTGACCCATAATGGAAAAAAAGAAGGACATCTCTGATGAGCACTTGGACATTTTCACCTGGACCTGTTTTTCTTATGACTAAGGCACAAAAAGGTGCCCCAAATGACCAGATGACCACCAGAGAGAATCAGGGATGACCTCCCGTTACTCCCCAGTGGTCACTAACCCCATCCCACCCTCCCAAAACATCTTTCAAAATATTTTGTGCCAGCCTCATATGTCATACTCAGGTCCATGACAGCAGTATGCAGGTCCCTGGAGCAGTTTTAGTGGGTGCAGTGTACTTCAGACAGGCGTCCCCCTCCCCCTCCCCCCACCTGTTACTTTTATGGAGGAAACAGCGAGCCCTCCAAAACCCACCAGAAACCCTCTGTGCCCACATCTAGGTGCCCCCTTCACCCATAAGGGCTATGGTAGTGGTGTACAGTTGTGGGTAGTGAGTTTTGGAGGGGCTTTGGGCGGCTCAGCACAAAAGGTAAGGGAGCTATGTACCTGGGAGCAATTTATGATGTCCACTGTAGTGCCCCCTAGGGTGCCCGGTTGCTGTCCTGGCATATCAGGGGGACCAGTGCACTACAAATGCTGGCTTCTCCCATGACTAAATAGCTTGCATTGGTAGTTTCTGAGATGGATGTCCTTGGTTTTGAAAATCGCCGAAAATCAGAAACGTCCATGTCTAGGGATGACAAAATCTAGGAACAACCAAATTTAAGGTTTTGGACGTCCCTGACTGTATTTTCGAAACGAAAGATGGACATCCATCTTGTTTTGAAAATACGGGTTTCCCCACTCCTGGATCGGGATGTTTTTGCGAGGACGTCCAAATCAAAACTTGGACATCCCTTTCGAAAATGCCCCTCTTTGCACTTATCACATATTAATAGCAAAGATTTTATGTGTGGTACGTTCATGGCTTGTACAGTAAATGCAGAAGCATTTACCACACAGTGTAAGGCCACCATGTTACTTGCCTGGGCCAATAGTGCAGATGGTTCACACTATCAGCATATGTGTGTGTAACGCAGCCTTGGTGCTGTCAAAATGACAGCTGGCTGGTGCATAGAAATCTGTTCCTAGTCCCCTCCTGATCAACTTCCTAATCCCCCCCCCCCATACACATCTGCTGCCCCTCCCATTCATTCCACACACCCACTGCATCCCTTCCCCCAAGTGCACATCTGCTTTTTCCCATTGAAGATCTGAACCCCTGTGCAAAAAGTCTGCTCCTTTCATAAACCCCACTTCTTTCTCCTCCATTCTCTGCCTAGCACCATTACCCAGGGCCACCGAGAGACTAGGCTGGGCCCGGGGCAAAGCGACCCCGCCACTGCCGCTGCAGTCCCCGGTCTCACCTGCCTGCCTTCACGGCTCCGGCTCCCTGCATTCAAAGCAGCAGTCGCAGATCGCCTCTCTTCTGGCCTTCCGTCCCTGTTACCCGCCCTCATCTGATGTAACTTCCGGTTCCCACGAGGGCAGGTCACGGGGAGGGAAGGTCCGAAGAGAGGCAATCTGCGACTGCCGCTTCGAATGCAGGGGGCCCGGAGCCGAGGAGGCAGGCAGGTGAGACCGGGGACTGTAGCGCCAGCGGCCTGACCCCGGTGCAGGGCCCCCCCCTTGGAGGCCTGGGGAATTTTGTTCCCCCCCCCCTCGGCGGCCCTGTCATTATTCCTCAACTTCCCTTTTTCCCGAGCCCATATGATATGAAAGGATATGGGGGTGGCACACCACTCTAGAAGTACCTTCTTAATCATGGAGCCCTGCACAGCCACATAGGTCAAATACCCCAAGAGCTAGCCTGTAGCAGAGCTGTGCTGGGAGTGAGAATGGAAAGCCAGGGCTTAGTAGCTGAGCCAAGAGGAAAACCAAACCAAGAACATCTTACCCCTTTCCAAACTCCACCCATCTCTCCTGTAACCTCTTACTGGTGCAGCCAATCTATATTTTTGGGATGATAGAGCATAATGAGCCCACTTAGTCCAACGCCACTATCTCCCATAAGATGTAATAAGGGAATGACTGTTTTATTCATGTGAAAAGGGGGAGTACTCTCTATTCCCCCTTTCAATTTGATACTCTATCAGAGGTCTCTGCATTTCAGAGTTGCCAAAGAGAAGAAAATTTAAAGATATTTTTCAGACTATGGCATTAAATACTGGCACAAGCCCCTCCTGCTCTCCCATGTCCTTACAGTAAAATAGCATATTAATTCTGGTGACTACAGGGCTGAAGGAGAAGGGCAAAATATAGCTAATGCCTACCCTTGATCCAGCTTGGCTGGCTATAAAAACTTAAACAATATTCCAGTCTTTGTGTCTGTAGATTAACTTCAGTCTTCTACTTCTTCTTGTTTTTCTCTCTGACCTCATGTTCGTTCTTTTAAAGATTCTCTTCCAGTCTTCCTCCCATGTTGTCATCATTTTTCTTTCCTCCATGTATTTTTGTCTCTCCATGGTTTCTCTCTACAGCTTCTCTCATCTCACTTTCTTCTAGTCTTACTTCTTCCTCCATTTTCACCCTTTTCTCATCTTCATATCTCTTCTCTCCAGCATGACCCTCTTTTTCCTCACTCACTCTTTCTTTTCCCAGTCCCACACTGCAACTCCCCATCTCTTTCAGCTCCTCTTCTGTCTGCAGCTTGCGTCCCCTCTGCCTGCTCTTCTTCCTCTCTCCCAGATTATGTCTCTTTCTCTTTCTGCCAGCAACCTTCCCCAACACAGCTCATACTCCCTTTGAGTTCCTCTGACCCACATAGCCTAAGCAAAGATGCCAAGATATCCAGTTCCAGGCTGAAGATTTTGGGACAGTTCTGGATTTCTGACCACCCCATCCTGGACAAATGTGCAGAATACATCTATTGGGAAATAGTTCTATATACGTTTGAGTTTCTACATAGAATAGAATATTTTATTTGTAGTGTTTGTTACTTGGTCATCGAAGGATGATTGCAGTCTACGGTTACTCCTAGGATTTTTAATTTGTTTGCTATTGGGAGGGATGTTCCCATGGCACTGATGTTTGTGATGCGTTCAGTACTGTATGGTGATGTGAGTATTAAGCAATGCATTTTTCCCTATTCAATTTTAATTTGAATGCTGATGCCAAGTTTCCATGGTGTTTATGCTGTCCAAGGCCTTGGTAGTGATTTCAGATAAATATTTTTTGAAAGGGATGAATATTGGCACATCATCGCCATATATAAAGGGGTTAGAGCCTTGTTTGTACAGTTATCAAGCAAAGGGTACCATTATTAAATTGAATAGACTGATGAATTTATCTTCACTTGATAAGACCTGGTAGTCAGAAATCCATTGAACCATTCGAGCACCTTCCCTCCGAGGCCAATTTTATTGAGTATTCTTTGTAAGATTTGGTGGTAAACCATGTTGAATGCACTAGACATGTCGAACATGTGCGCCCGCCCCTCCACTTTATTTTATCTGGCCCCTTCCCTCTGGCATTCCTTACCCTCTGCTTGTTCCCTCATTTCTACTGCCTCCTTAAAGCGCACTTAAATTCTTTGGCTTATCCCTAATTTTGCACCCACTTCCATATTACAGGTTACTTGTCTCTCTATATCCTTGCCCCTGCTCCCTCTTGATCAATCACTCTTTTCACTTCTTTTACTTTATTTCTTCTGTTCTATCGGGAATACTGGTGTTCCTTTTCAATTTCTATTTAGTATTGTACACCGTTTTGATTTAATGTGAACAGCAGTATATCAAGTAGCTAAACAAACAAATAAATATAGTTACTCTCAAATGAGCAGCATAGAAAAAATGAATGTATTTCTAGAAGCCAACGGCTTACAGGACCCGAGGCAACATGGCTTTACCAAAGGAAAATCCTGCCAAACGAATCTTATTGACTTCTTTGAATGGGTGACCAAAGAACTGGATAAAGGATGTGCGCTAGATGTAACCTACTTGGATTTCAGCAGAGCCTTTGATACGGTCCCCCACAGAATACTCGTGAATAAGCTGAAAGGGTTGAACTTAAGACCAAAAGTGGTGAACTGGATAGGAAATTGGTTGGCCAACAGGTGGCAGAGGGTAGTGGTAAATGGAATCTGCTCGGAGGAAAGAAAGGTGAGCAGTGGAGTTCCTCAGGGGTCGGTGCTGGGGCCTATTCTGTTTAGTAAGTTTGTGGGAGATACTGCTGAAGGGTTGAAAGGAAAGGTTTGCCTTTTTGCGGATAACACGAAAATAGCCAATAGAGTGGATACCCTGGAGGGAGTAGAAATAATGAGAAGGGATCTCCAAATGTTAGAAGAATGGTCGAGGGTCTGGCAGTTAAAATGTAATAATTTGTCTAAAACTCCAATCGAGCACAAAGAAGGATAACATATAATACTCTTAAATCTCACAATGAAGTCCTTCCTACTTTTGATAACGTCTATGAGTGTTCATTTCCTCCAGTTGTAATTAAGACTTTAACACTCATAGACGTTATCAAAAGTAGGAAGGACTTCATTGTGAGATTTGAGAGTTAAAATTTAATGCCAAGAAGTGTAGAGTGATGCACTTGGGGTGCTGAAACCCAAACGAGAGATACTGGATGGGAGGGGCGAGATTAGTAAGCTCGACTCAGGAGAGAGACCTTGGGGTGTTGGTGTCCGAGGATCTGAAGGTGAAGAAAGAATAGGACAAGGCAACGGCTGTGGCCAGAAGGATGCTAGGCTGCATAGAGAGGGTATAAACCAGTAGAAGAAAGGAGGTGTTGATGCCCTTCTACAAGTCGTTGGTGAGGCCCATAGGCGTCCCGTATAAGAGGCTTGGGGAAGTTAAGCCTCCCCAGCCCCAACTGCAATCTTTCCTGGACCCCACTGCCCCTCCTCTATCCTGTTTTATCCCATCTCTTTCTCCCCCTTTCATCCACCCACCTTTTCAGCACAATATCTCTCCTGCTACTGCTTCCTGTGCCGACCTGGAAGTTAACCTCAGAGGAGGCAAGAACAGCACAGGAAGCCATAGCGGCAGGCAGAGAGCCACGGTCCCGCGCCTCTGCCATGCATGTTTATTAGCGCAGACCAAGCAAAGTGCAATGGGAGAGATATTGTGCTGAAAGGTGGAAGTGCAGTGGGAGGGATGTTTATTAGCGCGGACCACGTGAGGTGCAATGGAGATACTGGATGGGGGAGATGGGTACAAGAAAGGAAATGCTAGCTAGTGGGGGGGGGGGGGGGAGAGAGAGACAAATTAAAAGAGGATGCTGGCTAGCAGGGGGGAGAGAGAGAAAGACAGGAGAGGAATTGCTGGTTGGCAGGGGGGAGAGACAAAAGAGGAGAGGCTGGATGGCTGTAGGGGAAGGGAGAGAGAGAAGATGCTGGATTGCAGGAGTAAAGAGAGAAGATGCTGGATGGAAGGGGAGAGAGGAAAGAGTTAGTGGGAGTAAGGGGAAGAAGAATGGGAGGGCCAGAGTAGGGGAAAGAAATGGAAAGCTGTATGTAGATGCAGTAAAAAAGAAGGGAGATTAAAGTCTGAACAACATGAATGAAATCAGAATGGACAAGCAGAAAAAAATGGAAGAAAGCTGAAAGGAACAGATCAGTGCTGGAGCTGGATGTAGTGGAGGAGGTGAAGAAGACAGAAGAGTAAAAAGGAGACCCTTGGAAAGAGTTAAAAGAAGACAGGAAAGCAGGAACCAGAAACTGGGGCCAACACATTAAAAACAAAATTAAGTGACCAGACAGCAAAGTTAAAAAAAAAAGAATTTTACTTTTAATTTAGGATGAAATAATGTGGTGGCTGTGTTAGACCACTTAAAAAGTTAATAAACGTATACAAAAGACAAAAAGGAAAATAAGGTGACATCTTTTTATTGGACTAAATACATTTTTTGACTAACTTTCGGAGACCAAAACCTCCTCTTTTAGGTCTAGACATTATATTGCTGTTAAAAGTATGCTTGTCCTAAATTAACCAAGGATGTTTTTTGGCTTTTGAAAACTAGTTAAAAACTGTAATAAGTTAGTAAAAAAAAAGTATTATCTTATTTTCTGTTTTCATTTTGTTAATGTATAATGAAGCAATTGGACTATGACAGTTTTTGAAATTGACATCTGCTCTTTTTATATTTGCATAGTACAGAGGGACATGTGTCACTGTTCCTATTTTTCTGGTGTTGCACCATATGCAGAATGTAGCTTCTTGGGGGTTCAGTGTAATTTTTGTCTACATATTTCTGTTTTTAGTTTGTGGTTACTTATTCTATACTTGAGGGTCTACCTGTGTTTGAAAAAGGCTGCGTATTCTGTTAGTACTGATTCTGTGTAGGATTGATCTGTACTAATCCAGCTTTGTTAGATTTCCATTAGGTGTATTAATGTTCTACTGCCTACTGTAATCCTTATGATATGTCATGATATATAAATCAATTTTTACATGCACATGAAGGCCTTTATTGCTTGTCAATACCTTCCTTAGGCCTCAATCTCTTCTCCATCTTGACAAATTGTATACACCGAATGCACTGCAAGAAAACCCTCACTCACTAGCCTTCAATTTCACTAATTAAGGTAGTACTCTTCAAGGTTTGGGAAAGACTACTCTTAGCATCACTGCACTTTGGTCCAGCATCTTCCTTCCCTCCCATTTTACTTTTTGTTTCTGCGTGTTGAAGGGCCTATCCCTGACCCCACCCCCTATCCTGCCCCCTTTAGCCTCCCCAAACAGCTGGGCCACCAACCGCCTATGGTGAGGCCCCACTTGGAGTATTGTGTTCAGTTTTGGAGGCTGTATCTTGCTAAAGATGTAAAAAGACTGGAAGCGGTGCAAAGAAAAGCTACAAAAATGGTATGGGATTTGCATTGCAAACCTTATGAAAGACTTGCCGACCTGAACATATATACCTTGGAGGAAAGGAGAAACAGATTTGAAAGGTATTAATCTGCAAACAAACCTTTTCTGGAGATGAGAAGGCGGTAGAACTAGAGGATGTGAATTGAGGTTGAAGGGGGGGGGGGGGGGGGGGGGGGGGGGAAGACTCAGGAGTAATGTCAGGACGTATTTTTTCACAGAGAGGGTGGTAGGTACGTAGAATGCCAGGTGGTGGAGATGAAAACAGTAATGGAATTCAAACATGCATGGCATAAACACAAAGGAATCCTGTTTAGAAGGAATGGATCCACTGAATCTTAGCAGAGATTGGGTGGCAACACCGGTAACTGGGATGCAAAACCAGTGCTGGGCAGACTTTTACGGTCTACGCCTTGATCGTGACTGGATATGGATGGGCTGGAGTGTAAACTTTAAGGGGGTTCGACAATAGCTTCAGAACTTTTAGTACCAGAAGAGTGCTGGGCAAACTTCTACAGTCTGTGCCCTGAGAATGGCAAGGACAAATCAAACTCAGATATACAGTGGGGGAAATAAGTATTTGATCCCTTGCTGATTTTGTAAGTTTGCCCACTGACAAAGACATGAGCAGCCCATAATTGAAGGGTAGGTTATTGGTAACAGTGAGAGATAGCACATCACAAATTAAATCCGGAAAATCACATTGTGGAAAGTATATGAATTTATTTGCATTCTGCAGAGGGAAATAAGTATTTGATCCCCCACCAACCAGTAAGAGATCTGGCCCCTACAGACCAGGTAGATGCTCCAAATCAACTCGTTACCTGCATGACAGACAGCTGTCGGCAATGGTCACCTGTATGAAAGACACCTGTCCACAGACTCAGTGAATCAGTCAGACTCTAACCTCTACAAAATGGCCAAGAGCAAGGAGCTGTCTAAGGATGTCAGGGACAAGATCATACACCTGCACAAGGCTGGAATGGGCTACAAAACCATCAGTAAGACGCTGGGCGAGAAGGAGACAACTGTTGGTGCCATAGTAAGAAAATGGAAGAAGTACAAAATGACTGTCAATCAACAAAGATCTGGGGCTCCACGCAAAATCTCACCTCGTGGGGTATCCTTGATCATGAGGAAGGTTAGAAATCAGCCTACAACTACAAGGGGGGAACTTGTCAATGATCTCAAGGCAGCTGGGACCACTGTCACCACGAAAACCATTGGTAACACATTACGACATAACGGATTGCAATCCTGCAGTGCCCGCAAGGTCCCCCTGCTCCGGAAGGCACATGTGACGGCCCGTCTGAAGTTTGCCAGTGAACACCTGGATGATGCCGAGAGTGATTGGGAGAAGGTGCTGTGGTCAGATGAGACAAAAATTGAGCTCTTTGGCATGAACTCAACTCGCCGTGTTTGGAGGAAGAGAAATGCTGCCTATGACCCAAAGAACACCGTCCCCACTGTCAAGCATGGAGGTGGAAATGTTATGTTTTGGGGGTGTTTCTCTGCTAAGGGCACAGGACTACTTCACCGCATCAATGGGAGAATGGATGGGGCCATGTACCATATAATTCTGAGTGACAACCTCCTTCCCTCCGCCAGGGACTTAAAAATGGGTCGTGGCTGGGTCTTCCAGCACGACAATGACCCAAAACATACAGCCAAGGCAACAAAGGAGTGGCTCAGGAAGAAGCACATTAGGGTCATGGAGTGGCCTAGCCAGTCACCAGACCTTAATCCCATTGAAAACTTATGGAGGGAGCTGAAGCTGCGAGTTGCCAAGCGACAGCCCAGAACTCTTAATGATTTAGAGATGATCTGCAAAGAGGAGTGGACCAAAATTCCTCCTGACATGTGTGCAACCCTCATCATCAACTACAGAAGACGTCTGACCGCTGTGCTTGCCAACAAGGGTTTTGCCACCAAGTATTAGGTCTTGTTTGCCAGAGGGATTAAATACTTATTTCCCTCTGCAGAATGCAAATAAATTCATATACTTTCCACAATGTGATTTTCCGGATTTAATTTGTGATGTGCTATCTCTCACTGTTACCAATAACCTACCCTTCAATTATGGGCTGCTCATGTCTTTGTCAGTGGGCAAACTTACAAAATCAGCAAGGGATCAAATACTTATTTCCCCCACTGTACATATAACTACCATGGAGACATTATATACAGTCTTTGTCATGGGAAGCGTTGGCGGAAGATGTCCAGGAGGAATTGGCTTCAGCCTTCTCCCTAACGGTGCAGCAAAAAGTGCCACTTACATTTCATCATAGGCATATTAGGGACTCTGCTACTGAATTAGACTATGTTAAATTGTTAAATATGTGGAACAGGATATACCTATGGAAATAACTTTAACGCAGTTTAAATCCCATATTCTTACAATGCGCAGACTGTCACCTATGGCTTCTCATTGGGAAATGCAATATAAAGTGGCACTTCGACTCTATATCTCTCCCAGATGAGCCTTCCATCTGGGACTTTCGCCATGGGGGGAATGCCCCAAGTGTAAAGGACCAGGGGCCACACTAGGGCATATGCTCTGGACATGCAAGGGAGTAGAGCAATTTTGGAAAGCCCTGACACAATATGTCTCTAGATTATGCGGTACCAGATGGAAACATGACTCTGGTTTGCTACTGGGGCACCCTAGTTTTGTTCATCCTATACCATCCGGATTTACTGCATTTGTACAAAAGACTGTTATAGTCGCTAAGCAAGTAATTTTAGTAGGGTGGCTTTCCTACGCATATCCTACAATTTCTCAGTGGGGTGGCTGTATGATAGCACTGATGTGGGTCGAACGGATGGGAATTGTGAACTTTAAACTGAGAATTGGAGTGAACTTCCAGCGTACTTGGAGTCCTTTCCTGCACACTTTGACACCAATGGCTAGAAGCCATTTGTTAAATTTCTAATTACAGCCTTGTAGCCAATAGATTTAAAGTGAGGGTTTCTTGGTTGGGGGAGGGGGATGGGGAATAAGGGGGGGGAGAAGAGGGGGGAATAAAAGGGGGGGTCTTAGTATGTTGTGTAAAGGTAGTTAAGTATTAATATTATTATCTGTGTATACATGTACAGTTTCCTTCTCTTTGAATAATAAAAAAGATTGAACATAGGCAATAGGATGAAGACAGATTAGAAACTTTTAGAGGTCAGACCCTCTGCAAGTGAAAAGACAAGTTTGTTTGTTTTTTTTAAATAAGAAGTTTTCCCCCTCATCCAACTCTAGCTGTGCTTGAGAAGACATAACGGCTCCTGAAAACACTCCCTCAGACACTGGGGGAGATACGGGAAGCATGGACCCCCCCTTCAGATACCGAGTGACCACCCTCAGACTTACCCTATTTCTGGGAATCAGTGTCTGTGCTGGTTTCTGTCTACTTCTGAGTTGACTCTGTTTCTGTCTCTGGGTGCTGGCCACTTCCAGCATGGCGCTGATTACCTCAGTATACTGCACCTGTGTGGGTTAGGTCTCTCTGGGCTTCTGTATGCTCCTTGCCGGTGGCCTGAAGGGGTGACCTCATCTGTCAGGGCCTTCTTAAGGAACTGGTGTTCTGGTCTTCAGTGCCTTTGCATTGCCAATGCCTACGCAGTGCCTTAGGTCCCAAGGTTAGTGTGCTGTTTGCACAGTTAGCTTTCCTTGTCTTTTCTTGTGGGCTTCCAGCTCTTCTGCTTTGCTAGTTACTATCACCTGTGGGCCTTGCCTTCTGGCTCAGGGTATTATTGCTCGTAGGCTTTCTGCCTAGTCTATTACTTATCTGTGGGCTTCTTGCTTTCCTGCTCTGGGTATTATTGCTCTGTGGGCTTTCATCCCTTCTGTGTCTATTGTTCTGTGGGCTTCCATCCCTTCTGTGCCCATTGCTCTGAGGGCCTCCAGTCTATCTGTGTATATCCCTTTTATCTGTGGGCTTCCAGGCCTTCTGGCTGTATTACTGCGGCCTGGGGGTTTCCAGCCTTTCTGGGTGTATCTCTCTGACCTGTAGGCTTTCAGCCTTTCTGTGTGCATTATTCTCTGTGGGGCTAGCCTTTCTGTTATCCCTTTGCAGTGGCTCTGCTCCCTGTCTGAGGTTGGTTAGCGGCTGATGCTGCAGCCATTTCTCTCCTTTCTATCTGTTAGCTACTGTAGCTCCAGTCTAACCCTTCCTCTGGCAAGCGTATTTGTCATTCCCATTCCCTTGAGCTTAGCTTGTATGTAGCTCCTGTATCCTGCTTCTCAAGCCTGAACCCTGCTGTAGGACGTTGTTCCTGGATTCCTTGTTGCTTGCCTCTTCAGCTCCAGCCCAGCCCAGCCACTCCAGTCCTGTCTACTTCAGCCCGTCTTAGGGTTGCCTGTCTCCTGTTGGGTGGTTTTGCCTGCTGCTGCTGCTGCCACCTCTGTGACAGCGGCCCAAGGGCTCACAGTTCCCCGAGAGACCTGACACCGAGGTCCAATGCCTCCTTTTTGGGGCAGGATCCACTGGCAACTACGCTGTGGGACGGAGGTGTCTGGTCCCAACAAGCTCCAAAACTAGGAGCTTCTGCAGCCTGTTTAAAATAAGCCCTATGAAGGAGCAAAACGAACTCTGGGGAGAATGGGTCAGACAGCCCACCCCCCGCGGGAACACCGAGCTGGTCAGAAGCGGGAATCAGCTGTACGGCGTTAAAATAATCTGTTGACTAACTCGGAAGTGGTCTCTGACTCGCACTGCAAAATGGCTGCTGGTGCACCCTGAGTTGAAGGCTCCTCACACTGCTCTGGAACACGGGAAAACACTGCAACAATGGGCCTGGCCTCCTCCGACATCAGAGAACTACTGCAACCTCCCTGGCACTAACCCAATGCTGCTCTCTGCTTAGCACAGCGAGAGCTGGACTTAATGAAATCTGCCGCCCTGGCACTTCGTGTTTTTTTTTTTTTTTTTTTAAAACAAAGGTCGCCGAAAGCTTAATGCTGAAAACTCACCCAGCCAGACTAGGGCTCTGCTGAAGGTCTGACAGTTGCTGCAGAACTCACACTACTCTCTTATGCTCCCAATAACTGCCAAACAACAATCCTCCAGAGCAAGTCAAGGAGTCAGACAGAAATCAAACCCTGACCCCTAAGCCTACCAAGGCTCTCTCCTGTTCTTTTTTTTTTTGTGGGGAAGGAGAAGTGAGGAAGAGCAAGAGAGGGAAGTTGGGTAGGAAAGGGATCTGGGGTGACCATCTAGCTTATTTTCGAAAGAGAAAGACGCCCATATTTCGACCCAAATCGGGAGATGGGCGCCGTTCTCTCATGGGTCGCCCAAATCGGTATAATCGAAAGCCGATTTTGGACGCCTCCAACTGCAGTCTGTCGCGGGAACGAACAAAGTTGATGTGGGCATGTCAGAGGTGTGGTGAAGGCGGGACTGGGGCATGTTTATCGGCTGAGGAGAGCTGGGCGCCCTCGGCCGATAATGGAAAAAAGAAGGGCGGCAGTAGCGAGAATTTGGGCCACTTTTTTTGGACCCTTTTTTTTCACGAACAAGTCCCCCAAAAGTGTGCCAACTGCCCAGATGACCAACGGAGGGAATTGGGGATGACCTCCCCTGACTCCCCCAGTGGTCACTAACCCCCTCCCACCAAAAAAAAAGAACTGTAAAAACTTTTTTTTGCCAGCCTCATATGTCATACCCAGCTCCATCACAGCAGTATGCAGGCCCCTGGAGCAGTTGTTAGTGGGTGCAGTGGACTTCAGGCAGGTGGACCCAGGCCCATCCCCCCTACCTGTTACACGTGCTGGTAAATGGGAGCCCTCCAAACCGCCCCCCAAAACCCACTGTACCCACATCTATAAGTGCTATGGTAATGGTGTAGAGTTGTGGGCAGTGGGTTTTGGGGGGATTTGGGGGGCTCAGCACCCAAGGTAAGGGAGCTATGGACTTGGGAGGTATTTTAATTTTTTTTTTTAACTTTTTACAAGTGCCCCCTAGGGTGCCCGGTTGGTGTCCTGGCATGTGAGGGGGACCAGTGCACTACGAATCCTGGCCCCTCCCACGACCAAATGCCTTGGAGTTGTTTGTTTTTGAGCTGGGCAGCTTCGTTTTCCATTATCACTGAAAACCAATACCGCCCATCTCAAATCCGCCCAAATCCGATGCATTTGCCCGGCACCAACCGTATTATCGAAACAAAAGATGGACGCCCATTTTTTTTCGAAAAAACGGTCTGTCCCGCCCCTTCGCAGACCTATCCTCGGAGATAGTTGCCCATGGAGATGGACGTCCGCATTCGATTATGCCCCTTCCATGTGTGCCTCCTAAAGGCAGCATTGCACAGCAGCTCACCCCAAGGCTACACTGAACTAAGCCTAGCACAGAAGCCAGGAGCACATGGGAACGTCCACCCAACTGCTGAAGATAGAGAATCCTGACTGGGCTAGGAGCACGATGTCCTGTATAGCACTACAGTTCAGCACTATCTCCACCTGCTGGTAGTTGGATACAACCCATTAGTCTCTGGATTCATCTGCTGCTTTCGCTAAGGAATATGGCCACATTGGGTGCTTTTTACCAATAAAGATATCTGGTTTGCGAATGTTTCTTCTTGATGTTTTAAGGTAGACTGAAATGGGGAAAGGGCTGAGAAAAGGAAAAAAGCTGGACTACGGGTGGGGGTGGGAGGGAGACTGAGCCTGGGAATAGAGGGAAGGGGAACACAGAGGTAGTGAACAATGAGATGGAGGGAAGGGAGAGATGTTGGATGTGAGGACAGTTAGGAACCAGGCATGGAAGGGAGGGAAAGCTATTGAAAATGAGGGGCAGGTGCGATGGGAGTTCCTGGATTATGGTGTCTGGAGGGAAGGAAGAACAACAACAGGAGAGAGCAATGTTGAACCATTGAGAGTAGAGAGAAGAGGAAAAATGATGGGAGGAAGGGTGGAGGAAGGCATGAGGGAATACGAGATGGGACAGGAAGATGCTGGGGGTTTGAGGGAAAAGGAACAAGGAGATGCCAGGCCATGAAGGTGGAGTTGGGTTGGGATAAGAGGGAGAGCAGATGCTGGGCTACAGGAGTGGAGAGAGGGAGAAGAGATGCTGGAAATGGTGGAACCATTGTGAGAGAGGCCGGTGGGGGGGGGGGGAGGGCAGCAAGGAGATGAGTGAGAGAAGAATGGTGAATATAGAGGTACAAATGCGGTAATGGGGAGTAGATTAAATATGAAAGGGAATAGAAGGCTGGGGAAGAAGTGAGGTAGGAAATGGGAGAGCTAGGGATGAGGAGATGCAAAGTTGATAGGTAGCTGAAAAGTAAAAAGAAGGGTAAGGGTAAAATCTGAGTAGACAGAGGCAGAAAAAAAAGGAAAGAGCAGACAGGTATAGTGAAGAATAGAACAAGAAAGGAGAAAGAATTAACAGAAGATAGGAGAGCAGAAAAGAGGCACTGGGACCGATACAATGGAAAAATAACATGTCCAGATAACAAAAGTAGAAAAAAATGTTTTATTTTGAATTTATTAACTATAATATGCTAGCTTTGAGATACATGCATCACAAATGTCTTTGTATTTTTCAGTGTTGTAGCCAGATGGCTGATTTGGGGGGTGAGAGGGGTGCCACCCTTGGCTACACCACTGATTGTGTTCGCTACAAAAGGCAGTGTGTTTCTACTTTTATTTCTCCAGTGTTGCAGAACTTGCTGAGCTTAACTTCTTGGGGTTCCCAGTTCAATTTTGGTCTTCATATTTTTATTTCTAATTTGTGATCTTTGTTCTGCATTTGGTGAAGATCTGCCTGTGTTTTGCGTATGGAGAAGTGATTTAAAGTTGTTTTTACATGTGGTAGTAATGGTGGGTAGGGAGATTGGGGAAGGGGGCAGGGAAGAGAGGGATCAGGGGCTCCCCTCCTTAATTTCTGCCCTGGGCCCAAGCATATCTAACACCAGCCCTGTTGCTATCATGGTCTATGATCCGTTCCTGGAAATCCTGTAAGCGCTGTCCAATCTTTGCCATACTGCCTTGAGCTCAGTTTGTAGCTCAAATGTACTAGCCACAACTGTGGCCTTGATCAGAGTCCACTGCAATTTGCACTGGATTGGGAGTGCCTCATGGCTTGGCGCACTCCAGGAAAGCCACCATCTTGCTCTTCTTGCAAGCTGCAGGTCCATGCTGTGGCAAGTGATATATTGCTTCCTCTTCGCCTATTGGTTTCTTATATGTTTATTGTACATTTATTGATTCAATAAAGTTGCCTTTGAAAAAAAAAGATTTTATGTACCTCCTCCTCAGTTCCGATTCCTGAAATATCAGGAGATAATCTAATCCTTGGTACAAAAGGCTCCAAAGCCAGTACAAAAAAAAAAAAAAAGCAACAGAAATAGAAGGCAAAGCTGTTGGGTGCTCCTTGCCAAGCAGGATAGGACCAAGCCCCATGAATTCTCAACCTACTGGTGGGATCAATATACAGGTCCGCAATGGCCTTAATAAACCTTGGTCCAAAATTAAGAAAATGTAGAAGGTGAAAATAGAACCACTCAACTATCACAAGCCTTATCTGCATCTACAACCAAGAGGACTGCAGAATTCTTAGTAGCCTCCATCCTCAAGACAAAATCTTTGCCAGGATCTTTGCATTTACAATAATTAAACAACATAGGTCTTTAACACCTACTGGACTTTTCCCTAGCTTAAGAATGACTCTGATATTTGCGTGGACAAATGAGTTCAGGACAGTCTCCTTTTGCAATATTTGGTTTAGCACTCTTAATAAAATTATAGGCAGCTGTAGGAGAAATTGCTTATAAAATTCTATAGCAAAGTTATCAGGGCCAGTCACTTTTCCTGCAGGCAACTGAGACACCACTGTGGCTCAGCTATTGAAATTGTCACACCAACCTCTTTTCTGCACTTGTCTCTCAACTTTGGTAACTAAGCTGGACTCCGCATGCAAACTCAGAGGACTACAGCTTAATGTAATAGTCCATAAAAGTTTACTCAATGTCTTTTGGGCCAATGTATAAATTTCCCTGGTTATCCTCAAACACCACTACAAAACTCTGCTCTCTTTTACACCTCAGTTGGGCCACTAAGACATCTATTCCCCCCCCCCCCCCCCATACGTTTACTTCTGGCACCTCAAAATATATTCTACTTCCTCTACTAGTCACATATTAATTTCCCCTCTGGAAGTGATAGTTTGATAGAATGTTATCTTGCAACTATTTGTGATGTCTCTCCAACTTAATCAATGTAGCCTTCAAGCTGGTTGCTTTGCAGCTTTTGACTCTGACACCCAACTCTATAACTTTCCCTCTTAACACAATCTTTACAGTATTCCACAATATCTCCAGGAAAACTTTCCCATTATTATTATTATACAAGCAGAAATCCCTGATTACTAACCACAGCCCAATTCAAATTCTAGCTCCGCTTCTGAGCCCTTGCAGGCAGAGATGAATTCAAATGCAACAGAGCATGGTATGACCATGTGACTAGACCTACACAAAAGTGCTAACTTGCTGAAATTAGCTGCTACTGATCAAGAAGTCAGTTTGAGCACATGAATTATGGACCTGTGAATAACAAGTATAGTCTCTCTAATGCTTTTCTTAGCTACCACAGATCTGCAAGGCCCGTCTCTAAGACTACTTGCTGTAGAGTTGACTTGCCCTCCCCATTCCCACCTTTCACACCCCTGGAGTGATCCCAACTAGTATCCATTACCTCATTAAATCCCTCCCAACCACTGGAAAAACAGTACAAGTTGAGGCCTTATGCAACATCTCAGAAAAACTGCAACGCAAATCCCATACCATTCTCGTAGCTTTTCTTTGCACCGCTTCCATTTTTTTTTTACATCCTTCACAAGATACGGCCTCCAAAACTGAACACAATACTCCAGGTGGGGCCTCACCAACGTCTTATACAGGGGTATTAAAACCTCTTTTCTTCTGCTGGTCACACCTCTCTCTATACAGCCTAGCAATCTTCTAGCTATGGCCACCGCCTTGTCACACTGTTTCGTCACCTTCATGTCCTCAGATACTATCACCCCAAGATCCCTCTTCCCCGTCCGTACCTATCAGACTCTCACCGCCTAACACATACGTCTCCCGTGGATTTCTACTCCCTAAGTGCATCACTTTGCATTTTAACATCAATTCAAGAATTGGCTAAACATAATAAACTTTGCCTGAACCCAAGTAAAACCGAGCTTCTCTAGGTCCCTAACACAAGTGGATACATACCTGACATCAAAATCCCTTTTGGGAAGTATGTACTCCCCCTCAAATCACAAGTCAGGAACCTTGGAATACAGTTAGATTCAACACTTACTCTGATTCCCCAAATCCAAACAACCTTCAAGAGCTGCTTCTACTATTTGCGACAGCTATACTGCCTCTCTCCTTACATCGAGAAGGTAAATCTTATCCCAGTTGTGCATGCCATGGTAACATCAAGACTGGATTACTGCAATGCATTATACAATGGTCTGACTACAAAGGGCCTGCACCAGTTCCAGTTCATTCAGAATGCAGCAGCAAGACTCATAGAAAGTTGCAAGCGGCGTGACCACATCACACCATTTTTGCAAAAACTTCATTGGCTACCAGTACAATACAGGGCTAAATTTAAAACTCTATGTCTGATCTTCAAGGCCCTGAAAGGAAATGGCCCTGAGTATCTGAAGAATAGGATGATCCTCCACACACCGCCAAGGACACTAAAGTCCTCCCAAGGCCTTTCACTAACTACACCCTCTCCAAAAGACATTACATGATGTGATACCCGCGAGCCTTCTCCGGAGTAGCCCCCACACTCTGGAATGCATTGCCTGAAAGGCTCCGCTTAACACAAGACTATCTCTACTTCAGGAAGCAGATGAAAGCTTGGCTCTTCAACCAAGCCTTTAATGGAAGAAGTAACTAACTTGTTAGTCTCACTCACATAAGGATTGACTCGGGCTGCACATACTGCAGCGGGCCATGTTTATCCACTCCTAGCCTGAGATAATATTTAACCATCTCTCTGACCTCTTGTGCAACTTTCTTCAAATCAGTCACCTCACTTTCAAATTATTCCTACTTTCTTACTCATCTATATGTCACAACTTTGCCTTACCCGTCACTACCAATTTAATGTTCTATTATGTATTGTGTTGTCATTGCAAGTAGTATACCATTTCTAATGTTGTATTACCACGTGGTATTCAAAATATTCTGCTTCCAACAACTGCTGCTGTAAATCACATTTGTTTATTCTTACTTTTATTAAGAGGACCTCAGATCTTCCCGGCTTGGCTGTTCTATTCAGAACTCTTTTGCATGATATTTTCTTACATGCGCTCAAGCTGTTTTCTGGAAGTATTTATTATCACCGGTCCTGTATTTGCTATCAAATTCTTTCAGCGGTCAGGATTCTAAATCACTGAAAAAAACTCCCACTCGGAGAAAAACCAGTGATTCCTGCCCTCTGTAGCTGGCGGTTCACGGAAAACCCTGAAGCTAAGTACAGACTGTTTATGTTTGGGGAGAATAGAGATCCTACAAACGAAAAGCTGTGAGATTGAGCACTGCATTTAATTCTATTTAAATGTAAATGTACGACAGAATCAGTGGCAGAAAATATTCTGCTTGATACAAGGGGAAGCTGTGTTTCAGAGGGCAGGAATCACTGGTTTTTCTCCGAGTGGGAGTTTTTTTCAGTGATTTAGAATCCTGACCGCTGAAAGAATTTGATAGCAAATACAGGACCGGTGATAATAAATACTTCCAGAAAACAGCTTGAGCGCATGTAAGAAAATATCATGCAAAAGAGTTCTGAATAGAACAGCCAAGCCGGGAAGATCTGAGGTCCTCTTAATAAAAGTAAGAATAAACAAATGTGATTTACAGCAGCAGTTGTTGGAAGCAGAATATTTTGAATACCACGTGGTAATACAACATTAGAATTAGAATATTTCACCAGTGGTCCCTATTTAGGCATTATTGTGGTTTAACACAAAGTAGTATACCATGCCATATTTTGTATTATTACTTGAATATTTTTACTGCTGTAATTGCCTATTGCTCATGTTTGATCTATTCTTACTGTACACCGCCTTGAGTGAATTTCTTCAAAAAGGCGGTAAACAAATCCTAATAAATAAATAAATAAATAAATCTGTATTCCCCCCTCCCCTGCTCCCCCAAACTACAAAAAAAGAAACTAACAAAATTATTCTTGCACCACAGGTTTCCCTTGGTGAATCAATATGAAATAAATTTGTGCTAAGCCTTTTGTTTTTGGGGTAGTGGACACAAACCCAACTGTAAACCTGTTAGTGCACAACTTTTAAAATATCATTGTTCTTGAAGAAAGTCACCCGGGATTGAAAGCGGGGGGGGGGGGGGGGGGGGGGGGGGGGAAACTAGACCTTTCCGCTGAAAGGGTTCTATCGTCCCCTCTTCTGCAGGTAAAGCCTATTGTATAGTTCAAATAGCTTACTTTCTCCACAATCATCCCCTAAAAATATGTCACCATCCCAGCCTGCACCAAGTAAGAGCCACAGGCAGCCCCCTAGATCATCGGCGATGAGGGGTGGGAAGGGAACCCCAAACACACACAAAAGCTCCTCCTAAAAAGTAATACTTTGCCATTCTTCAATGCAGTATCATGAAACACCCAAAAATAAGAGTCACCAACAGGACAGTTTTACAGCAACCATTCAGTCCTCCCTCTCTGTAATTGCTGCTCATTGATATACTGGCAGCGTCATAGATCTTTATCATTCCTGCTCTTATGTCCCAGAGATCCACTCTGAAATGGGGGTAGGGGGTCATGCAGGAAAAAGCAGTTCAAAATATTTGGACCTCCTTAAAGCTATAGGAAACAAATATCACCTTCCCATACCACTCTCAATTTCAACAGGTAAAGCATGGCTTGCCATAGTTTCTGAACAAAGAATTGCTTTCTAACCTTGAGTATTGCAGCCTCAGCTTTTCCTTCTCTGCAAAATCCTGCAACAGTGTAACTTTTTGAGTTTTGTAATCAAAGAAACTGAGATACTATGCTCACTGCAATGCTCTCTCATGCCTGTAATACAGCACCTTAAATAAAATGGTACATGGCCTCTTTGCCTGCTCCACTCAAGAAGGTTGGCCTGTGTTCACAAGATTTCCAGGCAATTGGTTCTGAAAAAGTCTCCTGCAACACATGCTCCAAAAGATCTCCATTGTACCATTCTTCATGCCTTTTGGAATACCCACCAGCCTTAAATTGTTCATGCAAGATTGATTTTTCAGATCTTCCATTTTAGCCTTCAGCTACTATTTGCCTCCATACTCAACACTGCACTGCTCCACATGTTCTATGTGCCTATCACATTCTGCCTCTTGGCTGTCACCATACCAAAGTAAACCTAGAATTTGTTCAGCTTCTCTTGATTGCATTGCCTGTATGGATCTTTGCCAAGTTTAGGTCTGCAGCATTATGCTTTTTGAGAGGGCCAGTTTTAGAAGGTCCAAACAAGGTAATTGACCTCAGCTCCTATGCCACAGGGACGCCAGAGCCTGCCCAGTCTACTGGCACGCTTTGGTGCCGAATCAAAATTTCTGCTCTGGACCCTAGCATGTCTAATAGCAGCCCTGCTATGTGGTGAAGTTTCCAGCAACAACAGGCCTTTTGATGCAGCATTACTGTCTGGCACTGCTCCGGCAACATCTTGCATTGCCATACAATCCACCATAGTCTGCTGTTGGGTGGTCTTGGTCTTGTACAGCTGCCACTGGGACCCCTTGCTGCTTTCTTATCATTCACTTTGTTAGGTATCCAGTTCATGGAGAAGACAATATAAGGTGGCAGTATTTTTGGCTAGGGATGCAAGGAGCTCCATTACATGCATTTGCTTCTCAAATTACCATCACATGACTCCCTGGGTCTGCAATAATTTAGGAACATTTGTTTAACACTGGTGGAAAGATGAGTTCCTTCAAGCTGTCAGGCAGGTGCGAGATCCAAACACTGTTACATCTATTTGGTCGCTAAGATTCTCCATATTGCAGACCAGATGCTATTTTTAGTTACTTGTTCACTTTTTCCTCAGGGTAGCCAGTTTTTTTGTTCTGTTTCATCCAATCTGGCTTGAAATCAATTAAGTGATGTGTTAAGTTGTAGTGTCTTTAATGGTCACATTATTCTAGGTATGGACAGTTTTAAGCATCTGAAACTGTTTCAGCATAGCTATGGGCTCATTTCCTCCTTAGCGCCTAGGTGGCTTAGCTTAGATGGTGATGATGGGTTAGCATTAAGCTCTCTAGTTCGGTTACTTCTAAAAATATCATTTCTATTTTCTTAGATTTGCTCACTGGCATTCTATAAGAAGCAAAGTATAATTTTGTGTGCTAGGTCTAAGTCTATCATTTTTTGATATACCACCTTCTATTGAAGCACAAATCAAGGCGGTTTACATATATAACTATTCAGGTACTTGCACTGCCCCAATTGGGCTCACAATCTAAGTATATTGTACCTGGGGCAATGGAGGGCTAAATGAGTTGCCCAGGGTCACATGGAGCTGCTGAGAGAATTGAACCTGGTTCCCCAGGACCTTAACCCACTGCTGACCATTAGGCAACAGTGGGAATTGAACCTGGTTCCCCAGGTCCACAACCCACCGCACTAACCACTAGGCCACTCCTCCATAAAGGTCTGCTATATTTGATAATATATGGATTAGGTCTCAAGAGCCGTTGCCTCACACACACGTTCATGAGCACCGCCCCCCCCCCCCCCCAAAGACTTGTTTTAACAACATAAAATACTGATAAAATATTTTTAAAAAATCCCAAGAAGCCAAATATTGGAATTTATTTTTTTTTAATTTTTATAAATAACTTATCTGTTACAAAGACAGTTTACCCAGCTAAATCACAAAACCATCAACTCAAGATATCCAAATTAGGTTTTATTAATAAAACAGGTAAAAACTGATTTGTCAATCTTCACAGAGAACTGCAGATGAAGCTTAAAAACAAAGCCTTTTTTCTTTTTATTTATTTTTTTAAAAAATAAAATGCATTGGATGCAAGTGCTTTGGGTCTACTGCCTGATTATTTGGGATTATCAATTTCAGTCCCATTTATAAAATACACTGCCTTCAAAACAAAGGCCATTTGTGTTTACATAGATCACCTGTAACATTTCTATTCTTTAAAAAAAATAAAAATAAAAATTGCACTGGCAAATGTTTACAGTGGGTGACAGTCTATTTTTTCTTGTGTTTTTGCTACATTTTTAGCACTCACTTCTCTCCCAATCAAGTACTTATAGATAAATCATAATATGTTTTACATGCATAATTCCTTTTCTCATTTTCATATATGTACATTCACAATCCCCTGAATAGGATTCATTATCCTAATATAAAAAATCTTGCTTGCTTCCTTCCCTTCAAAAAGTAACCGAAGGGGTAGCAGAGAAAGCCATTTTGCTTTTATGAACTTCTTAACCCTCACCCCACAGCTGTATTCAGTCAGCCTTGTTTTCTGCAAATACCTTAACATAAGCTGGTAGTGCAGTGGCAACTGGAGAAGAGAGAGATATTAATCTAAAGACCCTGGATTGAGTCCCATGTCCTCTGATCACTGTGTGCCTCAAACAACTCTCCTGACCACACAATGTACAAATTGTTACAAGCTCTTTGGGATAGAAACGTAACTCCCACACAAATTGTCTTACACAGCATTGTATTAATGGATTCTGCTATATAAATTATTATATTAGCACCAATTTACTATCTAGGTGGTTTGTGAAAATAGTTGAAAGAAAAAGGAAAGCAAATTTTCAACAGCTTCATGTTTTTGGTGCATTTGGATAGGTACTTGCCCCAAAAATGCTATAAGTAACGTTCTCTGAGGCACTTAGTGAAGCCCTTTTGAATAAAGTCATTAGGACTTTAATTTCAAGAAAATGATCTCACCAACAGAGTGTGCTGGCAGCAAAGGCGACAAAAGTTACTGTGATGTTGATGGCCTGAGAATTCTGTCCTTATGCCTTCCTGTTTTAGATAAGATGTTGCCTTGTGTCACCCACCATAAAAAAGTCAGTGTACAGAGTGAACTATATGCATAACCCTTCAAATGTTTCCTGCATTTTTTTCTACACTGCATCTGCAGGTCTTCACAGAATTTCAGCATCTACAACAGCAATGTACAGAATGAGCAGAAGAAAGCTATTTTGTGCATAGATTCATATCATTAATGCTCTTACTTAAGGCATCACCTTTCTCAAATAAAAGCTTAAGGGGTACATGATTGTGCTTAATCAGTTTGAACGGGAGAGAAACGAAAGGAAGTTAGTTAACAAAAAACTATTACACTATACTGTACATACAGAAGTACAAGAAATTAATAAAGGTGAGGAAAAGAAATCATTAGAGCAGGCTCTATAGCTATGTACAGAGGAAAAAGCTTTGGGTTATTTCACTGTGTATTGTACAGACAATGCATGCAAGTTTTCCTTTTCACCTGACTGTACTGACGCTGGAGAAGGTTTCAGGGAAGATGAATTGGATGAGGGTACCATCGCACTGATGTGTGAGGTCCTTTTGTCAACAGGCACTTTGTGGCAGCAACAGTTTACACTAACCATCTCTTATTTCTTCCTAATTTCTTCTGTGCATTTAGTGTTTCTCTAAAAATTTGCTAAAAAAAAACATACAAATCAATCTTTCCATTCTTTTCCCCAACTTAATAAAACCAAACCAAAAATAATGGTGACAGTGAGGAAAGGAGACTGGGAAAATCCAAGTACTAGACACAGCGCAAGAGATTTTTTACTAGAATATTGTTAATACTGTCCATGGTTTAGGCAATTGGCAACCAAGTCTTTTCAGCAGATAATCTTTCTGTTGATAAATTCCAACTGCCTACAAAACAATACTGAGGTATTATTAGCTCCGTGGGCTGAATTTTAACATTAACAAACGCCATCTTAGTCACATGCTCAATTTTGTAGAACTTGTGTGCAACCAAGGAGGATATTTCCCCTCTTTCATGGAAAGATAGATGAGTCCTATCTGGTTTTCCTGTTGTTTAGAGCATAGTAGGCCTGCTGGCTCAGAAATGCCTAGGCATCTCACATTCTTCACAACGGTTTAATGCTGGATGATTCAGAAAAGTACAGGCACTACAACTCCACTGAGTTCCCTCATCTTCCTCTGTGTCAGGTACATTCTTTGGTGTTTTAACTGTGGATCTTTGATCTAAAAAAACCCAAACAAACATGATTACAAAAATATAAAATGGAACGCAGGATGCTTGATTCCTAACATCTGATTTTATTATCTTTTTAATAGACAAGCAATTATGACAACAAGAAAACATATCAGAATTAGGAAAATCATAGGCGTCACTATGGGGGTGCAAATGCACCCTCAAAAATCTTCACTGCACCCCCAGTGAACACTGCATGTGAAAGCACGGAGTCCACAGACCTACCTGAACGGTTCAAGTAGGTCCAGCAACCCAGGGATTTTCCCTAATTTGTGAGGAGGGGGATTTGCTGTGTGGTTGGGCAGCAGTGATCCCCCAATCGCACTTGGATAGGAAGGCAGAGAAGAGTAAGGGAAATGCTGCACTTGGATAGGAAGGAAGGAAGGAAGAGGGGGAAATGCACATTGATGAAAGGGAAGGAAAGGGGGAGACGTGTGGCACGTGAAGGGAAGGGAAGAGAAGAGAGGAGATGTGCTGCACATGAAAGGGAAGGGAAGAGGGGAGATGTGCTGTACATGAAGGGGAGGGAAGAGGGAAAGCTAGAAAGATTTGAGGAGGAGGCAGAAAAATTGAAGAAAGCTAAATGTGAAAGATCAGTGCCAAACAGACATAAGGCAGGAAGTGAAGAAGAAAGGAAGTGAGCAAAGAAATAATGAAATGAAAAGGAGGCCCTGAGTTAAGAGCACAGAGAGAGGAAAGCAGAACCAGAGATTGGGAACAAGATGATTAGAATAATAAAATCACCAGACAGCAAAGGTAGGAAAAATGATTACAATTTCCGTTTAGTAATTGAATTATGTCAGTGTTGAGAGTTTACATCTGTTGGCTTTATTTTGCACTGTACAGAACATACATTTCTTTCTATTTCTCTGGTGTTGTACGGCATACAGAGTCTCAGTTTTTATCTCCATTTCAGATTCTGTCTGCATGTTTTTTTGTGGTTCCCTATTTTGTATCAGGTTCACCTGAAAAGGATTCTGCTGGCATGTGGTGTCTGTGTAGGATTATGTAACAGTCCATCTTGTTCCAGTTTCCCAGTAGCAGGTTATTTTGGTGCTCTAGGGCCTGTTTTCATAGGTGGGTTAGGGCTATTATGGTGTGAGTTTTCTACATAGGTTTTGAGGGGCCCTTTTACTAGCATAAGCATCTATGCGTCAAAATGAAGTTACCGCAAAGCTACCGTGTGGCTCTTGCAGTAATTTCATTTTTGCCTTGTGACCAAAAAATAATATTTTCGGCCACACATAGGTCATTACAGCCTGGTTACCGCATGAGACTTTACTGCTAGGTCAACGGCTGGCAGTAAGGTTGCAGACCCAAAATGGATACACGGCAATTTTGATTTTGCCGCACATCCATTTTCGGCAAAAAGAAAAAAGGAATTTTTTACAGGTGTGCTGAAAAATCATTGTGCGCACGCCCAAAACCCACGCCTACACTACCGCAAGACATTTTTCAGCGCACCTTAGTAAAAGGACCCGAGTGCCTTTTTGCAGGATTTTGCTTATTTATTTATACATTCTTGTATCCCACTGTTATCGCTTACATTCACAACTTTAGTTTTGCTATAATATTGATGGTTTATAGTTGCGGTTTCTATTTGGTTTTGATTTATATATGGTTGTGATTATTACTCTGAATGGACATTAATTGCTGAGGGGTCCTTTTACTAAGGTGTGCTGAAAAATGGCTTCCGGTAGTGTAGGCGCAGGTTTTAGGCATGAGCCGATCCATTTTTCAGCGCGCCTGTAAAAAAAAAAGGCCTTTTAAAAATTTTTGCCAAAAATGGACGTGTGGCAAAATGAAAATTGCAGCGTGTCCAATTTTGGGTCTGCAACCTTACCGCCAGCCATTGACTTAGCGTTAAAGTCTCATGCAGTAACCGGGCGGTAATGACCTACACGTGACAAATGCCACTTGGCACACGTCCGATACACGCGTCTGAAAATAAAAATTATTTTTCAGCTGCACATATCGGCAGCATGACAAAAATGAAATTACCGCAGGAGCCATGCAGTAGTATGTTTTGGCACACATAGACGCTTATGCAGCTTAGTAAAAGGGCCCCTGAGTTAATTTGTTGCAGAGTTTTTTGAAAAGGTATGCTTTCAGTTCTTTTCTGAATTGAAGATAGTTCGTGATGCTTCTTGTGATCTTTGGTATTGCATTCCACCATTTGAAACCCAAGTCCAGCCATGTAGATGAAATTGTAGGTTATGTTTTTGCAAATTGGTAGGTGGAGGAGGTAGTTTCTGATTTTTGGGTTCGCCTTCTTGAAGGTAAGTCATGCCGCAGTGTTTTGGATGGTGTAGTGATTTCAGTGCGCTTTCCTCACAAACAATGTATGCTGCATTGCAGTAGTCTAGTTGTGATAGTACCATCGATTGTACTATTAGACTGAATGGTGGTCTTGGAAAATAGTCTCTGATTCTTCTCAGTTTCCATAGTGTTCTGAAGCATTTTGTAGTTACTGCTGCTATTTGACTGTCTAGTGTTAGGTGTTTATGGACGATGATGCCCAGTATAGCGAGATTACTAACCTGTAGCAGGTATTCTCCGAGGACAGCAGGCTGATTGTTCTCACTGATGGGTGACGTCCAAGGCAGCCCCAGGATCGGAAGATCTTCCTAGCAACAGAAGTTTGCTAGCTCTTGCGAGATGCACATGCGCGACCATCTTCCCGCCCGCTACAGCATGCTCCTCAGTCCAGTATAAAGCAAAGACAAGTGAAGACACAACTTCAAAGGGGAGGAGGGCAGGATAGTGAGAACAATCAGCCTGCTTGTTCTCACTGATGGGGTATCCCTAGCCCCTAGGCTCACTCAAAACAACAAACATTGGTCAATTGGGCCTCGCAACGGCGAGGACATAACTGAGTTTGACCTATAACATAACCAACTAACAGAGAGTGCAGCCTGGAACAGAATAAAAATGGGCCTGGGGGGGGGGGGGGGGGGGGGGGGAGTTGGATTCTAAACCCCAAACAGATTCTGCAGCACTGAGACTGCCCGAACCGACTGTCGCGTCGGGTATCCTGCTGGAGGCAGTAATGAGATGTGAATGTGTGGACAGATGACCACGTCGCAGCCTTGCAAATCTCTTCAATAGTGGCTGACTTCAAGCGGGCCACTGACGCTGTCATGGCTCTAACACTATGAGCCGTGACATGACCCTCAAGAGTCAGCCCAGCTTGGGCATAAGTGAAAGATATGCAATCTGCTAGCCAATTTGAGATGGTGCGTTTCCCGACAGCCACTCCCCTTCTATTGGGGTCGAAAGAAACAACTAAAGGCTGTCCCGAGATAGGCTTACCCTCTACATGGTAATGAAAAGCACTAATTGCGCTAAGATGAACTCTTACAGAGTTGGTCTTAAGACCAGCCTCAGACAAGTGCAGAAGGTATTCAAGCAGGGTCTGTGCAGGACATGAACAAGGATCTAGGGCCTGGCTGCCACACCAGACGGCAAACCTCTTCCACCTAGAAGCATAACACCTCTTCGTGGAATCTTTCCTGGAAGCAAGCAAGACTCGGGAGACACCCTCAGAAAGACCCAAGGAGGCAAAGTCTACGCTCTCAACATCCAGGCCGTGAGAGCCAGGGACTGGAGGTTGGGATGCAGAAGTGCCCCCTTGTTCTGAGTTATGAGGGTTGGAAAACACTCCAATCTCCACGGCTCTTCGGAGGACAACTCCAGAAGAAGAGAGAACTCGATCTGTTGCGGCCAGAATGGAGCGATCAGAATCATGGTTCCACGGTCCTGCTTGAGTTTCAGCAAAGTCTTCCCTACCAAGGGTATGGGAGGATACGCGTACAGGAGGCCCTTCCCCCAATGCAAGAGAAAGGCATCCGACGCTAGTCTGCCGTGGGCCTGAAGTCTGGAACAGAACTGAGGGACCTTGTGGTTGATCTGAGTGGCAAAACGATCTACCAAGTATCTTGCGAACTACCCTTAATTGAGAGACCACTCGTGAGGTTGCATTATCCTGCTCAACCTGTCGGCCAGACTGTTGTTTATGCCTGCCAGGTACGAGGCTTGGAGAAACATGCCATAATGGCAAGCCCAAAGCCACATCCCAAAGGCTTCCTGACACAGGGGGCGAGATCCGGTGGCCCCCTGCTTGTTGATGTAATACATGGCAACCTGATTGTCTGTCTGAATTTGGATAATTTGGTTGGATAGCCGATCTCTGAAAGCCTTTAGTGCGTTCCAGACCGCTTGTAACTCCAGGAGATTGATCTGAAAACCTGTCTCCTGGAGGGACCAACATCCCTGGGTGTGAAGCCCATCGACACGAGCTCCCCACCCCAGGAGAGACGCATCCGTAGTCAGCACTTTTTGCAGCTGAGGAATTTGAAAGGGACGTCCCAAGGCCAAATTGGAGCAAATCGTCCACCAATGTAGGGATCGGAGAAAAACTGTGGACAGCTGGATCACGTCTTCTAGTTCCCCCGCAGCTTGATACCACTGGGAAGCTTGAGTCCACTGAGCAGATCTCATGTGAAGACGGGCCATGGGAGTCACATGGACTGTGGAGGCCATGTGGCCGAGCAATCTCAACATCTGCCGAGCTGTGATCCGCTGAGACGCTCGTACCCAGGAGACCAGGGACAAAAGATTGTCCGTCCTGGCCTCGGGGAGGTAGGCATGAGCCGTCTGGGAGTCCAGCAGAGCTCCTATGAATTCTAGTCTTTGAACTGGAAGAAGATGGGACTTTGGATAATTTATCACAAACCCCAGTAGCTCCAGGAGTTGAATAGTCACCTGCAAGGACTATAGAGCTCCTGCCTCCGAGGTGTTCTTTACCAGCCAATCGTTGAGATAAGTGAACACATGCACTCCCAGTCTGCGTAGAGACGCCGCCACTACAGCCAGGCACTTCGTGAACACCCTGGGTGCAGGCGAGACCAAAGGGTAGCACACAGTACTGAAAATGCTGTGCTCCCAGACGGAATCGAAGATACTGTCTGTGACCTGGCAGTATCGGGATGCGAGTATAAGCATCCTTTAAGTCCAGAGAGCATAGCCAATCGTTTTTCTGAATCATGGGAAGAAGGGTGCCCAGGGAAAGCATCCTGAACTTTTCTCGAACCAGATATTTGTTCAGGGCCCTTAGGTCTAGGACGGGACGCATTCCCCCTGTTTTCTTTTCCACAAGGAAGTACCTGGACTAGAATCCCAGCCCTTCCTGCCCCGGTGGCACAGGCTCGACCGCATTAGCGCTGAGAAGGGCGGAGAGTTCCTCTGCAAGTACCTGCTTGTGCTGGAAGCTGAAAGACCGAGCTCCTGGAGGACAATTTGGAGGTCTTGAGATCAAATTGAGGGCGTATCCTAGCTGGACTATTTGGAGAACCCACTGGTCGGAGGTAATGAGAGGCCACCTTTGGTGAAAAAACTTTAACCTCCCTCCAACCGGCAAGTCGTCCGGCACAGACACTTTTATCTCGGCTATGCTCGCCTGGAGCCAGTCAAAAGCCCGTCCCTTGCTTTTGCTGGGGAGCTGCAGAGGCCTGTTGAGGCACATGCTGGTGATGTGAACAAGTGCGCTGGGGCTTAGCCTGAGCAGGCTGGCGGGAAGGTGGATTGTACCTAAGCCTATTAGAAGCATAGGGAACATTCCTCCTTCCTCCATAAAAACGTCTACCTGAAGAGGTAGATGCTGAAGGCGTCTGGTAGGAGAGCTTGTCGAATGCGGTGTCCCGCTGGTGGAGCTGTTCTACCACCTGTTCGATGCGCTCGCCAAAAATATTATCCCCCCGGCAAGAAGCATCTGCAATCCGCTGCTGGACTCTATTCTCCAGGTCAGAGGCAGGCAGCCATGAGAGTCTGCGCATCACTATACCCTGAGCGGCGGCCCTGGACGCTACATCAAAAGTGTCATAGGCACCCCTGGACAGGAATTTCCTACACGCCTTCAGCTGCCTGACCACCTCCTGAAAAGGCCTGGCCTGCTCCGATGAGAGTTTATCGACCAAGTTCGCCAGCTGCCGCACATTGTTCCGCATGTGTATGCTCGTGTAGAGCTGGTAGGATTGAATCTTGGACACGAGCATAGCAGAATGATAGGCCTTCCTCCCAAAGGAGTCAAGAGTCTTAGATTCACGGCCCGGGGGCGCCGAGGCGTAATCTCTACTACTCTTGGCTTTCTTGAGAGCCGAGTCCACAACTCCAGAGTCATGAGGCAACTGGGTCCTCATCAACTCTGGGTCCCCAAAGACTCGATACTGGGACTCAATCTTTTTGGGAATGTGGGGGTTACTTAACGGTTTCACCCAGTTCGCCATCAATGTCTGCTTCAGGACATTATGAAGGGGAACAGTGGACGACTCCTTAGGTGGTGAAGGATAGTCCAGGACCTCGAACATTTCAGCCCTGGGCTCATCCTCAGTAACCACTGGGAAGGGAATGGCCGTAGACATTTCCCGGAAAAAGGAAAAGACAGACTCTCAGGGGGAGAAAGCTTTCTCTCTGGCAAAGGGGTGGGATCGGAAGGTAGATCACAAGACTCCTCATCAGAGAAATACCTGGTGTCCTCCTCTGCCTCCCACGAGGCCTCACCATCGGTATCGGACACAAGTACATGAACTTCAGTGCGAAGCCGAGGAACCTGGTCCCCTACGGCAGTGCTGAGAAGACGACTCCCGTGCCAGCGACGACAAAGCTCCCTCCAGCCACGTCAGCGGGGAGTCCTCCTGGGTGGCAGCGGATGCCGATACCGCAAGCGATACCGGTGTTGCAGTCTGCACCACGGGCGGAGAGCCAACTGCCGCATGACTCGACGGTACCGCCAGCACAGGCACTGGCAGTACCGGAGCAGAAGAACGCAGCAGCCTTTCCAGGATACCTGGAAGGATGGCCTCAAGGCGCTCATCCAGAGTGGCTGTCAAGGAAGACAGTGGGGCATGGAGGCAGTTCCGGGCTGTCCGGAGCAGAGCGCATTGACACCTCTTGTATGGAGGGTGAGCGGCCCTCCCGGCGTCGACGCTTCACGGGTACCGAATCCTTCGGTGTCCCGGAGCTCTCGGTACCGTGACGGGAAGGTGACCGATGACAGTGCTTCTTCGCCTTCACGCGAAGCACAGCATCAGTACCTCCCGGTACTGAAGAGGATGACGTCGAATCCAGACGTCTCCTTGGGGCCGGGTCCAAAGATGGTCGGTCACGGGGGGTCTGCACCGCAGGAGCCCTTGAAGCAGGTGGAGACCCACTCGATGGCTCACTGCTACCAGCGTGGGATCTCTGGACAGCCATCACCTGCATTCCAGACGTCGATGCGCCCTCCGACGCCGACATCGATACTGGCGATGACCTCAGTACCGCTGGCTTCATCGACGCCGATAGACTGGACGAGGCTCCAAACAGAACGTTCCACTGAGCCAATCTCGCCGCCTGGGTCCTCTTTTTAAGCTGGAGGCACAACGTACAGGCGTTCGGGCAATGACCAGCCCCGAGACACTGAAGACACGATATGTGTCTATCAGTTAGCGAGATTGTCCGGTGGCACCGCATGCACTTCTTGAAGCCGCTGGCAGGCTTCGAGAACATGGGCGGAAAATTCGCACCGGCGAGGTCAAACGCGATGATGCCGAAAAAGGGCACCAAAAAAAGGGGAAGACCCGGATGGGCGGCGGAACAGGCCGCACATGGAAAAGAAAGGAAACTTACTCGGAAAAACTTCGAAGTAGTACCGGAAAACAAACAAATTCTTTTTTTTTTTTTAACACACGAGAGGAGAACGAAGAAGCCGAAAAGGCACTAAAACCGCAGTGAAGAATGCTACGGGGGCCTCTCTGGGGCCGCGAACGAGCGATACACGTCCTTTCTGACCACGGAAAAAGAGAGACTGAGGAACACGTTGTAGCGGGCAGAAAGACGGTCGCAAATGCGCGATGCATGCAGATTTCACGAGAGCTAGCAAACTTCTGTTGCTAGGAAGATCTTCCGATCCTGGGGCTGCCGTGGACGTCACCATCAGTGAGAACAAGCAGCCTGCTTGTCCTCGGAGAATTTTAACTATGTTTTGATTTGGTATATTTGATGGCTGATTACAAAGTTTTGATAGGCTGTGGGGTTGTATGGGTTTGACATAACCAGGAATTCGATTTTGTGTCTGTTTAATTTGAGTTTGAAAGTTTCTGCCCGGTTTTCCACGAGGTCCAATCCTATTTTGACTTTGCCCATTACTTCTCTGATATCCTTATTGAAAGGTATAAGCATAGATGAATGGGTTGAAGCCCATTTTCTCCAGTTGATAGCTGGTTTGACAACCTAAAAATATAGGATTTGTTCTTTAGGAATCTGTTGAGCCACACAGCTACTGTGCGCTGATTCCTATTTAATCGAGTATGGTCATAAGTGTTATGTGGTCCACTAGTTGGAATGCACTTGATATGTCAAATTGCATTAGTAGTATGCTCTGGCCTTGGCTTATTGGGCTTCTAAACTTCGTTATCAGGGTGGGTAGGACCGTTTAAGTGCTGTGTTGTGGCCTGAAACCCGATTGGGATTTATGTAAGATTGAGAATTTTGTCACGTATTCCATTAGTTGATTTGTTACCAGCCCCTCCATTGTTTTGGTCAATAGTAGTATTGATGCCACTGGTCTGTAGTTTGTGATGTCACTGATCTTGTTGGATGTGTTTTGGGGGATTGGGGTGAGTATGATTTTTCCTTTGTCTTTTGGGAATAGCCCTTCTGTTAGCATGTATGTGATGTGGTTGGTGGTGCATTTGATGAACCATTCTGGTGCGTTTTTCATCATGTAGTTTGAGCATTTGTCTAGCAAGTGAACATTTTGTCAATATTTGCCAATATTGGGTGGTTCGAATGCGGTCTGTTGGTTTGTGCAAGTGTTTGATATGAAGTTCATAAAATTGTTTTGGGCGTTTGTCCAGCTACCTGGGGGCCGGCAGAACAGTGTGATGCATAGTTGGCCTGCGAGTTAATATTTCTATCGTTGGGGATATATGTTTAGCGATGTGCTCAATGATGTAAGTGGATTTATATATAAATGCAACTCTCCCTCCTTTCTTTTTGTTTCTATTTAGGTGTATTGTTTTGTATCCTGGTGAGCATAAGTCCAGCATTATTGGGTCATCTTCTAGGTGTAGCCGTGTTTCTGTTATAAGTAGTAGTCCTAGTTTTTCCATTTCAATCCAGTCTCTCAGTATGGCTGTCTTGTTGACTGCACATCGTGCATTTACGTATCCTATGCATATCTTGTTGTATGTCATTCTTGGTCACTGTGAGTTTGATGGTCTGTAGTTGTCTGTGCTACCTGCTGTTTTGTTTTGTGGTTTTGTTGTTTGTTCTGGTTTGTCTTTTGTTGTTGGGTGTTAGTTTGTTCTCTGGTTTGTTGTGAGGGTTGTATGTTGGCTCTGCCAGCTGGTGGTGGGATCTTCATTTGTCAGTGATACGTATGGGGATTTTATTCCATTTGTTTGGTGATGTCGCTAGTATCCCTGTTATCCATATTATCATCATGTAGTATGAAGCCCATGATCTTATGTTTGCCATTTTGGAGATGTGTGTAGGAATGATCTGTCGGATGTCCTGGTATGGATCCTAATTAGGTGTCCTCTGATTGTTTTCCTAATAAAGTGTCCGGGCGTTTAAGTCCTTTCAAAGCAGGCTGTGACAGTGCTCATGCACAGAATCCTGAAGCTTATAAAGATGAAAATGTGGGAGGTCCCCCCCCCCCCCCCACTTATAACAGGTTAATAAGAATGTTGACTCTAAGTATAGAGCCCAGAAGGCTCTGGGGTTTCAGAAATTCCAGCTTCCTCATCATGCCATGATAGTCAAATACGCCCTCACTGTGGCTCATGGATTACATATGCAAAGTGGAAAAGAGACTGGGACCAGTCCAATTAGAAAATTAAAATGCCCAGACAACATAGAAAAGAAAAAAAATGTATGTAATACTTTTTAAAATTGGGACATGTCCCGCTTTGAGAAATGTACATCTTCTCTATTTTGTATGTAGCAGAGTACAGGAGAAAATACATTTCTGTTTTTCTTTTACTAGTATTTGCACTGCTTATAGAGCCTGGCCTTCTTGAGGGGGTCTCCATTTCAGTTTTTGTCTGCATGTTTTTTTGTAGTTCCCTATTTTGTATCAGGTGAGGGTTTGTCCATGTTCTGCACGTGCGACTGAAGTGAAGGATTCTGCTAACGTGTAGTGTCTCTGTAGGAATCTGTAACAGCCCAGCTTGTTCTAGTTTCCTAGTAGCAGGTACATTGGTGCTCTAGGGCCCAATGTAATATTTATAGCACTCTTTTCATAGTTGGGTTAGGGTTCTTATGGTGTGCTAAGTTTCCTATATAGGTTTTTGTGTGTCTTTTTGCAGGGTTTTGTGTAATTTTATAAAGTGTCAGGCCCTATTTGAAAGCAGGTCTTGGGCAGCCCTTCTCACCCAAAATTTAAAATGCTCAGAATTAGTGGTCTCCACATCCTACATAGTCACCAGGCAAGCAAAATCCCACCTGGTTTAAACAAAGTGGCAGTGGGAGAAGCATGTACTGCTGAATATTTTTTGTATAGTCAGTAAATATTAACTGCTAATCCCACATCAGGCTGACAATGAAATATTTCAATCCTGACTTTCTTCACAATTCTTCAACAATGAATAATGCATAAAAAAATTAAAAAACAATGAATAATGCTAACCGAATTAAATCTCCTAAGGCTGTTGCCTAACCCATTACTTCTACGAGAGTCCTCTATAAACCTTTGCTATATCAATCGAACTGTAACCCCATAATTGTTACCTTGCAACCGTCCCCATTGTTCCATGTAAGCCACATTGAGCCTACCAATAGGTGGGAAAATGTGGGATACAAATGAATAAATAAATAAAAAATAAATACTCACAACCAACTGTGGGAATCTATCGATATCTGAGACGCAACAATATCCCGGCTTATAAGTACCACAACACTACCCCATTCCCGTTCCACAACATCTGATAATCAAATGGACATAACTTGAATGCTGAGACCCCACCCTCCATTGGCAGCCAAGTTTTTGTGACTATCCTGAAATGAATATGCTTATTTAAAAATAAATCATGAACAACCTGGGACTTGTTATTCACAGAACATACACTCAGCAAAGCCTATCACACAGAACGTATAGATCATTCATTTAAACATGAAACAAGCTTGAGTCGTCTGTCCCCCCCCCCCCCTAGCATTTCGACCCTGACAACACTAGGGGAATCAATCGGTCCCCCATCATCAGACATTACAGACTTAAGACTGTAAGCCTTCCAGGCAGGGGCATAACCATGGGTGGGCCCAGGCCCACCCAGAATCTGGGCTGAAATTCTTCCCCCACTGCGGGATGACTGGCATCGTTTCATGTTTGGGATCGCTGCAGCTTCGGCTTCCACCTCCTTCTCCTGCTGCTGTGCAATGTTTGCAGCTTACACTTTCGGGACGCCCAGCAGCAGCGATTCACAGTGGCACTCCGGATCCTTCTCTCTGCTGCATCTGGCTCTCCTTAAACAGGAAGTTACATCAGATAGGGCCAGACGCGGCAAAGGGAAGGATCCAGAGTGCCTCTGTGAACTGCTGCAAGGCGTACCGAAATTGTAAGCTGAAAGCAGTGCACTGCAGCGGCGGCAGGGGAGCCAGTGAGGGATGCTGAATTGTGGGTGGGTAGCTGGATATGTTGTGGGAGGAGGGGAGGCTGTGGCTGCAGGGAAGGATGTGCTAGACTTTAGTAGGAGGGGGCTGCAGGGAAGGCAGAGGTGTGTGCTGGACTTGTTGTGGGAAGATGGGGCTGGACTTGTTGGGGGGCTGCAGGGAAAGAAGAAGTGTGCTGGGCTTGTTGTGGGAGGAGGGGGCTGCAGGGAAGGGAGATGTTTGCTGGACTTGTTGTGGGAGGAGGGGGGCTGCAGGGAAGGCAGACGTGTGCTGGACGTGTAGGAGGAGGGGGCTGCAGGGAAGGGAGAGGTGTGCTGCACTTGTGTGGGAGGAGAGGGCTGCAGGGAATGGAAAGGTGTGCTGCACTTGTGTGGGAGGAGGGGGATGTAGGGAAGGGAAAAGTGTGCTGCACTTGTGTGGGAGGAAGGGGCTGAAGGGAGAGGTGTGCTCAATGTGTGGGAGGAGGAGAAGGGCTGCAGGGAAGGGGTAGAGGTGCTAGGCCTGCAGGAGGGGGGGGGGGTGGGGTTGGGAAGGGAAAGGAAAGAAATGCCAGACCAAGGGGATGGACAAAGTGGTGCTCAAATACTGAACCCATAGCAGGAAGAAGGGGGGAACGGACAGGCAGGCAAGCCAGATGCTGAAATGATGGGGGGGGGGGGGGGGGGGGGGGGGGGGGGAGTGAGAGGGAGAGAAGCTGGATGGGGTGGGGTTGGAGAGACACACTGCCATGGGGGAGGAAGAGAAGGGAGAAGCTGGACAGGGAAATAAAGGGACACAGAGAAAGGGAGATGCCAAACTTAGAGGAAGATAGACACTGAGATGGAAGAAGATGGACAGTGGACACAGACAGAAAAGAAATGTCTATTGGACAAGAAACCTTGGTCAGCGAGAAGACAGAGAAGCAGAAACAGAGCTTGGACCAACATTTGAAAAATAAAATGACCAGACAACAAAAGGTAGAAAAATAATTGTATTTTTCTATTTTGTGATTAGAATATATCAGATTTGAAAGGGGCATCCTGCTAGAGCTGGTGTTAGACATGCTGGGGCCTTTGGGAGGGGACCCCAAAGCTTACTACCAGGCTGCATCTTCTAGCAGGCTTGGGGCTTTCTCTAGCCAGGGGTCCAAGGGCAGTTGCTGTAGTTTACCCCTAACACCATCCCTAGCATGTGCTATCTTTATATTTTGCACAGTTTAGGAAGAAATGAATCTTTCTATTTCTCTGGTGTTGTATCACATGCAAGCTTGGGATTTCCATTTAATTTATATTTATAGTCACTTATTCTGTATTTGGCATTTGTGTTCTGTGTTGTGTGTGTGACTGAGGTATTCTGTTAGCATGAATTTTCTATGTAGTATTCTGTAGTGATTTGGTTTGTTCAGGTTTCTTGATAGATGTATTGATATTTTAGGACCCCACTGTAATATTTAGGGCCCTAAGGTATCATATGTAGGATCCTTGTTTTGGATGTTAGTGCTGGTATGATAGATTTGCTCTAGGTTCTGAGTGACTTTTTGTTTGATAGATTATTGTATTACTTTAAAATATCCCTGTTATTGAGATAATACTAGACACAAACATTTTTGTACGGTGAGTTTTATGGGGAAATGTCATAGATCTGCTCTGTATCCACTGTTGTGGAAGGGCCAGGGGGTTCTATGGATGCAGATTATTTGGGGGAAACATGTGTGTGTGTGTTGGGGGACTGTGACTCAATGGGGGATGAAGAGTGCAGCCTCTTGCACTTTTCCTAACCCTCAACATGGTCTGCAGCCACTGAAGCCTGCACTGGTACCCTCATTGAAATTATTGGGAGTGGGGCATGGGTGCATGAGGTGGCAGTTTTTTCTTTAGTGCCCACCCCATCCAACCCGTTGGCCCACCCAAAAATTGCCTTCTGGCTACGGCACTGCTTCCAGGGATAGGAAAATATCTAGTGTACCCAAGTGTAACGCCACTTGAGTTACAACTGTAAAAGGTGTGAGCTAAATTAAAAAACAAGGGGAAATTTGTATTTACCTGTTAATTACTTTCCCTGAGTTCTGCCAGACCAGTCAAGATGAGTGGGTTATGTCCCCTTGCACTCTGGCTCAGAGAAAAACAGCTCAGAGCTGACTTCACTCACCTTATAGGGGGGCTGATGCTGCTTCAGCTCCTCAGCATTCTAATCAAAGCTAACACTATTGAAAGAAATTCTTATATTTTTCTTTCCAATACATCTCTAAAGTCAAACCTGGTGCAGTCACAATTATCAGTTCATGATCACTAACCCAGGAAATTCTATACACCAGAGAGGACTACAACATACTATTTTATTAGCTTTCTGAAGTTGTTAATACTAAGAACCCTCAACTGCCATGCTTCCATGGATAGGTTGTGGATTAGTCTGACAGGGCTCAAGAAAAGGAATTAAGAGTAAGTCCAAATTTCTCCTTCCTTATTGTACATGCCAGACCAGTCCACATGAGAGGAATGTACTCCAACTCTACCTAGACTGGACAGGAGAAAGCCAAAACAGCTCTTGGAACTCCTACATCTAAGGTGTCGAACATCCAGATCTGCACACCCACTTAAAGAAGGGGTGCAAAAGAGGCATGGGCACTGTTCTACCACCATCCTCTGGAAGAAGTCTAACTCTGCCTACATGGACTTCTGTGCCCTGAATAGGCTAGCAGGCCCTCTGGGACTTGCCAATTTTGGTGTGGTCCAAGGTGATCATCACAAGTTTCAAGTTTATTATAGTTTTACTATCCTGCCCTGTGGAAGGCCTTCAGGTGGCTTACAATCTAAAAATAGAAGAAAGAAGCAGGAAAATAAGTAGAGGGGAATCAGACACGACTTTAAGGGATAGAGGGGAAGAACTATAATAATAGATAGGATGGGGGTGGGGGAGAGGAGAGAACAGATGTTACAGGTATCCTTAGGAAACCTCCTGGAGACTAGCTGGAAGCACACACAAAAACACTAGCAGTATGCATCTTTTAACAGGTGGGTCTTAAGGTCCTGTTTTAAATTTGTCAAGCTATGTCTGCAAATGGAGGGGGATGGGAAGAAAATTCCAGAGTTGAGGGCCCTGAACACTAAAAGTGTGCTCATGGATTATTTCTTGGTAGCTAGGCACCACTAATTGATTGTGCTGTGCAGACCTAAGCACATGAGCTGGGCTACAAGGGATAAGGTGCCAGAAAAGGTAAAGGGGCTGTTCTAGGGTCTTGAAGACAAGCAGTAAGATTTTGTAGATAATCCAATGAGTAAGAGGAAGCCAGTGAGTGTCTCTAAGATAAGGGGTGATGTGATCATATTTGTGTGAGTTAAGAGATTAGATGGATGGTAGTGTTTTGAATAGTCTGTAACTGATGGATGTCCTTGACTCGAAGGCCTTTGTAGAGGGAGATGCAGTAGTCGTAATTGCGAAATGACCAAAGAATGAACCAAAACATTAAGCGCTGCTGGGAGAATCAGAGAACAGATAGAATGAATGAGTCAGAGTTTATAGAAAGAATGCCTAATTACCTGAGAGATTTGGGGTAGGAATGAGAGGGTGGAGTCTATAAGTACTCCAAGAATGTAGACAGTGTCAACCTGGGGCATGGGAGTGTTTGTGAGGAAGACTGGTGTAGATAGAGGATTCATTTTGTGCTGGAAAAATATGGATTTGGAATTGGTTGGATTCAAAACTAATCTGTGTTCCTTGAGCCATTCTGAAATTTGAGTGAGTTTGTGGGGGAATAAGTATCTAAGGGTACGAACACTTGGATGTCTTCAGCATAGATATGCATGGTCACATCAAGTGATTGTGCTAGGATTGGCAAAGGGGCTAGGAAAATGTTAAACAAAGTAGTGGACAGGATGGAACCTTGTGAAAGTCCTGAGCTACGGCAGAAAGGTGTGGACAGAGAGTTATCATAGAATACTGCATAGTGGCGACTGTCTACATACGAGGAAAACCAGGCCAGCACTGTTCCTGAAAGGCCGATAGACTGAAGGCGGTGCAAAAGAATATGATGATAAACCAAGTCAAAAGTGGAAGATAGATAAAAGGGAAAGTAGAAGAATAGATTTGGCCTGATCATGGGTGTGATAGATGAAAGAAGTAATACCTAATAAAGTAGTCTTGATACTGTAGTGTTGGTCGAATGCGGTTTGATTGGGGTGAAGAACTTGTGTTTTAGTGATGAAATTGACAAGTTGAGTATGCACTACAGACTCTAGAATCTTGGAAGTAAAGGGGGAGATTAGCAATTAGCAATTAGCCTTAAAGGTCACTGCATTTCATTAGGACATATCAATTGGTGGGGGGGGGGGGGGGGGGGAACAGTATCCCAAAATTTAGAAGGACCTGGGAACTTACAAATCTCACAAAGATAACCAATGACTGACTTTTTTTTTTTTTAATTATCAGAAGACAAAGACTGAGTCCATCAGAACAGTACCTTCAGAAGGGGAATGAGTGCTGTGCAGAGATACAATTCCTTTAAAATTGCCCAAAAAAACCAACCTCTAACCAAGATCTAAGAGACGTTAACTTGCAAAGCTTTAGAAGGAAGACTGAGCCTTAGGACTAAATCCAGATTCCAAACAGCAGTCTTGTATGTCAGTTCCCTGGAGGTAAGTATCCCATCTACAAGAGTAGCGAGAGAGCTTCTGTGCTTGTGCCCTAGAGCTAGCCTTTACCCTATGTAAGAGTTTTCAGTTTATCTTTTGTCCAATCTCTTGTGAAGGAAGAAAGCTGAAGAAACAGATCTCTCCAGGGGAATAGTGTCTCCCAAAAATTTGACTTGCAAAGGCTTCAAAACTCAACATGTCTCCTATGTAGTCCTCTTTTGCATTACCAAATATTTTATCACCTCGCACTTCTCTGGCAGAGGTACTGGTTCTATTGCATTCTGCCTGAGGAGGTTAGAAAGCTCCTCCCATAGTATGTTCCTTCAGAGGGAGTTGAAACGAGAGCCTTTTAGAGGATGGTTGGGAGGTCTTCTTTCCCAACGCAGAGGATATAAGGGGTCACCTCTTTTGAAACAAGATCAGTCTGCCTCCCATCAATAAGTTGTTTGGGATGGAAAGGGAAACCGGTGTGGAAACAGCCTGTGACATTGCCTGTCTAGGTATGGGAGACCTTGACGACTGAATGGCTCTCTTTCAGTTATCAACTGAAGAGGCGGAGAGCGGTTGCTGCAGCATTGGTGCTTCCGGTGCTTCGATGATGTTGATGCAGAGGAGCTCTCAGCCCCATGTCTAGAGGGAGAGCAACAGTGATGTTTCTTAGGTTTTCATGCTGAAGGTCCCTCAATGCACGTGGTACCAATGATGAGAACGTAGTGTTCTTACTTGGGCACGATACTGATTCCAATGCTGAGAACGTTTGATGCACCTAATGTTGATGTCAATGAAGGCTCTGTGTCCAGTGCCGAATCCCTTGTCATGCTCAATGTGGATGCTGATGCAGAACCAAAAAGTTTGTTTTGCTGGACACTGCGGGCTTTTAAGTGTCCTTGTTTGCATACATAGTAACATAGTAAGTGACGGCAGATAAAGACCTGAACGGTCCATCCAGTCTGCCCAACAGTGACATTCATTATCAATTCAAGATTAAATCAACAATGAACATGAGATTATATATTTGATCATGATCTTTCTTTGGTGTTTCTGGGACATACATTGTAGAAATTCACCCGGCTCCATCCTTATGTTCCAACTACTGGAGTTGATGTCAAAGCCCACTCCAGCCTATCCAAATCTGTCATGTAATTTGCGAGACACAGACTATAGAAGTCTGCCCGGCACTGTCCTCACATTCCAAGTTACTGGAGTCTCCGTTGAAGCCCTCATCAGCCCATCCTAAACTGGATTGCTATATGCAGGACATAGACATTACAAGCCAGCCCAGCACCAGCACACTGGGTCCCGGTGCTTCAGACCCAAGTGCTGAACACACCAGTTAAGGGGGTCACTGCCTGAGAAAGTCCTATTGCACCAAGTACACTTCTTAAAGCCACTCATAAGTACATAAGTATTGCCATACTGGGAAAAACCAAAGGTCCATCAACCCAGCATCCTGTTTCTAACAGTGGCCAATCCAGGTCACAAGTACCTGGCAAGATCCCAAAACAGTACATTTTATGCTGCTTATTCAAGAAATAAGCCGTGGATTTTCCTTAAGTCCATTTCAATAATAGTCTATGGACTTTTCCTTTAGGAAGCCATCCAAACCTTTTTAAAACCCGCTAAGCTAACTTCTTTTACTACATTCTCTGGCAACAAATTGCAGAGTTTAATTACATGTTGAGTGAAAAAATATTTTCTCCGAATCGTTTTCAATTTACTACTTTGCAGTTTCATTGCATGCCCCCTAGTCCTAGTAATTTTGGAGAGAACAAGTGATTCATGTCTACCCGTTCACCCGTTCCACTCCACTCACTATTTTATAGACTTCTATCATCTCCCTTCAGACGACTTTTCTCCAAGCTGAAGAGCCCTAGCTGCTTCAGCCTTTCCTCATAGGGAAGTCGTCCCATCCCCTTTATCATTTTCATCACCCTTCTCTGTACCTTTTCTAATTACACTGTATCTTTTTTGAAATGCGGTGTCCAGAACTGAACTTCGAGGTGAGGTCACACCATGGAGCGATACAAAGGCATTATAATGTTCTCATTTCTGTTTTCCATTCATTTCCTAATAATACCTAACATTCTATTTGCTTTCTTAGACGCCGCCGTACACTGAGCAAAGGGTTTCAACATATCATCAACGATGACACCTAGATCCCTTTCCTGGTCGGTGCCTCCTAACGTGGAACCTTGCATTATGTAACTATAATTTGGGTTCCTCTTTCCCACATGCATCACTTTGCACTTGCTCACACTAAACATCATCTGCCATTTAGATGCCCAGTCTCCCAATCTCGTAAGGTTCTCGTATTTTCACAATCCTCTTGCGATGTAACAATCTTGAATAAGTTTGTGTTATCAGCAAATTTAATTACCTCACTAGTTACTCCCACCTCTGCATCATTTATAAATATATTAAAAAGCTGGGGTCCCAGCACAGATCCCTTGGGAACCCCACTATCTACCCTTCTCCATTGAGAATATTGACTATTTAACCCTACTCTCTGTTTTCTATCTTTTAACCAGTTTTTAATCTACAATAGGACACTACCTCCAATCCTATGACTCTCCAATTTCCTCTGGAGTCTTTCATGAGGTACTTTGTCAAACGCCTTTTGAAAATGCTGATACACAATATTGACTGGCTCACTTTTATCCACATATTTGTTCACCCCTTCAAAGATATGTAATAGATTGGTGAGGCAAGATTTCCCTTCACTAAATCCATATTGGCTTTGCCTCATTAATCCATGCTTTTGAATATGCTCTGTAATTTTGTTCTTTATAATAGTCTCTACCATTTTGACCCGCACCAGTGTCAGGCTCACCAGTCTATAATTTCCCTGATCTCCTCTGGAACCTTTTTTAAATATCGGCGTTACATGGGCTACCTTCCAATCTTCAGGCACCACACTCGATTTTAAAGATAAATTACATATTACTAACAATAGTTCTGCAAGTTCATTCTTCAAGTCTATCAATACTCTAGGATGAATACCATCCAGTCCAGGAGATTTGCTACTCTTCAATTAGTCAAATTGCCCCATTACATCCTCTAGGTTTATAGAGATTGCATTTAGTTTCTCCGACTCGTCAGCTTTGAATACCATTTCTGGCACCAGTATCTCTCCCAAATCTTCCTCAGTGAAGACTGAAGCAAAGAATTAATTTAATCTCTCCACTATGGCTTTGTCTTCCCTGAGTTCCCCCTGTACCCCTCTGTCATCTAGCGGTCCAACCGATTATTTTGCCGGCTTTTTGCTTTTAATATATCTAAAAAACCTTTTTACTATGTGTTTTTTGCCTCCAGCGCAATCTTTTTTTCAAGTCTCTTTTTGACTTATCAGCGCTTTGCATTTGACTTGCATAGTAATATAGTAAATGTATGGTCCATCCAGTCTGCCCAACAAGATAATCTATTAGATTGTAAGCTCTTTGAGCAGGGACTGTCTTTCTTCTATGTTTGTGCAGCGCTGCGTATGCCTTGTAGCGCTATAGAAATGCTAAATAGTAGTAGTAGTAGTCATTGGTATGTGATACTTTATATGTACATCCGAGTTTGACTTGTCCTTGTCATTCTCAGGGCATAATCGCAGAAGTCTGTCCAGCACTGTGTTCTTGTACTAAGTTCTGAAACTAACATCGAAGACCCTTAAAATTTACATGCCAGCCCTCGATCAGGGCATAGACCGTAGAAGTCTGCCCAGCACTGGTTTTACTTCCCAATTACCGGTGTCACCACCTATTCTCCGCTAAGATTCCATGGATCCATTCCTTCTAAACAGGATTCCTTTGTGTTTTTCCCACGCATGTTTGAATTCCAAAACCGTTTTCATCTCCACCACCTCTCACGGGAGGGCATTCCACATATCCACCACCCTTTCCGTGAAAAAATACTTATTGACATTACTCCTGAGTCTGTCCCCCTTCAACTTCAATTCATGTCCTCTAGTTCTACCGCCTTTCTGTCTCCAGAAAATGTTCGTTTGCGGATTAATATCTTTGAAATATTTGAACGTCTGTATCATGTCACCCCTGTTTCTCCTTTCCTCCAAGGTATACATGTTCAGGTCAGCAAGTCTCTCCTCGTACAGTTTGAAACGCAAATCCCATACCATTTTTGTAGCTTTTCTTTGCACCGCTTCCAGACTTGCCATTCCTTATGCTGTTTCTTATTTTCAGTCGGTTCCTTCTTCCATTTTCTGAAAGATTTAGTTGTAATAGCTTCCTTCACCTCACTTTTTAACCATGCCGGCTGTTTGGTCTTCCTTCTTCCTTTTTTAATACACAGAATACATTTGGCCTGGGCTTCCAGGATGGTATTTTTGAACAGCATCCATGCCTGAAGTAAAATTTTGACCTTTGCAGCTGCTCCTCTAAGTTTTCTCATTTTATCACAGTCTCCTTTTTGAAAGTTTAATGCTAACATAATGGATATTCTGTGTGTACATACTCCAAAGCCGACATAAAATCTGATCATATTATGATCACTGTTATCAAGCAGCCCCAGCACCATCATCACCTCCTCCACCAGATCATGCGCTCCACTAAGGACTAGGTCTAGAAGTTTTCCTACTCTTGCCGGCTCCTGTACCAGTTGCTCCATAAAGCAGTCCTTGATTTCGTCAAGGAATTTTACCTTCTTCCTAGCATGCCCTGATGTTACATTTATCCAGTCAACGCACCCTCTTTGATGAGGAGGAAACGACCAACGCATGGTCGATGCTCCCTGGCCAAAAAACAATAAAATTAGAAAAAAATGATTCAAAGTAAATGTAACCACTAGAAGAACTAATTCCACAGAAAACTGTCCCAGAAAAGGAAAGGCCCCAAAAAAGAAAAATTTGTTGCACTGAGAGATAATAAATACAATATCTCTGCTCCATGGAAAACAGAAGAATGCTGGTACTGCACTCGAGCGCAGGGCAGAAAGGCAACCACACATTCATGGTGGAGGCACTGCCTCAAAGTTCTTAAAGTAACAGTGCACTCTGGCAGTGTCCGCACTGGGCTCCATGGATGACGCCACCCACATGTGAGAATAGTATGCCTGCTGATCCTCTGAGAACTCTATTTACAACTACCTTTTGTCTCCTTCCACTAAACCAGTTTTTAACCCAGTCAGTCACTTTAGGGCCCATACCGAGGGCGCAAGGTTTATTTATCACTCGCCTATGCGGAACCGTGCCTAAGGCTTTGCTAAAATCCACATCTAGCACCCCTTCCATATCCAACAGTTTGGTCACTCTATCAAAGAAATCAATCAATCAGATTTATTTATTTGTTGCATTTGTATCCCACGTTTTCCCACCTATTTGCAGGCTCAATGTGGCTTACATTATGCTGTAGTGGCGATCGCCATTTTTCGGAATAAGAAATACAAAGTAGTTTTACATGAGAGTTCATAAGTGACAGAGTAGATTACGCAGTCAAGTATTAAAGGTTCATTTCCGGAATGAGAAATCAAGTGGTATTGCGTTAAAGTTTAATTAGTGACAGAGTAAGTGAAGAAGACCTGCCTCTAGTAAAACCAAGCTGTCTTGGATCCTGCAATCCATTCTTTTCTAGAAACCTCACAATCTTCTGCTTTAGAAGTGTTCCATTAGTTTACTCACCACTGGAGGTCAGACTAAGAGGCCTGTAATTCCTCCTTACTTCTGCTTCCAGCCAGCCTCTGAATTATGGTCCCTAAAGTTTCAGAACTTCATCAAAGGCCAGTTAACTCTTACAAAGCCATTCGAGACTGCCATATTTGCCACTCTGCATAGGAGCTCCCAAGAAGCATGTTTGAAACACTGTGGCCCTGCCTTTAGCTAGCCCTGATTAGGCAATATGGAAAATCCAACCAAAGGAGCTCCTAACATCACTTACCTCCATCATGCAAAACTCACCATCCATCGATCTATCCAGAAGTTGTTAGGATGTTCAAAACATAAGAAGATAAACATTGCCATACTGGGACAGACCGAAGGTCCATCAAGCTCAGTATCATGCTTCTAACAATGGCCAATCCAGGTCCCAAGTACCTAATAAGATCCCAAAGGAGTAAGGAGAAAATAGGTCTTATCACTTTCTTTCCACTATTCCAGAACCTGCGGAATAGTTGGGTCCATCAACCAGATAATCTGAAAACTGAGCTCTCTCTTGGTATCCAGTCTAGTTCCTCTGAATTTACACAGACAAGCAGTAAGGAGAAACTCAGAACACACATGACAACCCTAAACAACTCGCTAACCTAACACTAACCAAACAAGCAAATATGTGTAGGTCTCATCTCTGGACAACTTGTAGAGATAAAGAGATATACAGGAAGCACCATGCTTGGTGACAGTCGTTATTTGACCCATTACTTTACACTGACTAAACATCTCAGAAACCTTGGGTGGGTCTCTGGAATAGTGTGGACTAATGGAAAGAAAATGATCAGGTAAGACCTAATTTCTTCTTCCATTGTGTAGCTTCCCACTATTCCAGAACCTGTGGGATGTTTAAAAGCAATCCCAAGAATGGGTGGGATTCTGGCGCCACTGCCCTGAGGACTAAAGCCCCAAAACTGGCTTCCAAACGCCCTGTGTCCACTCTGTAGTGCTTGGAACAGGTATGCAGTCTCAACAACATTGCCCCTTGCAAATATCCACCGAGATAGTAAGGTAGTCTCTTGCTCAGGATGTTGCTGTATGCCTCGTAGAACGAGCCTACTTACCTGCAAGCAAATAAGCTGAAACGAAAGTCTACTACTACTACTTAACATTTCTAGAGCGCTACTAGGGTTACATAGCGCTGTACAATTTAACAAAGAGAGACAGTCCCTGCTCAAAGAGCTTACAATCTAATAGACAAGTGAACGGTCGGTCCGATAGGGGCAGTCTCTTTCAGCCATCTAGCAATTATGGGGTTGGAAGACATAAGGCCAAGCCTCTGTTTACCAAAGAGAACAAACAGTCTGTCTAATTTGTGAAACTCATTCATGGACTTCTAGATACCTAATGAGGATTCTACGTACATCGAGAAGCTTCAAGGAAGAATACCGAGCCTCTTCGTCCTCTCTGAGAAAGGATAGAAGCTCCAGATTGGCTGAGATGAAATGCTGATACCATTTTTGGAAGGAAGGAAGGAACCATGTGCTGGGAGACCCCCAGAGAAAGGGATCTGACAAGAAAGCCTGAAGCTCTGAAATCCTACATGCTGATGCAACAGCCACCAAGAATGCTTTCTTTAGCATAATATCTTTTAAGGAGGCCTTCCAAAGGACTAAATTAAGGTTCCACTATGGATACAGTGTACGAAAGGGAGGCCACAGGCAGTCCACTCCCCACACGAATTGAATGATATCCAGGTAAGCTGCAAGAGACGTCTTCTGTAGTCAGCACCTGAAACAGGCCAAAGCAGGAACCTGAACTTTTAGAGAACCTAATGCTAATCCTTTCTGAAGACCTGCCTAATGCTAGGATGTGCACAATCTGAGCAGAGAAGGGAGAAAGTCCGCACTATGAACACCTTCCTTCAAATGTCCTCCACGCCCTAGCATACAGAATGGATGTAGAGCATTTCCGAGCCTGAAGCAAGGTAGCACTGACTGAATCATAATAACTTTTTCATCTCAACTGAGCCCTTTCAATGGCTAAGCCATAAGACCAAAGGGGAACGGATCCTCCATGAGCACCAGACCTTGCTTCAGTAGGCCACGTACCTGTTGTAGACGGAGAGGATCCCCGTCCAACATTCGAATCAGGTCTGCATACCATGACCTCTATGGCCAATCAGGAGCTACAAGGATTATTTGACCCTGGTGCAATGTGATCCTTTGGCCAAGGAGGGAGGCCATACAGTAGATGTGTCTCTGGCCAGGGCTGCAGTAGGGCATTGATCCTCATCGAGCCCAGTTCCTTCCAACGGCTGAAGAATTTGGGCATTTTGGCATTCCTTTGTGTGGCCATCAAGTCCAGAAGTGGAGAACCCCATCGGTCCACTATCAGCTGGAAACCCTAGCCAGATAGTTCCCATTCTCCTGGGTCAAAGGAGTGCTTGCTGAGAAAGTCTGCCTCCACATTCCAGGACCCAGCGATGTGAGCCGCCGAAAAGCAGAGACGATTTTTCACCACCCAACTCATGAGGGAGACCACTTCCACTGCTATCAGATGGCTGCGGGTCCCACGTTACTTGTTGATGTAAGACATTGCCATTCCATTGTTGGAGAAAACTCGGATTGGGACCTCCCCCTTCCCTGACATAAAGGGAGCAAAGTTGCATAAGGCATTCTGCATTGCCCTGTGCGCCAAGCGATTTATTGACCACAGACTTATGAGAACCCCAAACTGACTTGCTGGTGTCTATTGTCATCATCTCTCATTGTGTTATCAGAAAGGGAGCTCTGATGATCAAATTTCTGGGCAACCAGCACTGCATACTCCGTCTGGCAACTGTGTCCAAGGAAGATGAAGGTCAAACTTCTATGACACCAGAGACCAACGGCCAAGAAGAGACTCCTATAATGGCTGCATATGAGCTCTGGCCCACAATACCTCTTCCAACGCTCTCATCATTGACCCAAGAACCTGGACCTAGTCCCAGATCTTAGGCCTGCCTTGACTGAGAAGACGAATATGTTGAACCAGCTTCGACCTCTTCCATTCCTTGAGGGAGATCTTCTCCCTTGCTGTGTCAAATAGAATGTCTAGATACTCCAGCATCTGCGACGGAGTTATCCCGCTCTTCTCGAAACTGATCACCCAACCCAATGACTGCAGAAGATGGACGACTTTGTCTGTCGCCACCAAGCTGTCCAAACAGGATGATGTACTAATGAGTCAGTTGTTGAGATTCAGATGAACTCCAATTCCCTGGCACAAAAGGAAGGCCACCACCATCACCACCACCATAACCTTGGTAAATGTTCTTGGTGCTGTGAAGAGACCAAAGGGCAAAGCCCTGAACTAGAAGTGACAGCCCAGCTTCACAAAATTAGAAACCTCTAATGCAGTGACCATATGGGCATATGCAAGTATGCCTCCTTAAAATAGAGGGCAGTGAGAAACTGTCCCGCTTGAACCGAGGCTATGACTGCTCTTAGTGTTTTCATGCAAAATTGGGTCAGAGGTAGCGGTTTATACCTTTGAGGTGCCTTCCTTCTTTGGAAATGAAGTAGACGGAGTATCTACCTTGTCCATGTTTGGCCTGGGGAATTGAACAATGGCCTGGAGTGCCAGCAAGGAATTTACGGTGGCCTGAACCTCAACTGCACTGGTTCTCTTTCAATAAGGAGACTGCAAGAAAAGAGAAGCGACCAGGCAGGGGAACTCTGTACTTATGTAAGAATATCCAGAACCTACTGGCCTAAAGTGTTTTTGGCCCACTCCTTCCACAAGAGGATGAGAATAGTGAACCAGCCTTGTGTCATTGCAAAGATCGTGAGGCATTGGGTTCTCTAGCTGACTGAAAGGACTTTCTGTCCGCAGAAAATAAAGATTGGCGCACCTCAAAGTGGGACTTCTGACCATATTGCTGACACCAAGGCTGGTACCGTCTGATGTCTTGAAATTGAGAGCCCACTGAAGTTGGATGACCAGAGGCTCTTGGCTTATCCTCCAGCAACTGCTGTTGCTTAGTTCCCCCCCCCCCCCCCCGTTCTTTCACCAAGTTACTGAAATCTTTTCCAAATATACATCTGCCCCGAAAGCACAATTTAACTAGATGTGACTATGATGATGCATCCGCTGCCCAATGCCAAAACAGCCAGAGACATACTGCAGGCTGTAACATGTCAAATAGCATCCACCAAGTAGGCCAACCCCGCTTCCAGCTGGGCATTATGGCACCCGTCTTGTGTTGCAGACTGCTGATGCTACTTCAGGCATGCTCTTGCCACAAATGAGCTGCACACTGTCGCTTGAAGGCCCAAAGAGGCCACTTCAAAGGCTCGTTTCAGAGTGCCTTCTAGCTTCCAATCTTGTAGGTCTTTTAGCACTATGCCCTCTTCTTCCACCAGTCAGATGGTCTTAGTCCACCCTGGGAAGCTGCAATTTACCTGTGTCCTCTTCCCATTCTCTGCCCTGCGTCCAGCAAGACCCATTCTGCTGTAATCAGGTCCTGAATGTCTGAATGCATTGGGAAGGCCTTAGAAGGACCTCTAAGCCCCCTAATGGTTGATGAAGATGGAACTCCTGACACCGAAGCAGAAGGCTCTTCAGTCGAAAGCACTGCTAGTGTCTCAGAAATAAGAGTACTGAGCTCCTGTTTACGAAACAACTTCAGTACTTTCGAATCATACCACTGCTCAGGAGGGAGCTATCACTCCTTTAACAGCTCCTTCAATGATGGCTCCTCTGAATAGATCGAGGCCACATCAGATCAGGAGGAAGAAGCAGAGACACTTCATCTGTCCACCCTTGGAGGACTAAACAAAATGTCTTAGGAGCTGAGGGGCAGTGAGATGAGAAATTGAAACACACTGCAGCAACTCTGTCCTTGCTTCAGTAAATAGGCCTGGTGTAAGAGCAATATAAATTCCACAGAAAACAAAGATCTTAATGCAACTAAATGCTCTATTGGGCCCTGAGGCATTAAAATGGTGGCTATGTTCTACGCGTGATGAGACAGAGGCTGTTCCTCACTGCCAGCTGGCCCTGACAAAATTGCCGCACTACCCTGGAATTGAGCGACCACTCGTGAGGTTGCATGATCCTGCTCAACCTGTCGGCCAGACTGTTGTTTACGCCTGCCAGATATGTGGCTTGGAGCAACATGCCGTAACGGCGAGCCCACAGCCACATGCTGACGGCTTCCTGACACAGGGGGCGAGATCCAGTGCCCCCCTGCTTGTTGATGTAATACATGGCAACCTGGTTGTCTGTCTGAATTTGGATAATTTGGTGGGACAGCCGATCTCTGAAAGCCTTCAGAGCGTTCCAGACCGCTCGTAACTCCAGAAGATTGATCTGTAGATCGCGTTCCTGGAGGGACCAGCTTCCTTGGGTGTGAAGCCCATCGACATGAGCTCCCCACCCCAGGAGAGACGCATCCTTAGTCAGCACTTTTTGTGGCTGAGGAATTTGGAAAGGACGTCCCAGAGTCAAATTGGACCAAATCGTCCACCAATACAGGGAGTTGAGAAAACTCGTGGACAGGTGGATCACGTCTTCTAGATCCCCAGCAGCCTGAAACCACTGGGAAGCTAGGGTCCATTGAGCAGATTGCATGTGAAGGCGGGCCATGGGAGTCACATGAACTGTGGAGGCCATGTGGCCCAGCAATCTCAACATCTGCCGAGCTGTGATTTGCTGGGACGCTCGCACCCGAGAGACGAGGGACAACAAGTTGTTGGCTCTCGTCTCTGGGAGATAGGCACGAGCCGTCCGAGAATCCAGCAGAGCTCCTATGAATTCGAGTCTCTGTACTGGGAGAAGATGGGACTTTGGATAATTTATCACAAACCCCAGTAGCTCCAGGAGGCAAATAGTCATCTGCATGGACTGTAGAGCTCCTGCCTCGGATGTGTTCTTCACCAGCCAATCGTCGAGATATGGGAACACGTGTACTCCCAGCCTGCGAAGCGCCGCTGCTACTACAGCCAAGCACTTCGTGAACACTCTGGGCGCAGAGGCGAGCCCAAAGGGTAGCACACAGTACTGGAAGTGACGTATACCCAGCTGAAATCGCAGATACTGTCTCTGGCAGTATCGGGATGTGCGTGTAGGCGTCCTTCAAGTCCAGAGAGCATAGCCAATCGTTTTCCTGAATCATGGGGAGAAGGGTGCCCAGGGAAAGCATCCTGAACTTTTCCTTGACCAGATATTTGTTCAGGGCCCTTAGGTCTAGGATGGGACGCATCCCCCCTGTTTTCTTTTCCACAAGGAAGTACCTGGAATAGAATCCCAGCCCTTCTTGCCCGGATGGCACGGGCTCGACCGCATTGGCGCTGAGAAGGGCGGACAGTTCCTTTGCAAGTACCTGCTTGTGCTGGAAGCTGTAAGATTGAGCTCCCGGTGGGCAATTTGGAGGTTTGGAGGCCAAATTGAGGGTGTATCCTTGCCGGACTATTTGAAGAACTCAACGGTCGGAGGTTATAAGAGGCCACCTTTGGTGAAAAACTTTCAACCTCCCCCCGACCGGCAGATCGCCCGGCACTGACACGTTGATGTCGGCTATGCTCTGCTGGAGACAGTCAAAAGCTCGCCCCCTGCTTTTGCTGGGGAGCCGTGGGGCCTTGCTGAGGCGCACGCTGCTGACGAGAGCGCGCGCGCTGGGGCTTAGCCTGGGCCGCAGGCTGTTGAGAAGGAGGATTGTACCTACGCTTACCAGAAGAGTAGGGAACAGTCTTCCTTCCCCCATAAAAACGTCTACCTGAGGAGGTAGATGCTGAAGGCTGCCGGCGGGAGAACTTGTCGAAAGCGGTATCCCGCTGGTGGAGCTGCTCTACCACCTGTTCGACTTTCTCTCCAAAAATATTGTCCGCTCGGCAAGGGGAGTCCGCAATCCGCTGCTGGATCCTATTCTCCAGGTCGGAGGCACGCAGCCATGAGAGTCTGCGCATCACCACACCTTGAGCAGCGGCCCTGGACGCAACATCAAAGGTATCATATACCCCTCTGGCCAGGAATTTTCTGCACGCCTTCAGCTGCCTGACCACCTCCTGAAATGGCTTGGCTTGCTCAGGAGGGAGCTTGTCCACCAAGCCCGCCAACTGCCGCACATTGTTCCGCATATGTATGCTCGTGTAGAGCTGGTAAGACTGGATTTTGGCCACGAGCATAGAAGAATGGTAGGCCTTCCTCCCAAAGGAGTCTAAGGTTCTACAGTCCTTGCCCGGGGGCGCTGAAGCATGCTCCCTAGAACTCTTAGCCTTCTTTAGGGCCAGATCCACCACACCAGAGTCGTGAGGCAACTGAGTGCGCATCAGCTCTGGGTCCCCATGGATCCGGTACTGGGACTCGATCTTCTTGGGAATGTGGGGATTACTTAGAGGCTTGGTCCAGTTCGCCAGCAATGTCTTTTTTAGGACATGATGCATGGGTACTGTGGACGCTTCCTTAGGTGGAGAAGGATAGTCCAAGAGCTCAAACATTTCAGCCCTGGGCTCATCCTCCACAACCACCGGGAAGGGGATGGCCATAGACATCTCCCGGACAAAGGCCGCAAAAGACAGACTCTCGGGAGGAGAAAGCTGCCTTTCAGGGGAGGGAGTGGGATCAGAAGGAAGGCCATCAGACGCCTCGTCAGAGAAATACCTGATGTCCTCCTCCTCCTCCCACGAGGCCTCACCATCGGTATCAGACACAAGTTCATGAACCTGTGTCTGAAGCCGTGCCCGGCTTGACTCCGTGGAAACACGGCCACGGTGGGAGCGTCGAGAGGTAGACTCTCTCGCCAGCACTGGCGAAGCTCCCTCCGCCGACGTCGTCGGGGAGCCTTCCTGGGAGGCGACCGCAGTCGGTGCCGCTTGTCGGACACCTCACCCCGGGCAAGGGGCCAGCCGGCGCCTCAGTCGACGGTACCGGTGGCGCAAGCACCCCCGGTACCAGAGGGGAAGGGCGCAACAGCTCTCCCAGGATCTCTGGGAGAACGGCCCGGAGACTCTTGTTCAGAGTGGCTGTGGAGAAAGACAAGGAAGCCGATGCAGGCGTCGAGGTCAGAGTCTGTTCCGGCCGTGGAGGCTGTTCCTGGCTGTCCAAGGTGGAGCGCATCGACACCTCCTGAACAGAGGGTGAGCGGTCTTCCCGGTGCCGATGCCTACTGGGTGCCGACTCCCTCGGCGACCCAGAGCTCTCGGTACCGATGAGGGAAGGAGACCGGTGTCGATGCTTCTTTGACTTTTTCAAACGAAGCATGTCACTGGAACTTCCCGGTACCGACAAGGAGGACATAGAATCCAGCCGTCGCTTCCTCGGGGCCGAGGCCGAAGAAGGTCAGTCTCGGGGGGGGCTGTACCGCAGGAGCCCTCAGGGTAGGGGGAGACCCACCCGAAGGCTCACCGCCACCAGCAGGGGAATGGACAGCCCTCACCTGCACTCCAGTCGAAGCACCACCGTCCGACGACATCAGCACTAGTGGAGGTCCCGGTACCACCGACGCCGACTTTCGATGTCTCGGTACCGACGATGCAGAGGGTCGATGCCTCGATGCCGAGGTCGATGCACTCGATGCCCCCGGTGCTGTTGTCGACGAAGAGCCCAAGAACAACACGTTCCACTGGGCCAATCTCGCTACCTGAGTCCTCTTCTGTAAAATGGCGCAAAGACTACAGGCCTGCGGGCGGTGCCCAGCCCCCAGACACTGAAGACACGACGCGTGCCTATCAGTGAGCGAGATTACCCGGGCGCACTGGGTGCACTTCTTGAAGCCGCTGGGAGACTTCGATGACATGGACGGAAAAATCACGCCGGCGAAATCAAAATTCGTAATGGCGAAATAGGCACCAAAAATAGGGAGAGAAAAAACCCGTACCGAGGCCTCAAAAAAGGCCTACCCCGAAAGCGAAAGGAAACTTACGTTGGGGAAAACAAACTGGACACACGGGAAGGGACAAGACCGAAAGGTCTTTTTTTTTTTTTTTTTAACAAAATCGCGAAGACGTGCGAGGGTCAACTTTGAGGGGCACGAAACGGCGCAAAACACAACCGTCCCGAGCGCGGACAAAAGAAGACTGACGAACACGAGCCGGTTCGGGCGGGAAGACGGCAGCGCATGCGCGGTGCGCATCGGCGTGCGAGAACTAGCAAAGGCCTTTGCTAGTAAAGTTTTCCGATTGGAGGGGCTGCCGTGGACGTCACCCATCAGTGAGAACAAGCAGCCTGCTTGTCCTCGGAGAATCAACAGGACAGTGTTAACAAGGTACAAATTGTATTGTGATGATAGAGAGGATCAAATTGGAGGGGGGAGGGTTGCGCTATATGTTAAAGAGGTAATTAAGTCAAATAAAATAAACACATAATATAGATAGCAGCGTGGCATCATTATGGATAGAAATTCCAGGTGTGAAGGGAAGGAATATTCTGGGGCTGTACTACTGTCTGATGGGACAGAATGAACAGACAGATGAAATGTTTACAGAAATTAGGAGAGCTGGCAAATTGGGCAACAGTATAATAATGCTGATTTCAATTATCTCAATATTGACTGGATTAATGTAACATCAGGGAGCACCAGGGAGATAAAATTTCTAGATGTAATAAACGATTGCTTCCTGGAGCAACTGGTCCAGGAAATGACAAGAGGGGGGGGCGCCATTTTAGATCTAGTCCTTTGTGGTATGCAGGGCACAGTATGAGTGTTAACAGCGTTCGATCCACTAGGAAACAGTGATCATAACATGATCAAGTCTGAGCTAATATCTGGAATGAAGGCACAAAGGAAATCTACTGTAGCTGCATTTAATTTTCACCTGGACCGGATGGCATACATCCAAGGGTATTCAATAAACTCAAGCATGAAACTGCTAACCTGCTGTTAGTAATATGTAAACCATCCATTGTACCTGAAGATTGGAGGATGGTCAATTTAACGCCGATTTTTAAAAAAGGGTTCCATGGTGATACGGGAAATTACAGACCGGTAAGCCTGATGTCAGTGCCAAGCAAAATATTGCAAATTATTATAAAGAATAAAATTACGGAACACATAAGACAAATATGGTTCAATGGGGCAGACTCAGCATGGGTTCAGCCAAGTGAAGTCTTGCCTCACCAATGTACTTCATTTCTCTGAAGGTGTGAATAAACATGTGGATAAAGGTGAGCCGGTTGATGTAGCGTATCTAGATTTTCAGAAAGCGTTTGACAAAGTTCCTCATGAGAAACTCCTAAGAAAATTAAAGAGTTATGGGATAGGAGGCAATGTTCTATTGTGGATTAGGAACTGGTTATTGGACAGAAAACAAAGGGTAAGGTTCAATGATCATTTCTCTCAATGGGGGAAGGTGAACAGTGAAGTGCCGCAGGGATCAGTCCTGGGACTGGTGCTAATTAATATATTTATAAATGATATGAAAATCTGAACAAGTGAGGTGATTAAATCTGCAGATGACACAAAACTTTTCAAAGTTGTTAAAACATATGCCGACTGTGAAAAATTGCAGGAACACATAAGGAAATTGGAAGACTGGGCATCCAAATGGCAAATGAAATTTAATGTGGACAAATGCAAAGTGATGCAGATTGGAAAGAATAATCCGAATCACAGTTACCTGATGCTAGGGTCCACCTTAGGGATCAGCACCCAAGAAAAAGATCTAGGTAATGTTGTACATAATACAGTGAAATGTTCTGCTCAGTGTGAGGTGGCGGCCCTTTCCTTTCCTCCCTCGAGAACATTTGTCCACTTTCTTTTTAATCTTGTAAACTGCTCTTATGCTTTTTGTAAAGAGTGGTATACTAAATCATGCAAAAATAATTTAAAAAAATCATCAGAGGGGAAAAAAGGAGATAAAAGGCCCAATATGCTTTACTTATGAATTTTTGGTGCAAAGTGGTAATAAAAAAGTTGCTGATCTCATGAAAACAGGAGCACTGACCAGGTCTTACTCCACACATACCACATCTCAATCTGAGGAACCTCTCCAGCTTTGCTTATAGCTAGATGCTAAACCTTCACACATTGCACTCACTCACCTGGCACCCAAGCAAGGCCAAATGCACCAGTTGTCACAGACCTGTTATGACTTACCTGCAGCCTATCACCTCCCATTATTTTCAGACACACTGGAAACAAGTGGAAGGAAAGTGGATTGCACTCACCTAGTTGGTGCCTGCATCAACATATTGAACTGCCAAGATGTACCTGCAGTACATCACCTCTCTTCTTCCCCAGACATACTAAAAACAAGTGGAGGGAAAGAGAAAGGGAGCATGATCATGTCAGACCCCCTGAGTCCCAATCCAATACAGCAACATGGCAGACCATGAGGCAGGCTGGGAAGCAGCAGCATTGAAGGATTTTTTTTGTTTTGTTTTCTTCCTCCTCTTCCAAAAACTTTAATTGGCCAGCAATCAGGGAATGTATCACCGCCCCCCTTTCAAGAGTGTGGGGGGAGGAGGAGGAGGAGGAGGAAAGTAAGCAGTTCAGCCATAATCCCCCACAAGGATATTAGAGAGGAGGGACCCCAGCACCAACAGGTTTAGCAACCCTGGGCTCTGTGGACTGGCCTCCACCAATCCTAGCTTTTTATTCTGTTCAAGGAGGAAGGGAAGTCAGTCCCAAAGGACTGCTGCTTGCAGTGTTCCCTGGACTCAGTCTATACTCCTCTGGGAATTTGGGCCTACAGCTGTCCCAGGAGTGGCCTATACACAGTGACTGCACCAGACCACATGTCTGCACCTTCCGCTGGAGCCAAATACTGAGGAAATGAAGGCAGCATTAGCCCCTTACAGTGGGGAATGAAGTCCACTCTGAGCTGTTTTTCTATGACACTATCTGGTGGCAGAGGGACATAACTGACTCATCTGGAATAGTCTGTCATGGTTAACAAGGAATATACATTTTCTATTACTCACAATGGTTCCTTCCACCCAATATCAATAATTTATTTATTGCATTTGTACCCCACATTTTCCCACCTATTTGCAGGCTCAATGTGGCTTACAGAGTGTTGTTATGACATAGTCATGAGAGGATCTTAGATACATTCGGTGGTAAGCCGAAGATATTAGAAGCTAGAGTAGGGGGTGTTAGATAGGGGTGTATTTATATGATTGGGTGGGTTGTGTGGTGATTTGTGTCTTTAAGGGTTCTTTTTGTAGGCTCTATTGAAGAGATGTGTCTTCAAAGATTTGCGAAAGTTGCTTAGATTGTCCATAGTTTTTAGGGCTGGGGGTAACGCATTCCATAGCTGTGTACTTCTGTAAGAGAAGGTAGTGGCGTATGCCTGCTTATATTTAAGTCCTTTACAACTTAATAATCCAACAGTTCCTTAAACTTATAACACTGTGCACATAAAGAAAGATATGGCAGGGCGTGTGCTTGCATTCCTGGTACTTCTTTTCATACATCTTGATGTCACCAGGGTGCAGGATCAGATCACAGTCCATAAGCTGCAAGGAGTGGTGGGGGGAGGGAGAGAAAATTCATAAAAGCCACACAGACCACAACGCAAAGCCCAGCGATGATGTCCTCAGCCCTGCTTAGGAACCTTGATACAGGTAGAATAGCTTTCCCATATATCCTGAAGCTTGTGGGTGGGGAATGACTTACACACACTATGCAGACCGCAACTGATGTTGATCTCAAGTCTTTCTTCAGTAAATAGACTAAGCAGTTTAACATGTATGACTTAATAAAACTGCAATATTGTACTAAACTCTTTCAACTTACCAACAGATACAGTACCTTTGGGTTTTGGTGGCACAGGACCCACAAATCCAATATTTTTATAGAAATTATACATATCACTGGGATTAAAATGTGGTCCTGGAATACAAGTGAAGACAAGAAAACATAAAAAGAATGATTTATACACAGTTTTTGTGATGGCTGTAATTTAAAAACACAGAAGTTAAGAAACTTTCTTTACAAAAATGTCCTATGTTTTAGAACATTGTTTTTCTCCTCCATTTACCTAATGAATATACTTGGTCAATCAAGGATTGTAGGCTGTATTTCTAAACAGGAAAAATTAGTCTCCACAAAACATAATGGGACACACTGCTCACCATCTCAATTTGCTCCTTACAATTCACTCAATTAAAATAATCTATAATTTTAACAGATAGTATTTTCTCTGACTGGGATTCTGTGAGCACCTCTACCAACTGTTTAAACCTAGATTTCCAACCTATTTCCTCCTAAAGAGGCATCTTGGGGTAGCTAGTATCACTGGATAGCATCAAGAAACTAAGACAAAGCTGATGATTTTTACACTCGGCTGAGTACCAGAGCAGGAGATTCAGATAACTTCACTAGCAGGACAATTTTACATGTGTTGCCAAAATAATATAGAAGGGGCCTGTTTACTAAGGTGAACTGTAGGAGCAAAAGCCTTACATAAATTATGTGGCTCTATATGGCACTATTCAGCATTATAAACCTGACTTTAAAATACAGACTCTGGCTAACTTCAGCTTTCATGAAAAGGCCTGTTGCTCTAATAGGTCTCAGACTTGTGTGCAGTCAGGAAGGACACTGCCAGACATTGAAAAGTTTGCAGGTCAAGAAGAACAATTGCACACCGTTTGTTGGAACTAGGACTTCATTGTTAGAATGACACTGCCGCATGAGACACCGTGTTTTGATTCCCCAATTCACAACATTAGGAATCAAAAAACTTGCTCCAGACTTTGAGGCCAGTTTTCACCCAAGAAATGCACATTGTTTACTGGGACAATGACTTCATGGTCAAAGTGCCGCTTCAGCATGATGCAAAGTGGAACAGTATTGTGGCCCCTCAAGTCATAACATCTGAAACAGATAAGGTTGTTTCAATAAAGATTTGGATTTGGGGTCCATTCAAGGCTAAGGTTCACGTCACCAAACCAGTTGAAGCCTGCATTTTCTCCATAAAAGGGGCTGTAAACCAAGGAAAAGAGCTGCTTGCTTTCTATCTGATTTGAAGTGCAGCCCCTGCTCTGCCAGCTTGATTGATCTGTATTGTGAACACTCTGCCACCTGCTGGTTGTCTTGTGCCACCTACATTCAGGTTGTATAACTGCCATGCTATTGTTAAGGGGGTAAGATAAGAGACCGGAAAGTGACGGTCTACCTTAGGGTGTAATTTAATGTGCATTTGCTCTGAGCTATCTTTAAGTCCATTTCTATCATTACTCTTGCCTTTACATTTTATTTTTGTTGCTATGTAAATAAATATCTATTTTTTATAGTATCTTTGGGTGCTGAGTCAGTTCTGTTAGTATTTGGGCTTTAGAATTCGGATCTATAGATAAAGGGAACATAATTACTTTCTAGACATTACACACTTATCCATAATTTATATTACAAGTCACGTTCCCCAATTACACCCAAAGAGTGTAATCTGTGTATGCCCCCACAGCATTAGCATTTGCTAAAACAGCTAGTACAGTAAAAATCTCATGCTAATTAGCACAATTTAGAGTGGTAATGGAGCGGGCTATGGGCAGAGATAAGAGCACGGACACTGCATGCAGTAAGTCAAGAGGAAACATTATGTGCACCCATTGTATTGGCAACAGGTACTAAAGGCCCCAAAAATCCACCCGATCCCCCTCTCCAGTCATACCATGATGTTTCCATTCTCATCCCCCCCCGGCCCCAGTAAAACTGAGCCCCTTGCCCCTCTCCCTTGAAGAGGCCAGCTAACTGACCATCATCCCCCTACAAAGATGGTCTAGGACCTATTGGAAGGTTCCCTGATGTAATGGGCATAAGGGCAGCAGCAATGCTCAGCCACTTCTGCCTTTTCCACTGCTGGGTTGAAGACAGCGCCAGTTAACCAGTAGCATTAGTCTCACAGGACTACCATTAGGGATCAAATGGCCAAATAAGGCCCCTTAGCCCCTAGATACCAGGGCAAACTATGGTATATCCATGGGGTCTTGGAGTGGGGGTAAAGGCTGTCTTAATAAATGAAATAAATTGGGTGCATCTTCTGTTACCTATGAGGCCACAGTAAATGCACTGGCAGACAGTGCCAAAGCACTCACACTATCTCAAAAGCCATTTAACATGGGTCTAATGCTGTCCACCCTGTGCAGTAAATGCAGGGTTGATGCTGGCCATGTCCCTGAAATTTACCACAAAGGCTCTGCACTTACCATATGTTTTATTTTGTAACTAATGTGCATAAACGCAAAAACTTACCACACTTTAGTAAATGGGCTCCAATGAAATTAAAATAAAAAGGGGTAACAAAAATTACAAACAGTAGTAAACTAAAAATTACAGAGGACAGAAACAAGAACACCCAGGTTTTGGTACTGTCCTTTGTCAAATTATATTTCTGGCCTGCAGGCAGGATACAATACAGTTTGCTAATATAGCTAACGTGAACAATTCTGAAAGTAATAATATTCCCTTGAGAACATTTAAAAAAAATAGCAACACTGTAGACACTATAAAATTGGTGCAATATAAAGCAACCCTCTTTATAACGTAGTCAAGGAACAAACCCTTCTTTTTTTCTTCTATTATATCATAGGTGAGCACTCACCAATCTTTCTGCAGCCATGACCCCAATTTGCACAGCAGCAGAAAGCACATGACCCTAGGGCAGGGGTTCTCAACCCAGACCGTGGGACACAGTCAGGTGTTTTGGCTACCCAGAGGAAACATGCAGGAGATAAATTTGCAAACAACCGAGGTACAACATGTAAATTTATCTGCCTATTCATCGTGGGTATCCTGAAAACTTGACTTGCTTAAGTGTGTCGTATTGAGAACCCCTGGCCTAGGGTGATGTAGAAAAATGACTTCCAAAACTGACAGCCATGGCAAGAGATGACTAGCACTTAAAAAGGCATAGAGAGGCAGTGATGTGAGTTAAAGCAATAATGCATGATATTTGCCTCTGTATCTTAGGATCCTTCCCATTGCTTCCTTCTCTATTCTGTTACATGGGTAATAAGAACTATCATATTGGGTCAGACCAGGGGTACGCAACTCCGGTCCTCGAGAGCCGCAGGCAGGTCAGGTTTTCAGGATATCCACAATGAATATGCAGGAGATAGATTTGCATACCATGGAGGCAGTGCTTGCAAATCTATCTCCTGCATATTCATTGTGGATATCCTGAAAACCTGACCTGCCTGCGGCTCTCGAGGACCGGAGTTTCCTACCCCTGGGTCAGGCCAAAGGTCTATCAAGTTCAGAATCCTGTCTCTAATAGCGGTCAACATGGGTCACAAAACCTGACAGGATCCCGCTTCAACTACAGCTTCTTTGGCTCATGGAGCTGATGATTGGCCACATGCTCTTTCACTCACATGGGCATAATGAAAATAGGGCTGTGAAGTCGGAGTCAGAAGCAATTTTAGGTGGTGTTTAAAGTTGGCAAAAATGTTATGAACTTCAATTCCAATTAAAAAAAAAGATAATATATGGTAAATTTATCATTTTATACTTATTGTATTATTATTAGAAACACTGGGCTTTCCGAAGTCTAGGATGGGCTATTGGAGGCACTTCAATTTTTTAGAAAGCCTGTTCAGGCTGCCAGGTCCCACCCTCAGCCCTGTATTGTACACTGCCTCTAGCCGCCCTCAACAGCAGCCCCCCCCCCCCCCCCCCAGTCTGCAGCTCATAGCGAACATCTGTTGCACAGCCGCTCACAGCCATGCTCCCCCCCAAGGGCATAAATAATTTATTTGCACTTTTTTTTTTTTTACCACCACCTTGCTTTTGGTTCAGCACTCAGAGGCTCCGCAGAAATTTGGGAACAGCCTGGAGAGGTGGTAGCAAGCAAATGCCAGTGTGCATTAGTGTAGCAGTCACTGATTTACATTGGCTCGTGGCTGTCTCAGGTCGAGAACCATCACCTAGACTAAATCAGATAAGCTAACAGAGGAGAAATCTATCAGTTCTCTCTTCTAATTTCACAGTAGATATTTCAAAGTGAAATGCTAGAAGGCAGCAAAGTTACTCACTGAACACTTGTAGCTAATTCTGAAGCATTAAGATCTTAACCCTAATCCATCAATCCCATTTCCCTTTAATAACATATTAAGCAGAATCTGTAAATTAAGTGCATTACTTGCTTAAGAAATTATGCCTCTATCTTCCAAGGAGAAATTATGTCTTACATGATAATTTTCTTTCCTTTAGTCCTACCAGATCAGTCCAGAACCTGTGGGTTATGCCCATTGACCAGCAAATGGAGACAAGAGAAAGCAATTCTGTGTGATTTGCTCATTTAGGGCAATGTGCAGCCATAGAATGCTCAGTATACAGAATGACCAAGCAATAGTGTTCACACTTCCAGTGAAACATCATATTCTATGTTACCTTTACGATACTGTTAACCTCTACTGACAGTTCTCCAACTGGGTCAAGAGCTGCCTGAAAATCCACTGAGAAAACAGAAGTAATTTGAAATGAGAAATAAGAAAACAGGAGAGCAATTCAGAATGGAAGTATGTTTATTAATATTCAGTTAGGAAGTTTTTCTGGACTGGTTTGGTAGGACAAAAGGAAAGAAAATTATCAGGCAAGAATTTCTCCTTCCTTAGCATCCATACCAAACAAGTCCAGAACCTGTGGGATGTAGCAAAGCAAATTAGAATGGGACTCTAAATTCCTGGCCAAACAAAGCCCAATCTAAGGACAGGAAGGTGGAGATATCACAAAAACCAAACTAACTTGCAAATGCAAGTACATCCAGAGCTCAGACTCATGATAAAAAGGGAAAGTGTCACTGCAACCAATCTCCAACAACAAAATGATTGGTAGAAGAGAAGCAAATAATAGTAAATCACCTGGACCAGATGGCATGCACCCTGGGCTACTGAAAAAACTCAAACATTAAACTGCTGATCTGTTGTCAGTGATCTGTAACCTGTTAAAATCATCCATACTATCTGAAGATTGGAGGGTGGTCAATGTAACCCCAATTTTTAAAAAGGGTTCCGGGGAGATCTGGGAAATTATTGACTGGTAAGCCTAATGTCAGTGCCAGGCAAAATAGTGGAAACTATTATAAAGAATAAAATTATGGAACACATAGACAAATATGGTTTAATGGGACAAAGTCAGCATGGATTCAGCCAAGGAAGTCCTGCCTCACCAAATTGCTTCATTACTTTGAAGGTATGGATAAACGTGTCAATAAAGGTGAGCCGGTTGAAGTAGTGTATCTAGATTTTCAGAAAGCTTTTGACAAAGTTCCTCATGAGAGACTCCTAAGAAAATGAGAGAGCCAAGGGATAAGTTCTGTTGTGGATTAGGGATTGGTTACTGGACACAAAACACAGGGTGGGGTTAAATGGACATTTTTCTCAGAGGAGAAATGTGAATAGTGGAGTGCTGCATGCATCTGTACTGGGACCGGTGTTATTTAACATATTATAAATGATCTAGAAATCAGAATAATAAGCAAGGTGATTAAATTTGCAGATGGCACAAAAATTATTCAAAGGTGTTAAAATACATATGGACTGTGAAAAATTGCAGGGAGACCTTAGGAAATTGGAAGACTGGACATCCAAATGGCAGACGAAATTTAATGTGGACAAATGCAAAGTGATGCACATTGGGAAGAATAATCTAAATCATACTCCACCTTGGGAGTCAGCACCCAAGAAAAAGATTAAGATGTTACTGTAGACAATATGCTGAAATCTTCTGCCGTGTGCAGCGGTGGCCAAAAAAGCAAAAACAGGATGCTAGGAAGTTTTAGACAAGGGATGGTAAATAAGACCAAGAATATTATAATGCCTCTATATCGTTCTGTGGTACAACCTCACATTGAGTACTGCATTAAATTCTGGTCACCTTATCTCAAAAAAGATATAGCGGAATTAGAAAAGGTTCAAAGAAGAGTGACTGAAATGATAAAGGGGATGAACTCCTCTCATATGAGGAAAGGCTAACGAGGTCAGGGTTCTTCAGGTTGGAAGAGAGATGGCTGAGAGAGAAATAATTGAGGTCTCCAAAATCCTGAGTGATATATAAATGGTTTTTGTTTTACTCTTTCAAAAAGTAAAAAAAACAAGGGGACACAATTAAGTTACATGGAAATATTTTTAAAATAAATAGGAGGAAACTTTTTTTCACTTAATGAATAGTTAAACTCTGGAGCTTGTTGCAGGAGGACGTGGTAAAAGAGGTTAGCGCATCTGGGTTCCTGGAGGAACAGTCCATAGTCTGCTATTGAAATAGACATGGGGACGCCACTGCTTGACCTTGGATTGTTAGAATGGAATCTTGCTAATATTTGGGTTTCTGCCAGGTACTTGTGACCTGGATTGGCCACTGCTGAAAACAGGTACTGGGCTAGATGGACCATTAGTCTGATCCAGTATGGCTATTCTTATCTACTATAATAAAACTCACCCTCAACGTTCTGAGGACACTGACGTCAGTGAAGCCAAGCCCTGACTTCCTTCAAAAAGGTTCGAAGGTTCGTGGTGGTGAAGCCAACAAAATTGCTCCGGGCCCGCCCTCGAGGACGGAGCTATGGCAGAACAACGAAGGGGTTGGCCAGGGAGGGAGGGGGGGGTGTTGGCGATGAAAACCTTGCTAGCGCCCGTTTCATTTGCTCAGAAACGGGCCTCTTTTACTAGTGTTCTTATAAATATTAAATCTTCCCAATTACACACATGTGAGAAAGAACCTCAATTACACTGGGGAGGAGTATATGAGGTACTTAACCTTACTGGAATAAGGAAATGAAACTAAAATGGAAAAGTTCAACTGATTCCTCAGGAAGCATGATGAAGTCCATAAAGGAAGAAAGAAGGAAGTGTAACAACCATCTTCTACCTGAGAAACTGAAAAATAAGATTACTCCAAGAATTCTTGAGAACCAAAATCCTTCAAGCTGGGGAAGAGAAAACCAAGGAGTTTCACTGAGAATGAGAAGATTAACATCTTTCTGAATACTCCCAGAAAGATAACCCCCCCCTCCCCCCCCCGAGTACAGAATTACCATATAATTCTTTGAATGGAGAAAAATACTACAAGGTGGATGCAGCTATGGAGAAGTCAAGCATAAAAAGACGATTTATCAGGGGGCAACAGTCTAGCTAAGAAAAAACAAAGAAGAGATGAAGACAACCTTATCTGGCCCTCCCAGCTGTCCTCTCTTGACATACATCCTACAAAGGAAAAAGTGATAAGAATTTATATATATATATGAATGAAAATTTACAATACATCAAATAAGTATTAACAGATGTAAACATCTAAAGGTTCCAAATGTCATCTGAGATGAATGCTCAGAATTTGATAAATTTAGCTTTTGAAACCTGTAAGAGTGAACCTGAGATAGAAAGGGAAAATGAAACTAATGATAACACTATTCCTCTACTACAGGTAGTACCCAGCTTTATTAAAAGATCTAAGCCAGAAGGAACTATAGCTAGGAGGTTGAAATATCAGTGCAACTGCAAAATGTTTCCTTTTTACCCAGCCGCAAACATGACCTTTCTCTTCCTTTTTTTTTTTCTCTGTGTGTGTTTTTACTGATAGCAGCATAAGTTCCTTAGAGCTCTCCATTTTTAGTGGTGTACAAGCACCTTAGTAGGCAAAGCAAAGATACTTACCTGTAGCAGGTACTCTCCGAGGACAGCAGGCTATTCATTCTCACATGTGGGTGATGTCATCCACGTCGCCTGGTGCAGAGCATTAAACAGCTAATATAGCTTTAAGAGCCACGCGCAGCTTCCCCACCGCTCATACACGACTGCCTTCCTGCCTGCCACAAGAGCGCGGGTCAAACAGTACAATACTATATCATGAAACAAATAAAAGGGGAGGAGGAAGGGAACTTGAGAATGAATGGTCTGCTGTCCTCAGAGAATACCTGCTACAGGTAAGTATCTTTGCTTTCTCCAAGGAGAAGCAGGACATATTCTCATATGTGGGAATCCCTAGTTACCAGGCTCACTGAAAACAACCACCATTGGTCAAACTGGGACCTCAAAACAGTGAGGGCAAAATACTGATTAATCTGAAACTATATACAACTATGTGAGAGTGCAGCCTGAAACAGAGCAAAATGGGCCTAGTGGGGTAGAGTTGCATTCTAGACACCAAACAAATTTTGCAGCACTGTCTGTCCAAAGTGACTATCATGTTGTGTATTCTGCTCAAGGCAGTAGTGAGATGTGAGTGTGTGGACAAAAGACCACGTTGCAGCCTTACAAATTTTTTCAATGGAGGCTGATCTCCAGTGGGCTACCAACATCGCCATGGCTTTGATATTATGAACCTTTACGTGACCCTTAAGAGTCAGCCCAACCTGGGCATAAGTGAATGACATGCAATCTGCTAGCCAACTGGAGATTGTACATTTCCTGATGGTGACCCCCTCCATCCTGTTGGGATCAAAAGAAACAAAAAGCTGGATAGACTGTAGGGCTGAGTCTAAGTAAAAGGCCAAAGCTTGCTTGCAGTCCAAGGTGTGCAGTGTGCTTTCACCAGGATGGCCATAAGGTATGGGAATGCATGTTGGCAGGACAATTGACTGGTTTAGATGGAACTCAGACAAAACCTTAGGCAGGAACTTAGGAAGCGTGTGGAGAACTACGCAGTTATGATGAAATTTTGTGTAAGGTGGATCCGCTACTAAGCTCTGAAGTTCACTGACCCTGCGAGCTGAATTAACAGCCACCAAAAACAAGACCTTCCAGGTCAAGTACTTCAGATGGCAAGAATCGAATGGCTCAAAAGGAGCTTATCAGCTAGGTGAGGACAAAATTGAGGTCCCATGACAAAGGTGGAAGTTTGACAGGGGGCTTTGTCAAAAGCAAACCTCTCATGAAGCAAGTAACTGGCGGATGTGCAGAGATGGGCTTACTATCTACATGGCGACAGTAAGCACTAACTGCACTGAGGTGAACCCTGACAGAGTTGGTCTTAAGATCAGACTCAGAGAGGTGTAGAAGGTACTCAAGCAGGAACTGTGTAGGGCAAGAAAGAGGGTCTAGGGCCTTGCTCTCACACCAGACAGCAAACCTCCATTTGAAAGAATAACACAGGCCCAAATAATGTGAAAAAAAGAAGAAAACTTAAAAAGTTGGGAAAAAGACTGAAAACTATAAGGAAAAAACAAACAAACAAACAAAAAAAAAAAAACTAAAAAAGCATGGAGAAAAAAAACAAATCTCCCAGGGAAGGCACAATGCTCGCAAAAAAGGTACTCACACACCAGACACAATGTGAGGAGCTGTGAGCAGCATATCCACTCCTCACAGCAAATGAGAGAAGACTGTTGGTCCCCCTCTCTCGCAGTGGGCGGGAAGACACTCTCACATGCACAGTGGGGACGCTGCAAGTGGTCTTATAGCTATATTAGCTGTTTAATGCTCTGAAATGGGTGAAATGGGCGACATGGATGACGTCACCCACATGTGAGAATATGGCCTGCTTGTCTTCGGAGAAAGAGTTTGATCCTCTTTACTGACTCTTGGCAGTGGTATTAAAAGTTGGCCTTCAGGCCACTAGTTATATGGCCAAAGGAAGACACTACTCCTTGAATTCTATAAATGGTGCTTTAAACTGCATGCCCAAATTTGGGTGCGCGCCTAATTTAACTGAATATTTATTTACTACATTTGTACCCCTCGCTTTCCCACTCAAAGCAGGTTCAATACGGCTTACATAGTAATTGAGATTACAAAGTATTGATGGAGAGAAATAAGTTGAGTATTATCGGAGTAATAAAAGAAATAAGAATATAGAATATTGAGCCAATTAGCACTGATAACTGGGCCCTAACAATTATCAGTGCTAATTGGCATTAAAATCTATTTGCCCAGATTCGCATAGAACTTTTACGCGTGGATCAAAAAGGGAGCACAGCCATGGTAGGATCATATGGGGGACCAGGGGTATTCCTGCAATTTAGGCGTATTGTTATATATACAGCTCCTGAGAACGCCTATTGAGTGAAACACATGATTGGTACGCCAATTGAGCAAAACTAAGTGTTTGTGTCGAGCTGAAAACGAAAATAAACTGAGCTGAATATGAGTGAAAAATAAAATAAACTGAAGTTGGCTTGGAATATGCGGATATATAAGAGAAATAACAAGGATCTTGAGTGGGACTAAGAGTTGAAATCAGTGGATGTGAAGAGCTTTGCTGGACTAATCACGACTTCAGACGGCTGGAGTTCAGTCGGTGCTCCGTGGAGAAACCATTATTCTCAGAATATGGCAGCATTGAGACGCTGCTGAAATATTAAAGGTTTGGACATTATAATGTGTTCCTACGGGATGATTTGACAGACTGGCACCGTTTTGGCTCTCTGGTTTCATCTCTCTGGCTTTAGGTTTTATGGGTAATGAATGCATGAGTGTAGTATGAATGATTATTATTTAGTTTTATATGAGATTTGTGATGTGTATTTATAGAAGCATAAAAGTATTGTTTATATTTTTGACATTAATAAAGATTATGCTAATTATATAAAATATTGTTAGTTTCCTGATCTGTAAAGTATTGTTATATATCCCTAGTTTAGGTGTGGGGGTTTACACCAAGGTTTGTTTCTGATGTAAATGGGCGTGCCTAAATGTAATTGCAGTTCCCGGCACTTAGCGCTATTTTATAAACAGCACCTAACTTTGAGCACCATTTATAGAATAGCAGTTAGGGAGAAGTTGTCCACAGATAAAGGAATGCGCTAGACAACCAAAAAGAAAAAGGGGTGGTTCTAGCAGTATATTCCAGTTCTTCAGATGATTCTGAGAGCCATTCTACCACATGATGAAAAAAACAGTATGAGCTGTTAATCCTAAACAGGTAATCTAATACTCCAGAGAACTGAAAAACAGCCAAACACAATCCAAAGGGTTGTGTGGAATGAATGTAAAGAAATGAGGAAAGTGGGAAATACCATCAGAAACCAAGGCTTCTGCCAAGGTCTAATCAACAAGACACTGTTATCTATAAAAGACTTTGTGCCTGTGATCAAGTTTCTTTCATGGGGTAAATATTCCCTACTCCACTCATTCAAAAATGCCCATATAGGAGCATCATGCAAAATTGCCCATAATAGAGAACAAATGTTAAAGATAACTGAGTTACAAAAACTGTTCAAGCTACAGCATGGCCTGCATCAACTTAGCTCAATAAATGCTGGCTTGACAACCCCACAGTTCAACTGTTGATTTTCTAGCAGGGCTTCATCAGGAACCACTCAGTTGGATCATACTGACAGGGGTATCGGTCTCAAGCTGACTAAACTTCTCTTACAGCCATTCTACCACTCCCTGATCTCTTGATCTAGAAGGCACTGTAGCATAGTATACAAAACTGTCACTAGGACAGGGGCATAATGGCTGTAAGGCAATAAGGCAACCATCTGCCCATCCCTGAATGGAATGGAAGCTCATATTTCCATGAAGTTGCACAGCCAGAACACAGCAATTTGTAACAAGATGATGTCCACTCCAGTCAAATCTTCTGTCCAAGACTACCTTCCTGAGGAAGGGAGGGAGATGCCAGAATGGTATTACTCTTAGCCTCTGAATGTAGGTCAACGATGACTACTATTGGGAAGAGGGTCCGAGGTGAGTTAGATCTCCCATAAATACTTCTAGCCAGGTTCTGAATTTTGGTCCCTAAAAGGGAGTTCACTCTTGTGGAGGATGAAATCACACAACCTGTTAAAGATAGCTATATACTCTGCACAGAAGCCCTGAGAAGCATGGCCAAAACACTGAAGGTCTTGTCTTGAACTAGCCCTGATCAGGCAATAGGGAAGGATCCAAGCAAAGGAGCTCCTAGCATCACTTACCTCCATCATAGAAGACTCGACTGCTGCTCAATAGATATTCTAGAGGAAGGCAAAATTCCTCACTGAAGACTTGTAGCCAGGGGTGGGCAACAATTAAAAATTGTAATAAAAATTAATTGTGGTATTAAAATTTTTAATCACATGATTAATTGCACCTCTGGGCTGGATGGCTTTGTACTAGTAAATTTCCACTGCACAGACTGTATGGAAATGTTTTAAATCTGCTGAACATAATGAAAAGTTTCAAACACATGCTTCCTTCCCACAGTACATTGCTCCCCCTCCCCCATACCTTTCTCCTCTCCTACTGCATCCTTCCCCTGGTATATATAACCAAGTATCTCCCCTTCTACTGCTAAACCTCTTAACCCTGACACACAGACACCCATTCCTCTACTCTCCTGCTGCTGCTACTGACACCCCCCCCCCTCCACAGCACACAGGTCTGGCATCTCTTCCCCCACCCCATTTATTAGGCTCTTCATAGAGTTTCTGTCAGCGATCCCACATGCTACTTGCAACTGACATTGATGTCTTTCCTCTGCTGCGTTATGCCAAGGTGAAATAGGATAGGCAGGGGACAGAAAGCAATCCTACATAACAGAGGGGCGTTAACAATTTTGGTCAGTATTAAAAAATGTAATCCTAGTTAAAATTTTAAAAAATTAAATCAAATTAGTAGTGCACTAAATGCCCTCCCCTACTTGTAGCTAATTCCGAAGCAAGAGTCAATACTTTTTTTTTAAAGTTTAACCATAATTCATCAATCCCAAATTCCCTATATTAAGCAAAATATGTAAATTAAAAACATTACATTCTTTAAAACAGATAACGCCTCTATCTTCCAAGGAGAAAGTATGTCTTACCTGATAACGTTCTTTCCCTTAGTCCTACCAGGAGCTGTTACTCCAGTGTAGGGATGTTTAAACTTTAAATATTCTCTCCTCTTCATACTGTTGCCCGCATACTGTTCATTTGTAGAGGGGCAGACAGCCAGTTCTAAAGGCTGTTCCCACTATTGCTCCCTTAGATGAAAGGGACTGGGGAGGAGAGAGGAGCTCTGACATGCATGTAACGCTACCTGTTGAAATATTAACTCAGTAGAGAACTCAACTGTGCAGAGTCTGCCATGACTGAGGGAAGATATGTAGCTTTCATGAACTTTCCAATTTCTCTAATAGAGACAGAGAGAGTGAGAGAAAGGGCATGGCATGTTTTAACCATGAATTTTATTAATGCCTAGTCTTACTCCACATGCACAGCACAGACCATAGCATAATCTGGGGAACCCCTCCACCTTTGCTTTTGGCCGGATGCTAAATCTTTCACGAACCGGTATTGCAGCCTGGAACAGATGCTGCGAAGTCTGAAACTCTTATGTTCTGAGGCAAGGAAGCAATTATAGCTAAATCCCTTTCAGGGGGAAAGGAGAACAAGGGAGGGGAAAGGAAGGAGGGAGAAGAGTTCAGACTCAGAGTATCATCTCTGCTCCAGGTGTTTTTTTTTTTCTCGTTATTTAATGGAGCTTAAAACCTCAAATGAGGTACCCCTCTGCTTAACTGACATCCAGTGTTCCAACTGGGTCAGGAGCTTCTCAGAAACAATCCAGGAGCTGCACAGTCTGTCCGTCCCATCTGCTGCAGACAGGTGCCCTTAAGGAATGTATCACACAGAACTATTTTGCTTCTCTGTCTCCATCCCTGGTTGATAGACACAACTCACAGGCTATAGAGTAGTCTGGTATGGATGCTAAGGAAACAAGTTTTTAATAAGCAAAAATATCCATCTTTAAGTATGAAAAATTACAAAATTTGAGTCTAACAAGGAAAATGGGATGAAAAATTGTGCAAAAGGGAAGTTTTTGCATTTGCCATATGAGCAAACTGCATACCCATCTCCTTCCCAGATTTCTTTTCATACAAAATACACCAATTTTGCACCTACTGTGTTCAAATAGGCAAAAACAATGGATGAAATCACAGAATATTCTTCCATAAAAGTACCGTGCATTTGAAAATGACCTCAAAGTTCATCTCAATTTGTGATTTGTGAAATATACAGATACTATACAGGTTAGCGACAAAGACAGGCAACCATCAATCTATACTGTATCTATTAAACTATCATACAGGTCACTTGGACCATATAACGTTAATAATTCTGATTTGTGCAGCTGAAATACAGGAAAAGATACAAAGAATGACCATTTCTGCAGCTATCAGAGTTGAATGTATAATCTTCCCAACCTCATATTCTCTGTGTTAATATCAGAATCCAATCTGTAGCATGTCTGTGCATTAAACATTCAGAACTAAAAATGAAATCTAGAGTACAGTATAATCCTTTTTTTAGGTGAAAGATGCTTGGAGGAAGAAGCAGCAGCAAATATTCCACGATATGAAGAAATTCTATACCTCTTTGTTGAAAAAGATCAATTTCTTTGGTTAAACAGTCAATGTCAATCTGCAGTTGTCTGTTACAACTTCTTAAATGCTGCATTTCTTCAAGCTGAAATAAGGAGACACGTATTATATGATAAACTCAAGGACAGTTGAGACATCTAAAAGCAAGCATCAATACTGAATAAAGGTTTTCTAAATGATGGAATTGAATAAAGAACTGCAAACTGCAAGGTGTCATCACCTTTCATAGTAACAAGGTTCACAGAATTGCTAATTACTATACTTGTATCGTCAAGGATCTCAGAGGATTCTCGGACATGATCTATGGCAGCGGTTCCCAAACTGTGTACTGCAGCAAACTCTCAGGGGTGCAGCAGCAAATCCTGACATCCCTCCTGCCACCACACGAACCACTACTGCTCTCCCCCCCCCAATCCAGCATCTGCCACCTCTCTGTCCCTGCTCCCCCCACTCACACCCATGCCTGCCCGCTGCTGCTTCTCTACATAAGCAGCAGTGGCAAAACAAGGTGCAGACACTCAGCGCCAGACTCTTCATATATGTGGCTGACGATTCTGTCCCCTCGAACATCACTTCCTGTTCCAGAACACAGCCGGCAGCCGCAAGTTTGGAGAGTCTGGTCCTGCATGGTTGCAGCTTGTTTTGCTGCTGCTGCTGATCTAGAAAAGCAGCAGCAAGGATTGGTGTGTGTGTGTGTGGGGGGGGGGGGGGGGGGGGGGGGGGGAGGGGAGCAGGGACAAATGCTGAATTGAGGGGAGAAACAGAGAAGGGGCTTAAGCTGGATGGAAGGGGAACACGACAGAGGGTAGAGACTGGATGAAAGTGGCGAGAGAGAGAGGGATGGAAGGGAGAGAGAAGGAGGGCAGACAATGGATGAAAGGGGAGAGAGAAGGAGGGCTGACACTGAATGCATGGGGATAGAGGAGGGCAGATGATGGATGGAAGTGGAGAAGGAGGGCATGCATGGGAATGCAGGTGCTGGTGGATGAAGCATGCTATTGATTTGCTTGAGCAAGCAGTATGGAGCATGTAACTCGGACCTCAGGCAGTGGACCTCTTCAACTAACAGAGTTTTGGCATCCCGCCAGCAAAGGTAGTGCTTTGGGGGTGGGGGAGGGGGCTGGGGGGAGACTTGAGAAGAAATGTGTAGCCTAGGGGCGTGACCTGACAAAGCTTGGGAACCACTGATCTATGGGATAAACTTACTGAAGGAATTTGGGAAGCAGAATTCGATCTTTTCAGCCGCCTTCGTGTAAGATTATTTTCCATTTCATTGACCTCTGATTTTAGTTTGCCCAGCTTTTTCTTTTGAACCTCAAGTTCTCGTTGGAGACGCTCCAAACTTGCCTTCTGATATACCAATAAAGCTGTAATAATATATAACAGTATAACATGAGTTCTCACTCTAGTCAGCTCACTGTATCAATGCTACAGTAGTTCAGGACTTAACATGGAAAAAAATGAAATTTCTTCCTGGACTCAAATGCAAACAGATGTGGAAGGGGGAACATGGAACAAGAAATAATAGCTATAGGAGTAATGTGCTAATTCATCATTGAAGTGTTTTTCTCTTCCATTGTGACAGAAGATGCCAGAATGCAGAATGTGACTGTAGTCTGCTCTTCTATGTCAAATATTAAAATGGCAGATGACAAATATGAACACATTAAACTAGCTGCTACATTGTATACTAAGTATATCAATAGCTCTTAAACCTTGTGTATTGTAAGCACCAAGTTACTTCCAAATAAATAACTTGGTTTTTTGCATGAACAATTTAGAGGTAGATGCTGGTGGCACTTAATTAATGAAATCATAATTTTTATTGAAAATATAATTATTTTGTTGCCATTAACTTTATATGGATGAGGTGGTTTTCTGTACTATACTCTAAAGGAAACTCTCTAATTCTCTTGTGTAACATAGGTCTTAGGTTATAAATACATAGCTTGAGGACTTACAAAACGAATCACCTGCGTAAAACCAATTTAAAAAGGTTTCTTTCAGTATAAATTGTTCGACATGTCAATTTTAGAACCTATACAACAGTTTTCATTCAAAAGGAGATACAGTACATCATCTAAGTACAGTTAGGTAACATGAGGCTCAAAGAAACTGCTTAATGTCAAGACTGGGCAGAGGGGGAGAGAGAGGAATGGAGAAGAGAGGCGGGGCCCTGTGACAGCTTTACAAATTTTCTTTGGTTGATGGCAAAGGGAACTATGCAAGTTGAAGACATTTTTCTTCACCATCTCAGACACTGGACTATCTCGATTTGGCTTCTATGCATCAGCATATAAATTTTAGGCTCTGATTCCACTGGGCACCTGAGAAATTTTCAGCTTTGTCTAACAAAATGAGGGTTCACCAAATACAGGATGTAGCACAGCCTATTTGAATAATCTCTGTTGTTTCAGGTGTCTTCAACCACAGGTAAATACCCTGGATGCACAGAAGAATGAACTACACACGTGAAAGAGACAAAACTCTGTTAAACCAAGCTATACTGTATAGAAAAAGAGAAATAGAACAAAGAGAGAGGAATGAGACTGAAGGGCTTACCACCTTCCACCTGCTGGAGACTGAGAATACTGGATCTGCCTCTAGCTGGCAGGGGCTCTTATTGATTCTTCCTAGATCAGAGTCTCTACCTGATGGAAGATGTAACCCATCAGTCACATTCTGGGCTGTCCGGAGGGAAGCTAAGCAATGCTACTTTTAATGCAGCTACCAACAGGTCTTTTCACAAAAAAACCCTATATACGAGAGTCCTTTTGTCCTAAGTGCAGAGTCTTACAGATCTCTTCTTTTAGAATGGAACAGATGTCAACTGTCACATTACAATTGTGGTCACATAATTTTTTACTCATGTATTATGTTGAATCCCACCAAGAATATAAATGCTACAATTGATCCAGTCCTAGCTGACATGGTATTAACACTACTCTGATTACAAGAATTCAGATTTATAAATTTGCCAATGCTCTATAAACAATAATGTGTCAGAATCCAAGAAGCTGTATAAGTCTTCCACCTCTGACGGTTAAGAAGAAAGGAACAGCATCAGATCCAGAGGTACATAGGAAGCATATACATTCATAAGCTGTAATGAGGTAATACTCTGCTTCTTATTTCTCCCTCCTCCTGCTTTACCTCCCCACCACTATCTCTGTTGGGCTGCGGTCCATTAATATTAATTCACAGCTAAATACTTTTCTTTTTATTATTTATAAATGTACTCTTCCAATTTATTTAGCACAGCCATTACAGTAAGAGCCCATGGCTACAGGTCCAAGAACATGACTACATTTAGAATGCTGACCTGAGGTCTGGCCACAATGAGGATAACTTTATAACAGGTACCAGAAAACACAGAATGCTTTTCTACATGCTCAAGTCCCATGTAAAAAACTCTGCCCTCAACCCAGTGTCACCATGGAGAGACAGTTGAGTCTCTTGTTAGGTGTGATGAACACTGCCTACACAGCAGGCCAACTCTGAGCATCTGCATGGAAATGTACAGCATTATTAGTGAACCACTGGGCTGGTCCTTCATAACTTCCCTTGTTTAACTCACGTCAGCTTCCACCGCTAAGTCCCAGCTTTTCATCCCCATAGCATTCCATATGCTATTCCTTACACTTCCTTTTTTTTTTGCTATCTCACCCTTCTTGCTTTCTCTTCCCCCCTTCTCTTCTTTTTAGGCTTAGGGGTTCTTAATCTTTCATTCATGTTGCAGCTTAGTATAAAACTGGAACCAAACAGAGAAAGGATCTTGACACAGAATTAGGATGTGATCGCCAAGCAACAGTTAGCAAGGAGTAACAGCAACATTTCTTTAGTCTTTAATACATTTAATCATGTTTTTTCTTGCTAGACTTGAGGAAATGAGGGGTAGATTGTTCTTAAAGGTTTCCTTCTTTATGATGGATAGGAGGCAACAACTAAATGTGGGTAATGCCTTTTTGTCAACTATAATTCTGGCCACAGGAATATTGCAAGATTCTGCCTAATCAGTGATCCCTTTTAATATGTATGTGATTCCCCTAGATACATGTCAGCAGATAAGGGCCAAATGACCCATTCAGTCCGCCCATCCTCAGCAACCACTATCTCCTCCTTTCCCTAGGAGATTTCATTTGCCTGTCCCATGTTTTCTTAAATTTAGACACAGTCCTTGTCTCCACCACCTCTACAAGGAGGCTATGCCACACGTCTAGCACCCTTTCTAAGAAAAATGTATTTCCTTAGATTACTCCTGAGCCTATAACCTTGTAATTTCACCCTATGCTCTCTCATGCCAGAGTTTTCCTTCATTTGAAAAAGGTTCGCCTCCTGTACATTAATGCTATGGAGGTATTTAAACATCTCTATCATATCCCCACTCTCCTGCCTTTCTTTCAGAGTATACATATTGAGGTCTATAAGTCTGTCCCTATACACTTTATGAAAGAGACCACTGACCAATTTTGTAGCTGCCCTCTGGACTGACTCCATCCTGTTTATATTTTTTTGTAGGTGTGGTCTCCAGAATTGCACACAGTATTCTAAATGGGGCCTCACCAGAGTGTTATACAAGAGCACTATAACCTCTTTTTTCCTGCTGGCAATTCCTATCCCTATGCACCCGAGCATCCTTCTGGCTTTGACCGTCACCTTAAGATCATCAGATATGATCAGCCCCAAGTCCCATTCTTCTTTCGTACACAGATGTACTTCACCCTCTATACTATACTATTTTCTTGGATTTTTGTAACCCAAGTGCATGACCCTACATTTTTTTTAGCATTAGTGTTACCAATTTCTGGACCATTCTTCAAGCTTCGCCAGATTTCTCCTCATTCTATCCACACCCTCTGGGGGAGTCCACACTACTACAGCATTTGGTACCATCCGCAAAAAGACAAACTTTACCAGATAGTCCATCCACAATATCACACACAAAGATGTTAAAAAGAGCCAGCCCAAGGATTGATCCCTGTGGTACACCACTGATAACATCCTTTTCCTTGGAGCAAACTCCATTTACCTTTACCCTCTGTCTCCTTCCATTTAATCAGTTTTTAACCCAGTCAGTCACTTTAGGGCCCATACCGAGGGCCCTCAGTTTATTATCGCCTGTATGGAACCATGTCAAAGGCTTTACTAAAATCTATGGGCCAGGGTAGGAAAAAAGGGCGGAAGAGTGGCACAGAATAGCAGAACATATGGGGTAAGGAAGAAACACTGTACGTTAATCTGGAAAGAGGTAATGGAAAATGTATTCATATTGGTGTGATATGAAGACCTTCTTCACAGTTGGAAGAAATAGACAGCTATTAGGTGAACTTGGTGTCCAACTTCCACAATATCTGGAGCATTTTTATCAATAGTCAAGCATTTAGCCTTAAAGGGAAATGGATATCAACTAAAACAAACAGATATAAATGTAAGTAATGAAGTGACAGTTCTCAGCTGAATGAAAATTTGTGGCTGCCCGGCTGTGATTTTTCTGGAAGACCATGTGATTACTATAGCCTCACCTTGTCTCTGAGCCATTCTGGATTCATCTCTTTTGATAAAGTTACAAATAAGTGAAGTAGTATGCACAACATTTTTTAGGCCATCTCTACCACACTTAAAGTGTTTTATTTCCTCTAAAGATTTTAGGACTGTCTTTCACACCTTGGTTTTCTCATGCCTGAAGTATTGCAATTCTTTATTTGGGGGACTTCCGAGTGGAGGAGTGGCCTAGTGGTTAGGGTGGTGGACTTTGGTCCTGAGGAACTGAGTTCGATTCCCACTTCAGGCATAGGCAGCTCCTTCTGACTCTGGGCAAGTCAGTTAACCCTCCATTGCCCCAGGTACAAATAAGTACCTGTATACAATATGTAAGCCGCATTGAGCCTGCCATGAGTGGGAAAGCGTGGGGTACAAATATAACAACAACAAAAAAAGCCCTTCAACTGGTTCACAATGCAGTTGCTCATTTGTCAATGCTTGGCATTTTGCTTACATTACTTTTTGCCTAATGGAATTGGTTCTCAGTGCACTGAAGAATCTCTCTATATAATAACTGGTCAATCTGCATCCCTGGATGGATGGCTGGCTGGCTTCACAATCATATGCAAATCAGATACTACGTTATCGACTACGTAATCGGCTCGCCTCCAGCCTTCCCTTCCCTCTCAGTCTCCTGCCTTTGCAGAAAGTGGTAATTATGTCAGAGGAGGGCGGGCCACTGAGAGGGAAGGAAAGGGAAGGCTGGATGAAAACCAAGCTGAGTCTGCCGCCACTGCTTCTTCAGGTGAAATAAAAGTTTGGAAGGCAGGGCGGCAGGAAAGAAAGGAGGGCTGTTGTGGGAGAAGAGGTTGGGCAGGTGAGGGCTGGGGTTGAACTGGAACTCGGGTGCTTACAAGGGGGACAGGTGGGGGCTGGGGCGAGTCACTGGACATGGATGCGATGGGAGGGGAGAGAGGAGAATTCACTGGACATGGAGGGGAGACCAGGGAAGAGAGGAGAAATCGCTGGATATGGATGGAGGAGAAGGCAGGGAAGAGAGAAGAGTTGCTGGACATGGATGGATGGAGGGGAGGGCAGGGGTGTAAAGAGGAACAATAGAAAAAAACGCTGATTCGGAAAGGGAGAGAATTTAAAACATAATGGCGATTAGACGATAGCCTTGCTAGGGCCCATTTCATTTTTTGCGAAACGGGCTTTTTTGCTTGTAAACCATAAAATCTTTGCCTTGATTTATCAAGCATTAGATGGAAATATGCCTCAATATATTAATACTGTCCTGCTCTTTGCGGTCAGTGTAAGGTTGTTGCACTTCCTTCTTCTGGACAACTATATCTGGCTGAAAACAGAAAGCATGCTTTTCTTGTTGCCCATGTGAATGAAACAGATTGGCTTTGGACCCAAGACTGATGGCTTGTTAAATATTTATAAGGAACTTAAAGGCTTTATTTTTAGCCGAACATTTTCACTGAAGAAAACACCATCTAGCTGTTCGTAAGTTGGAGGTGATTGAGCAAAATGGCAGGAGGGAAGGGAAGGTTTAGTGTGTGGTTGCTGATTTTTGTATTTCATTATTTTATCGTATTATCTTAATGGTTTGTTTGTGTTGGCTGTTATCAACTTAGAAAATGTGGATGAGCGGCTTACAAATGTTTTTTAAGTTGAACACATACATTTTTGCAAAAATTATTTAAAATTTGTCATTTTACACATATATTCCAAGTTGCATTATACTTATACATTTTATCACTAAACAATTATTTCTCTTCAATGTTCACAGAGGAAAATCCTGGAGAAGGACCGCAGTTAGCTGCCGAGGGAATATCAGGGAATGGAGTGGATATTACGCCATTTACAGAAGAAAGCGTTTATAAACAGCCTGAGAATCTGAAGATGGACAAAGCTATGGGGCCGGAAGGGATATATCAAAGACTATATTACTGCTCCACCCACCCCCTCCCTCTCTTTTGTTGTAACCCCACCTACCCTACCCAGAAAGTTTTATAACCCTCTTCCCCACTCCGTCCACCCCATCAGCTCCCCCAGTCTCACCCCCATCCTACTCCTCCCCCTTCTTTAAAACCTAAACAATAGAAATACAATCCCTTATGGAAGTGACTCCCCCGCCCCCATCGTATCTACACTGCTTAATCAACTCAAACCAGCCCCACAGAGTCAAATTATCACATCAATAGTAAAATGTACAGCCAACATTGCACTGGAGATACCAGCACTGCCAGCAACACGTCAATGCGTCTCCCCCGAGGCTCATCACATCTGGGTATGAAAACCCAATAGATGGTAAAGATTAATGTCAGTGATTCTTCCCTGGGTGCACATCACCAGCTGCGACTTGCTGCCAAAGAGGACCCGTGCCATTTGTAACCCTCTGCACTCAAGGTAGAAACAGAGTGCTTGCTGGGAGGTTTACACATGACTGCTATCTACCAGAAGAAAAGCCATTGCCGCCTCTCTGTTGAGCTCCATTTGGAGCTGGCCATCTTTGCTAACTTGTAAAGCAAATGGGAATTGCCATCTATACTGGATGCCCTGTTCCCTCAGATGAGTGGTAAGGGGGCACAGATCTCCCCTCCTCCCCGCTGCCATATCCTGATATATGGAGATCTCATAAGTAGCCCAAACCCAGCTGACCGTTTCTGGTCTAAATTTGCTCTTATCACTGTTGAATTTGTTACCCAAGTGATTAGAAAATTCTCCAATAAACATTGTAAATTGGATGCTTGCCCCAAGCTACCTACTTAAATCCGCCCCCAATTGCTTCATTGAAGACCTTACATCTTACCTAAATTACATGCTTCAACAGGGTCTCTTCCCCGATGAACATGGCAACATCCTACTCACCCCATTACCGAAAGACACAAAGAAAAAATGTAACGACCTTACCAATTATCGCCCAGTCGCACCCATCCCACTAATAGTTAAATTGATGGAGAGCATGGTGTCCAAACAGCTTATGGAATATATGGACATGTTTCTCATTATTACATGAATCACAGTCAGGATTCCGCCCCTTCCATAGTACTGAAACTGTACTAGTCACTCTTCTAGCTAAATTCAAGCATGAAACTGCCATAGGTAAAAGTATACTCCTCCTCCAATTTGACATGTCGAGCGCATTTGACATGATAAACCACAATATACTTTTACGTTTACTTGATCACCTTGGGATTGGAGGAAATATACTTAATTGGATCATGGGTTTCCTAATCACAAGAACATACCAAGTTAAATCAAAAACAAACATTTCACCACCATGGAAAGCACATTGTGGAGTACCTCAAGGATCCCCATTATCACCAATACTCTTCAATATAATGATGTCCCCTCTGGCCAAATTCTTATTCAATCAAAGACTTCACCCCTTCATTTATGCTAATGATATCACCATTTACATCCCTTTCAGACATGACCTTTCTGAAATTACAAATAATATCATGCGCAGTCTGAACATCTTGGACTCATGGGCAAACTCATTTCAACTGAAATTAAACACCGAAAAAACACATTGTCTTATCCTCTCTTCCCCACATAATAATTATAAATCCACAACCCTAAACACTCCTGATCATTCTCTTCCTATTTCTGATAGCCTCAAAATTTTAGGTGTTACAATTGATCACCATCTTACACTTGGGAGCCAAGTTAACTCCATTATAAAGAAGATGTTTCATTCTATGTGGAAACAAACGTCTAAGACCTTACTTCCTGAGGGAAACATTCCGTAACTTGACACAAATAATGGTTCTGAGCCATGCAGTTTACTGATTTTGTTGTCTATACCATCACTTGCCCCTGCAAGAAAATGTATGTAGGCATGACAACTAGAATGTTAAAAATTAGATTATCTGAACACAAATCTAATATAAACAGATCAGTATTGAAAGAACCTTTGGTTAAACATTGTTTGGCATTTAAACACAAATTTGAGGAGTTGCGTTGCTGTGTTATAGAGTAGAATTGCCCCCCAGAGGTGGCAATCGTAAATTAATGCTTCAAGGAAAGAAACCAGGTGGATTTTTGTTTTGAATAGTCTGGAGCCACATGGTCTGGATAGCTCTATAGAGTGGAATGCCTTCTATTGATCATTTGTGTTACACTGATGTCCTGTGAGCATTTTAGCATTTAAGCAATTTTATTTTGAGTTATATGCTGTATCAGGGCTATTGATATCCTGTGAGTATTTCAGTATTCAAGTAATTTTGTTTTGAATTATATGCTATATCAGGGCTTTTTTCTGCAAGTCAGCTGTTCCCTGATGTGATATTATTCATCTATTGACATTCTTCACAGTTAAGATTTGTTCCTTTACTATTTTCTCCCTGTCAGGTCACTGTTTTACAATGCAGCCTTATGGCTGTGCTACTGACAGAGTTGAATTTCTCACTGTCAGTTCACTTTGTGCTATGATGCAGCCTCTTAGTCTTTAGCTTCTTGCAGCGTGATTGGCCAGTGGGAGGAGATTCTTTACCTCTTGGTCATGTTGCTTAGTTGCTTACGTGATCACGTTAGTGTTTCTCAAATCCTGCATGTTTTTATTGATTAAGTGATTTAGATCATTGACACAGCTTTTTTTGATTTTTGCTGCAGTAATACCCACTATTGGGGGGGGGGGGGGGTGTTATTGATGTTTTATTGTTGAAGGTGTTCAGTATTTCGTTCTGTTACACAGTCACGTTGTATAGTCATGATCATGATGACGTCAGTGGCTTTTCAATCCTGCACGGCTGTGAATCATTTCACTTAGGTGTTTTTATAATGCTGTTTGTGTGGTGGCAGTAGTTTCCCTGTCGGTTGTAAGAGAAGCTTAGTCAGCTTGAGGTAAGTGCTCCAGTGTTGGGTGGGTTTTGTGCTTTTGAATTGTTTTGTAAGTGTTTTCAGAAGTTATATGTTTGTATTAAAAGAGTATGATAATCTGAGTTTGGTGTTTGTTTTGTCTACAGACCAATACCCCTGTCAGTATGATCCAACTGAGTGGTTCCTGATGAAGCCCTGTTATGGGTGAAACAAATAGGGCCCCGTTGAAAATCAACAGTTGAACTGTGGGGTTGTCAAGCCAGCATTTATTGAGCTAAGTTGATGCATGCCATGCTGTAGCTTGAACAGTTTTTTTACTCAGTTATCTTTAATATTTGTGCTCTATTATGGGCTTTTTTGTATAAAAAATTTGTGCTCTATTATGGGCAATTTTGCATGATGCTCCTATATGGGCATTTTTGAATGAGTGGAGTAGGGAATACTTACCCCATGAAAGAAACTTGATCACGGGCATAAAGTCTTTTATAGATAACAGTGTCTTGTTGATTAGACCTTGGCAGAAGCCTTGGTTTCTGAGGGTATTTCCCACTTTCCTCATTTCCTTACATTCATTCCACACAACCCTTTGGATTGTGTCTGGCTGTTTTTCAGTTCTCTATAGAGATGGAGTCCCACCCCACAGAGGCGCGCTCTACAGCCAAGGCCAGAGCAAGGCTTTACAGGCAGAGCCCTGGCTAAATTTGGAGTCAAGGAAGAACCATGCATGTTCCGCGAGATTGGAGACGAGCGGATGTGGTCCCTCTTCACAAAAGTGGAGACAGAGAAGAAGTGGGACACTACAGACTGGTAAGTCTCACGTCAGTGGTAGGAAAAATAATGGAGTCGCTGCTGAAAGAAAGGATAGTTAACTTTCTAGAAGCCTACAGGACCAGAGGCAACATGGCTTTATCAAAGGAAAATCCTGCCAAACGAATCTTATTAAACAGCAAGGCAAACAATCCGCAAACTCTAAGATGGAAGACAGAAAAGCAGATCAGTATTAGATGTATATGAACTTTATTATTGATGTTCCATATAAGAATACTGCCCAACATAGGCCGTGTTTTGCCCAGCAGGGCTGCATCAGGGGCCTATAAAATAATAACACATACAATAACTAACATAATATAAAAAATAATGTAAACAACTATATCAAAAAACTATATTAAAAATCAATCATAACAGCTAATATTAAACACTAGTAAAATATGCCCGTTTCTTGCGGCAATGAAACGGGCGCTAGCACGGTTTCCTTCCGGACCTCCCCCCCATCCCTACTCACCCCGTCAGCGTTCGTCCGCCATTGTTGCGGACCTCGGCACCACCTTCAATCTGCTGACATTGTTCCGCCCTCGACGTCATCACGTTTGACGCGAGGGCGGGTCCCCAACACAGTGTTTTTGGTGGCTTCACCACCATGATGGCTTCTAACCAGAAGGAAGTGCCCGGAGGACCTGACAGTGACGTCAGTGTCCTCAGAACGTTGAGGGTGAGTTTTATTATATAGGATACCCACATTATACTTTTTCAAGAAAATTTGTGTACATATAAATATATATACATATATATATAAAAGTGATTAGATTAATCTATGTATAATCAATAATAAATATTAATAAAAAAATAGATAATTGAGTGTTAAAGCATAATTAAAATTGCATAACCATATAGATATAACACAGTATAATACTATTTTAAACCATATAAAAACAATGAAATATTAGATGACATAAAAAAATCACAATGTAAAAGTACAGAAGGTAATACAAATGGGACATATTTATTGAATATAATGTATTGTAGAATGCTTTTGTAAAGTTAGTAGTTTATTCCAACAATTGATGCTACGTATAAAGAACAAAATTAAAAATGAAAACAAAAAAAATAAATGTAATATAACCCATGGCACATCTGTAATATAAAAATATTATAAAATGAAACTTACTTGAACAACTTCACCAAAACTATAAAAAAAAAACCCCAGCATTCGTCATAATCCTACAAATGAGGACCCACCTGAAACCTAAACAACAACAAAAAGGTAGATTTCACAAAATGAAATTCTTGTTTAAAGACTATAAATAGACCCTTTGTAAGTAAAGTATGGTCACTAGAAACCATTAATTGCCAAAAGTTGGCATTGAGTAGACAGACTGTAAATGTACTGTCCGAACCATGATGTGAACATATATTCATTGCTTGCTCTTTTATTCTACCATCTAAGATTAAATGCAAAAATGGAATTATGCGTATATCGCTCCATGAGTAAGAGTGCTCCTAATGTGCCGAGTTAAACATAGCAACAAGAAACCGCTCATTTCAAGTGCTTGTAATACCTGCACAGAGCCCTGATGAGTCGCATCAACAAAATAACAAAGCTCTATCAATTATCAGGAATATATGGCATTAACTCGATAAAAGCTAAACACAGAAGGACTCACCTTAATTGTAGCAGAAAGCACGAGTATACCAAGACAAAAAACTGTCGCTGGAAAAAACATTTGGTCACAAAAGCACCGTAATATATACGACAGTCAAGCATATAAATACATAATACCTTAATTTAGCAGTGATAGGTTTTTTGTTTTGAATTTTAGCAGTGATAAATTTTATTTTTAAAGTTTGTGGACAAAGTTTTGTTACTAGTTACCCTTGGCGTCAATTTTGGCGCGTTTTTGCATTCAACTTTAACCTTTGGCTGACGTATATATTACGAGCACTTAAAATGAGCGGTTTCTCATTGCTATGTTTAACTTGGTACATTAGGAGCACTCTTACTCATGGAGCGATATACGCATAATTCCATTTTTGTATTTAATCTTAGATGGTAGAATAAAAGAACAAGCAATGAATATATGTTCACATCATGGTTCGGACAGTACATTTACAGTCTTGTCTACTCAATGCCAACTTTGGCAATTAATGGTTTCTAGTGACCTACACAGTTTACTTACAAAGGGTCTATTTACAGTCTTTAAACAAGAATTTCATTTTGTCAAATCTACCTTTTTGTTGTTGTTGTTTGGGTTTCAGGTCTGTCCTCATTTGTAGGATTACGACCAATGCTGGGTTTTTTTTTACATTTTTGGTGAAGTTATTCAAGTTTCATTTTATAATATTTTTATATTACAGATGTGCCATGGGTTATATTACATTTATTTTATTTCATTTTGTTCTTTATACATAGCATCAACTGTTGGAATAAACTACTACCTTTACAAAAGCATTCTACAATACATTATATTCAATATGTATGTGGCCCATTTGTATTACCTTCTGTACTTTTACATTTTGATTTTTTATGTCTAATATTATATTCTATTATATCTATATGGTTATGTAATTTTAATTATGTTTTAACCCTCAATTATCTATCTTTTACTAATATTTATTGATTATACATAGATTAATCTAATCACTTTTATATGTATATATATATATATGTACACAAATTTTCATGAAGAAGTAAAATGTAGGTATGTTTAATATTGTCTCAGCTGTTATGATTGATTTTTAATACAGATTTTTGATATAGTTGTTTACATTATTTTTTTATATTATATTAGTTATTGTATGCGTTATTGTTTTGTAGCCCCTGACGCAGCCCTGCTGGGCGAAACACGGTCTATGTCAGGCAATATTCTTATATTCAACATCAATAATAAAGTTCATATACTGATCTGCTTTTCTGTCTTCCAAACAAATCTTACTGACTTCTTTGACTGGTTGACCAAAGAACTGGATGAAAGACGTGTGCTAGATGTAATCTACTTGGACTTCAGCAAAGACTTTGATATGGTCCCCCACAAAAGACTCGTGAATAAGCTGAAAGGGTTGAACTTAGGACCAAAAGTGGTGACCTGGATAAGAAACTGGTTGACTGACAGGTGGCAGAGGGTGGTGGTAAATGGAATTCGCTCGGAGGAAAGAAAGGTGAGCAGTGGATTTCCTCAGGGGTCGGTGCTGGGGCTTATTCTGTTTAATATATTTGTGGGAGATATTGCTGAAGGGTTGGAAGGAAAGGTGTGCCTTTTAGCGGATGACACGAAAATAGCCAATAGAGTGGATACTCTGGAGGGAGTAGAAATGATGAGAGGGGATCTCCGAACCACAGAAGAATGGTCGAGGGTCTGGCAGTTAAAATTTAATAGTATTCAATTAAGGGTTCAAATCTCTCAAACTGGTGAAATAAAGCCAATCTATTACAATTGATAACAGTATGTGTCACTATTTGTCAAATATGCAAATATATACTAAAATTATTATTTTTTATTTTTATATATGCAGTGCTCAGTGTGAGTCAAGTGCTTTTGAATCATATAGTCAAAACAACTACATTTGAGCACAGCGACCAATTGCCATCATTGCACTGTTCCCTCCTTACCTGCCTAGATGATGACTGAACTAGATTAGGACAAATATCCTGAATGGGTTAAGTTGGTATGTACAATGCATTCACTTAGCTTAACATGAATTGCTGGCAGGTCCCACTCTGTGCTCTTGGTGCATGCTCCTAAAATCTGTGACTGATGTATGCGTGCTGTAAAATCGAATTAAATTGCCATCTACCTCTCTCAATCTATTCCCTTGAGAGATTGAGCGAGGAAGATGGCAATTTAATTCGATTTTACAGCACGCATATAGCACATCAGTCACAGAATTTAGGAGCACGCACCAACAGCATAAAGTGGGACCTGCCAGCACTTCGTGTTAAGCTAAGTGAATGCATTGTACATACCAACTTAACCCATTCAGGATATTTGTCCTAATCTAGTTCAGTCATCATCTAGGCAGGTAAGGAGGGAACAGTGCAATGATGGCAATTGGTCGCTGTGCTCAAATGTAGTTGTTTTGACTATATGATTCAAAAGCACTTGACTCACACTGAGCACTGCATATATAAAAATAAAAAAATAATAATTTTAGTATATATTTGCATATTTGGCAAATAATGACATATACTGGTATCAATTGTAATAGATTAGTTAAAATTGAATGGCAAGAAGTGTACAGTGATGTACTTGGGGTGCAGAAACCCAAAAGAGAGATAACGAACAGGAGGGGAGAGATTAGTAAGCTCGACTGAGGAGAGAGACCTTGGGGTGTTGGTGTCTGAGGATCTAAAGGTGAAGGCCATGGCCAGAAAGATGCTAGGCTGCATAGAGAGGGGCATAACCAGCAAAAGAAAGGAGGTGTTGATGCCCCTCTACAAGTCGTTGGTGAGGCCCCACATGGAGTACTGTGTTCAGTTTTGAAGGCCGTATCTTGCTAAAGACGTAAAAGGACTGGAAGTGGTGAAAAGAAAAGCTACAAAAATGGTATGGGATTTGTGTTGCAAAGCGTACGAGGAGAGACTTGCTGACCTGAACATGTATGCCTTGGAGGAAAGGAGAAGTGACATGATACAGACGTTCAAATATTTGAAAGGTATTAATCTGCAAATTAACCTTTTCGTAGACGGGAAGGCAGTACAACTAGAGGACATGAACTGAGGTTGAAGGGGGGCAGACTCAGGACTAATGTCAGGAAGTATTTTTTCACGGAAAGGGTGGTGGATATGTGGAATGCCCTCCCGCGGGAGGTGGTGGAGATGAAAATGGTAATGGAATTCAAACGTGTGGGATAAACACAAAGGAATCCTGTTTAGAAGGAATGGCTCCACGGAATCTTAGCGGAGATTGGGTGGCGACACCAGTAATTGGGAAACAAAACGGGAGCTGGGCAGACTTCCACAGTCTATGCCCTGATCGTGACTGAATAGATAGGGATGGGCTGGAGTGTAAATTTTAAGAGGCTTCGACGTTAGCTTCAGAACTTAGTACAAGAACAGTGCTGGGCAGACTTCTACGGCCCATGCCCTAAGAAAGGCAAGGACAAGTCAAACTTGGGTATACATATAAAGTATCACATACCATGTAAATGAGTTTATCTTGTTGGGCAGACTGGATGGACCGTACAGGTCTTTATCTGCCGTCATTTACTATGCAGTGCATGCAGAGATGGAGCTTATGCGGTGGAGCTCCACCCAACATACCAGGATGGAGCGATGCGACCATGCTCTACCTGCATAGATGAATTCGAGGATCTATTCATAGTAACATACATAGTAGATGACGGCAGAAAAAGACCTGCATGGTCCATCCAGTCTGCCCAACAAGATAAACTCATATGTGTATACCTTACCTTGATTTGTACCTGCCTTTTTCAGGGCACAGACCATACAAGTCTGCCCAGCAATATTTCCCGCCTCCCAACCACCAGTCCCGCCTCCCATCACCGGCTCTGGCACAGACCGTATAAGTCTGCCCTCCACTATCCTCGCCTCCCAACCACCAACCTCTCTTCCCCCACCTGCTCCGCCACCCAATTTCGGCTAAGCTTCTGAGGATCCATTCCTACTGCACAGGATTCCTTTATGCATATCCCACGCATGTTTGAATTCCGTTACCGTTTTCATCTCCACCACCTCCCACGGGAGGGCATTCCAAGCATCCACCACCCTCTCCGTGAAAAAATACTTCCTGACATCTTTTTTGAGTCTGCCCCCCTTCAATCTCATTTCATGTCCTCTCGTTCTACCGCCTTCCCATATTCAATGAGGAATCCCTGCTCCATGGCTGAACCTGCAATGAGGGAGCTACATTCCACAAGGAGAAAAGGAGCTGTGTGGCAAGCACATAGGACCGGAGAACTCAACAAGAATACCGCAGACATGAATGCTGGCAGCATACATGGAGGCCACCAGCCCCCCCATGAGGCCGCAAGTCTGCATCCACCAAAACACATGCCTCCCAGAGCACTCAAGAATGCAGCTACAGCAAAAGTAGCTCGTGTGCAACAAAAATATTTGGAAGCGCAGAAGTAAGCTAACATATCACATCAGTACCTGGCCAGTAGTCAAAAAGCCCAATGCCATTAAGTAAGCGCAACAAAGGATGTTGCCAAAAGAGCAACCTATCACTTTTACTTAAAAATGGCAAAGACGAGATGGGATGGTAATTATCAGGAACCTTGAATGTCAAGCTGTTTGTTTTTTTCACTAATGGTCAGATGGAGGCTTTTTCCAGGGAATCAGGCATGTAACCTTCCTTGAAAGAATAGCAGCAGTAATGAAATCAGCTAAATAATCTTTCAAAGCTTTAAACACCACAGTAGAGCACTGATTTAAATAACTAGAAGAGTTATTAAAATCTTGCATTACAACTAGCTGTAGAGAAATAGGGGGTAAAGTTTCCCCATTTACCTTTAAGGGGAACAACTTTCTTAGGATCTAGTGAATAAATTAAATCTAAGGAAGCACTGATTATATCTAACTGTTCCTGGAAAGCTATTGCAAACTGATTACTCGATATTGTTGGCAAAAGTGCTGAACAGTGATCAATCCATGTACAATACAGAATAGCCCTTTAGAATCTGAGTTTGCACTTGAATCTGTTTATTAATGTAATCTTTCTTGGTGATTACAACCCATGTCTATTTACTTAAAGCCTCTTTATAAGCCATCAAATTTGAAAATAGAAGCTTTATGAAAGATTAGTGACAGAAAATTACAAAAACATAAAACTGAAAAATAAAATTAAAAAGTAGTTATACAAACTTAAGGAAATGTTTTGGACCAAAGACAAATCCTCAGAGGATGAAATTCCAGAAGGGTTCAATTCTGAAGTGTTTGTCTTCTCTTTTTCATGAGTTCATTTTGTTCTTCAAGGCTATATAGAAGCAAAGTGTAGCTTTGTATAGAAAAATTATGATTTACCTTATAATTTTCTTTCCTTTAACTGCAGCAGATGAATCCAGAGACTTGTGGGTTATGACCATCTGTCATCAGGTGGAGAGGTAAGAGAGCACTGAACTCTTGTCTTTTAGGACAGTATGCTTCTTGGTTAGTCAATATTACTCATAACAAAGTAGAAGGAATAAAGAGGCATAATAGATCCTCTTTCTCACTGAGTTGGAATAGTAGAAAACAGCAAAACCCTTTTAACCTCAAAATGTGTCATTATCATAAACAGAGAAATGAACAAACCATGAGAACAGTGCACTGAGGACGGGTGAGGGGATCTGGATTCATCTGCTGCAGTTAAAGGAAAGAAAATTATCAGGTAAGTTAATTTTTCCTTCCTTAGCACCAGTAGCAGATGAATCCAGAGAATTGTGTGATGTAGCAAAGCAGTCCTCATATAGGGTGGGAATCCGAAACTCCTACAGAGAGCACCAGTCAAAACAAGAGTCTGCTCTAGCCACAACATCCAGAAGATAATGCTTAGAAAAAGTATGCAATCAGAAACAAGTAGCTGCTTTACATAAGCCTTCAAGAGAAAAAATTCACAATTTCACTCAAGAAGTCGCTAGGGCATTAGCAGAATGAACTCAAAGAGAAGCCAACAGCTGCTTGCCTGAAAGAAGGTATGCAGAAGAAATAGTCTCCTTAACAGTCAGTCGCCTTAGACACCACACACCCTGATTCAGGCCCGATAAAAGAACAGAAAGATGGGAGAGGAAGTGACGTCACCAACGCGGACGGCTGCCTAAGTTCGGAGCTCCGTCGTGTCCCTGCTTTATAATAGCAATAAAGTGCGTCTAATCTCCCCCTGAGCCTTATTTGCTACATCAGCTGAGTCAACGGCTGCAACAATGTCTTTGGTGCGGAAGGAAAGCGAACGGCAGTCAACGCGGCAAGCTGGTAAGGCCGCGAATCGCCATGTGCTCGCCTCGGCCCGCGCCTCCCACTCCGATTCGGCGTTGTCTTCTGCCGAGGTGGGCAGTGCCTCGGCGAAACAGGGCATTTCAAAAGAGCTTGCCAAATGCCTTAAGGTTATTAGAGAGGAGATTAAATCCTCTAAGGAAGAGATTCTAGACAAGATGGACGTTTTAAGTGTGGACCTCCGTGAGCTAGGGGGGGGGGGGGGCGCGTGGAGGAATTAGAGACTCTTGCTGACGAGCAAGCTGAGCAACTGACTGGTGCTGTCTCCAAGATTTCAAAGCTATTCGATTACCTAGATGAGCTGCAAGATAAAGTTGATGACCATGGGTTTGTGGTGTTCCTGAAACAGGGGACAAAGAAGATGCAGCTACGGTGGTAAAATTATTATGTGGAAAGTTGCTGGGGTCGGAGGTCTCCATGGTGGAGAGAGCACACAGAGCCTTGGGAAAGAGAACTGATAATCAGCCCAGGGATATTGTAGCTTGTTTCTCGTCGTCTACCATTAAGGAGCAAGTGATGCAGCGAGTCCAGCAGGTTTCCCATGTGGAGTACAATGAGGCTAAAGTGAAAGTGTTCCACGATTTGTCACAATTGACTCTGGCTAAGCGTAGGGCACTGAAACCAGCCTTAGACATTTTGATAGCAAATAAGATCTTATACTGCTGGTCTTTTCCATTTGCTCTTTGCTTCATGGTGGGGGGTAAGCTACATCGGTTCAGACTCTTAGCAGACATCTGGAAGGTTCTATATGACAAAGGCCTGGCGACTACTGAGCATCGTCCGGTGGATATCGCTCCTGCTGCTAGGGCCAAGCTTCAGCAATGGAAGAGGGTTTCTAATAAATCTAAGATTCCTTCGAAACTCAACTGAAGTAACCGGTTGATTTTATATCAGACTTTCTTTGTGCCTTGGGTTCATATTGCTGTGAACATGGGATGTATAATCTCTATTTTAAGCTTGCTCTAGCGTCTTCAGGGAGAGGGATGAAGGTTGTAGGGGAGGTAGGGGAGTGAGGACTGTGTTTTTGAGAGACATATCAAGAGGTATGTATGTATTTGGGGTAGTGGGGATATGCGGGCGGTTTGGGTGGCACATCGGGTTGGTGAGTTTCTTTCTCTATGGTATCTAGTTAAGGGGCTTTCTAGTCCCTATCTAGGGGTTTGGGATGGTTGGGAACAGGGAGAGGGTGGGAGGAGTGATGTGTATTGTATGGAGTTTTGATTGGCTGGGGTGGGAGAAAGGGGGGTTGGAATGGGAGGGAGGGACGGGGGGGGGGGGGAGTGTGTGTGGGGGGAGGTTTCTTTCTCTTCCCCTGCTTTACGGGTCTTCTTATCTTTTCCCATTCAACAGCTGCTGGACAGAGCTGGGTGCATGTCAGCATGTTATTTGTGTTATGAATGACTGTTGATCTTGACTTATAATGCCAAAGGTCTTAACTCTCCTCAAAAGCGCCAAAAGCTATTTAAGGAATTACTGTTACATACTCCTCAAGTAGTATTTTTACAGGAGACGCATTCTTAAGCGGGATCATGAAAAATTTCTCACTCATCATCAGTACCCTAATGTTTTTTGTGCTTCCGATGCCAGCGCCTCAAAGAAGTGGAGGTTTGCGATCTTGCTCCATTCTTCTCTACAGGTTCAGGTAAGAAAAATTAAGTGTGACCCTAGGGGTCGTTTTTTTTATTTTACACGTGTCTTTGAATAATTTAGACTTTTCTTTAGTAGATGTGTACACACCAAATGACTCTCAGGTCGAATTTTACATCAAGCTTGGAAACGTGGCACAATCTGATCCGTTTGGTAAGATGGTACTAGGAGGTGACTTCAACGCTACGTTTGTTCCACATATGGATACATCTGGTGCCGTCTCGAAGACTGACATCAAAATCTCTAGGGCCCTGGCTGCATTAGCTGGCACTTTGGCTGTGTGTGATGTGTGGCGTTTACAATATCCTAGAGAAAGAGACTACTCTTTTTATTCTCATTCCTCTTATTCTCGTATACAACTTCTTCTCCTTGATATAGCCTTGGCCCAAGGTGACAGCACTTCAGGTATTGGATCTATTACTATTTCGGATCATTCTCCAGTTTGGCTTCATCTCTCTTCCCTCTGTGAGGCGGATAAGGATACCAGGTGGACTCTTAATGTTTCTTTATTAAGAGATGAGAAGTTGCTGGCTGCATATCGCACTCTCTTAAAGGAGTACCTTGATATTAACCTGAACTCCGGCCCTTCAATGGGGATTGTTTGGGATGCTTTAAAGGCTGTAACGAGGGTTTTTTTCTTAAAACAGGCTGGTATTCAGGCTAGGGCCCGGCGGAAGGAGGTGAATATGTGCTTGTCTCAGTTATCCTATTTGGAGACCCAGCATAAGTCTTTGCACTCGGTATCCATCTTGAGGAAAATCCAAGCTCTTCACCTTCAATTGGATAATATATATTCAGAACACTTAAAGTTTGTTCAAGGTCAGCATCAGCTACACCAAAATTTTTCCCAGAATAAACCGGGTCATTCGTTGGCCCTTCGTTTGCGGCAGCAGCGGCTCGATCGTACTATTTTGCGGATTGGACTGGGAAGAATGGGGTGCTGAATCAGTCTTCTTTGATTCATAAGCGTTTTAAGTCCTTTTATGAATCTCTATATTCGGCAGACCCTACTATCCAAAGCGATGCTATTGAGGCCTTTCTTTCCTCTCAAAATCTTCCTGCATTGTCTGATGCGCAGCGTTCTTTGTTGGATGGTAACATTCAGGTAGAGGAAATTGTTGCAGTTATCAAAGACTTACCAGCCAGAAAGGCTCCCGGATTGGATGGTTTGCCAAATGACTTTTATAAAGTGTTTAGGGGTGAGTTGGCGCCTCTCCTGGCTGAGATCCTTATTGGTGTGCAGGAAGCAGAGGCTCTTCCTCCTACTATGATGGAAGCTTGGATAGCTGTAATACCAAAGCCAGGTAAGGACAAGGTAGAGTGTGCCTCTTATAATCCCATATGTATTCTTAATTCTGTTAAAATTATAGCTAAGGTACTAGCGAATCGCTTGGCTAAGGTACTTCCGGACCTGGTCCATCCGAATCAGGTTGGGTTTATTCCTCATAGACAAGCTAAAGATAATGTCCGTCGAATGATAAACGTTTTACATTTAGCTACTAAGTCTAAGACCTCCTTATATCTTTTAGGTTTGGATGCTGAGAAGGCCTTTGGTCGTGTTCATTGGCCTTTTATGATCAGGGTCATGGAGACGATGGGGATTGGGCTGGGATTTAGTGGTTGGACTCAAGCTCTGTACAATTCTCCCAAGGTTTGTGTCCGTATTAACAGGGGCATCTCTCCTATGTTCCCCCTTGCTAGGGGGACTAGGCAGGGTTGTCCCCTTTCACCTATGTTATTTGCTCTGGTTATGGAGCCTCTTGCGAATGCTATTCGTGTTAACCCTGATATTTCAGGGCTTTGGGTTGAGGGCCAGGAATATAAGTTGGCTATGTTTGCTGACGACATATTGCTTTCTTTAACTAAACCTTTAATTTCTGTGCCTAATTTGACTCAGCTTTTAGATGCCTATTCCTCTGTGTCTGGTTTTAAATTAAATATGTCTAAATCCGAGGCCGTGGCAGTCGGTATTCCCTCACCCGATTTTACTGTCTTTGCAAGAATCCTTTCCCTTTCGTTGGGTGACCCGAGGCATCAAATACGTAGGGATTACACTTACCAGTAAATTCTCTGACTTATTTTCAGCTACTTATCCTCCCCTTTTGAAAGATCTGAATAAGATTTGGAGGCTTGGGGGTCTTTGGAGTAAATGTATGCATGTATGTATGTAAATGTATGCATCCCCTCCACAGATATTCAGAACTGTTTTATAATATTTACTTGTTTAAAATTCTACTATGTTACCCAAGATCTTTTCTGTAACACTAAATGTCTATTTTCTAATCTATTTCCACTACTCATGATATAATGTAAGCCACATCGAGCCTGCAAAGAGGTGGGAAAATGTGGGATACAAATGCAATAAATAAATAAATAAAAAACAAAATAAAATCTTGGTTTGGAAGGATTGCTACATTGAAATGAACATATTGCTCCGCTTGATGTATCTCTTTCAGGTCCTTCCCTTACGTCTGTCCCGTTCCTTTCTTTAGGGGATTCAGTATCGTTTCCAACTCTTTATATGGGCAAACAAGAGGCCGCGCCTTCCCAAAATGTTGCTATATAAGGATCAAAAAGAGGGAGGGCTAGGTGTCCTGAATATATACTGGTATTATAAAGCAGCCCAAGCGCGGGTGGCCATTGGGTATCATGCACTCTCCCAAGATGGATTGGCTTGGAGCAGTCTTCGGTTGGTGCAGTTCAGTTGCGTTTGTTGATCTGGCTTCCTCGGAGGTATAGATTGTTGGAAAAGGAGATTTGTCCTTCAATATTGACTACGTTTCACTATTGGGATAGCCTGTTTGGTAAGCAAGATTTGATCCTATCTAAGCTTACTCCAGTAACTAACAACCATCTTTTCCCTCCAGGCCTTGATTCTGGGATCTTTATGCAGTGGCGAGCGGCGGGCCTGGAGTCCTGGGGCCAATTTTTTGATGAAGATACCTTTATTCCATTTGAAAGTTTGATTGATAATTACGCAATATCCCCTAAAGATATTTTTGCTTATACTCAAGTTAAACATTTTCTTTCTACAAGGGAGATTAGGGCAAAGGTTTTGCATGAATATTCTTTGGCTGACTTGTGCGAAGATTCTAAAGGGACGAGGGGCTTGATTTCTTGTCTATATTCTATTCAGCATCAGTGGGTCTGGACCCCTGTTGAGTACCGAGTGCGCTGGCATCGGCAGTTGGGGATGACTTTTAGTGATGACGATTGGACACAAATGGAATGTGCATTGTAAAAGGTTTCTATCTCCATACCTTTTAAAGAAAATGCATGGAAGGTCCTGTATAGTGCTCGCCTTCATCATATGTTCCCACAGGTATCGTCTTTGTGTTGGAGAGGATGTGGACAGGAGGGTACCATGGGCCATCTGTGGTGGACTTGTGTTAAAGTCCGTGCTTTTTGGAAGTTGGTCCAGTCTAGACTCCAGAGATGGATCGCTAAGCCAATTATGTGGTCTCCTGAATTTTTTCTCTTTTCTAAAAAACCACCTGGCCTCACTACCTCACAATCTTTATTGATTCGTCAAGCAATGTTAGCGGCCAGGGTTACTTTGGCTGCTTCATGGAAGACTTCACAGGTGGCTTAATAAACTATGGTATGTATGCGAAATGGAACGGTTATGGGCAAAGTGTTGTAAAACGATATCTAAATGGAAAGCTATTTGGCTCCCCTTTATTTCCAATTGTTCATGCTGATGATTAGGGATGGTGGATGGGGAAGATGGAGGGGGTGGTCTTGGGGAGTGTTTCCCCCCTCCCTTCCCTTTTTTTTTTTAAGTTTCCTTTCATCTGTTAGTGGGATGGGGAAGGGGGTGGGGTTAACTGTATTAATTTCTAGAAATATTGAAGCTTATTCTAACCTGTTTCATCTGTTGGGGGAGCTTATTCCTGTTAACTGCTGGTGATTCCCAGTTTGTATTTCGTTGTTAGTGAAGCTCTGTTTGATCTCAATCACTATCTATTTGTTTGAATTTTGGTATTGCTCCCAATTTTGAATAAAGGCTTCTTTCAATTAAAAAAAAAAAAAAGAACAAAAAGATGATTGGATCGCCTGAGAACATTGGTAGCTTATAAATACCAGAGAAGTTCTTGAACATCAAGACAACAAAGCAAGCAAAAATCCATCTTGCAATCCCATTCCTTAAAAGATGGCAGAAAAAGATGTTGGCTAAGGTGAAAAGCTGAAATCACCCTGGGAAGCCAAGAAGGAAAGGTACAAATAGTCACTCCTGAATCCGAGAAAGGAAGGAACAGATCTCTGACCAACCACGTCTGTAACTCAAACTCCCTTAACCAAGGCAACAGCTACAAGGAGGAGAGATTTGAGAGGAAGATCTTTCAAAGTAGCCTGCTTCAGAGGTTCAAAGACAGCCTTTTTTTTTGTGTTACATTTGTACCCCGCGCTTTCCCACTCATGGCAGGCTCAATGCAGCTTACATGGGGCAATGGAGGGTTAAGTGACTTGCCCAGAGTCACAAGGAGCTGCCTATGCCTGAAGTGGGAATCGAACTCAGTTCCTCAGTTCCCCAGGACCAAAGTCCACCACCCTAACCACTAGGCCACACAAAACCACACCAATGTTCCACTCGGAACAAAGACAATGAAGAGGAGGCCTAAGATGATGAGCCCCTTTCAAGAAATGAACCACATCTGGATGAGAAGTGAACGAGGAATCCAGAACCCAACCACAGTAACAGACATGAGCTGCCACCTTAACCTTAAAGAGTTGTAAGGAAGACCTTGCTTAGACCATCCTCCAAGAAGGCTAACGTGTGGCAAAGAGGCCCGAAATGGAGACCACGCCCATTCAGAACATGTTTCAAAACTTGTCACACATGAGCGTACATGGCTAAAGTTCAGCATTCTTGCCAGAAGTAAAGCTGCAATGATATCGTCAGCATATCCTTTCCTTCTCCATTTCGGCCTCTCTAGATACAGGCCATAAGACCAAAGTGGGAGGGATCCTCCATCCAAATGGGACCCTGATGGAGGAGTCTGCGACTCAGAGGAAGGCAAATGGTTTGCCTATCAGACAAGAAATCAAGCCTGCATACCCCAGCCTCCTGGGCCAATCCGGAGCAAACCAAATGACCAACCCTCGACAACGAAGAACTCTTTGAAGAGCTCCTCCTATTACATAGCAACATAGTAGATGACGGCAGAAAAAGACCTGCACGGTCCATCCAGTCTGCCCAACAAGACAACTCATGTGTGCTACTTTTGTGTATACCCTACTTTGATTTGTACCTGTGCTCTTCAGGGCACAGACCGTATAAGTCTGCCCAGCACTAGCCCCGCCTCCCAACCACCGGCTCTGGCATAGACCGTATAAGTCTGCCCAGCACTATCCCCGCCTCCCACCACCGGCTCTGGCACAGACCGTATAAGTCTGCCCAGCGCTATCCCTGCCTCCCAACCTCCAGTCCCGCCTCCCACCACTGGCTCTGGCACAGACCGTATAAGTCTGCCCCGCACTATCCCCGCCTCCCAACCTCCAGCCCCGCCTCCCACTACCGGCTCTGCTATCCAATCTCGGTTAAGCTCCTGAGGATCCTTTCCTTCTGAACAGGATTCCTTTATGTTTATCCCATGCATGTTTGAATTCCGTTACCGTTTTCCTCTCCACCACCTCCCGCGGGAGGGCATTCCAAGCATCCACCACTCTCTCCGTGAAGAAATACTTCCTGACATTTTTCTTGAGTCTGCCCCCCTTCAATCTCATTTCATGTCCTCTCGTTCTACCGCCTTCGTATCTCCGGAAAAGGTTCGTTTGCGGATTAATACCTTTCAAATATTTGAACGTCTGTATCATATCACCCCTGTTTCTCCTTTCCTCCAGGGTATACATGTTCAGGTCAGCAAGTCTCTCCTCATACGTCTTGTTACGCAAATCCCATACCATTCTCGTAGCTTTTCTTTGCACCGCTTCGATTCTTTTTACATCCTTAGCAAGATACGGCCTCCAAAACTGAACACAATACTCTAGATGGGGCCTCACCAACGACTTATACAGAGGCATCAACACCCCCTTTCTTCTGCTGGTCACACCTCTCTCTATACAGCCCAACAACCTTCTAGATACAGCCACCGCTTTGTCACACTGTTTCGTCTATTAGAGAGTTGGACGGGGACATATATTTCACCCATCCCCACCGGAATCTAACCCATACCTACCCATATCCACTAAGATCCATTCCATTCCCACAATTAATCTCCTCCATCCCCACCCATACCCACAGGAGTCAACCCTATTATTTACTTGCTTGCAGCCCCGTTTCGTCCCAACCCCAACAGCCTCCCATGGTTTATCGGATGCTATTCACTATTCAACTAATGAGTGTTCCAAGCCTCAGTCTGGTAATGCCAACTGCCTCTCTAGGCATTGTAAGCCTTATTCTGGTGATCCAACTGCCTCTCTCCATATGTTCCCAGCCACATTCTGTTGCTCCAATTGCCTCTCTCAGTGCATTCCAAGCCTCATTCTAGAGTAACCAGAGATTTTGACTACACTCCCGCGGATCATTGTGGGAATCCCATGGTAACTTCTTCCATCCCTGTGGGAATCCCGTGGAAATTCTTCAATACCGGCAGGAATCCCACAGGTTCCACGGGATTCCTGCAATCCCCAGTCAAGTGCCGCTATCTATACTTATTCTGTTGATGCAAGTGATTTCTATGCGTTCAAGTAGAGTAACACCATACCACTATACCCTCAAATACTGTAATAATTTATATCAGTGTTCGTCAACCAGGTTATGGAGGCACATCTGACTGGTCTGGCATTCAGGATATACATAATGAATAGACCAGTCCAAAGAAGAGCAGAACACACGTTTAATATGATAAAAAGGCTTTATTTGTGCCACTCTGTAAAATGTCCCAATGTGGCCACGTTTCGCCTCACTAGAGGCTGTGTCAGGGGCAAAAACAGCTATCGTGGTCCCAAAGGGTACATACACACAATAGAGCTAAAATCCAATGAAAGTAGCAACAATCAGCCTCTTGAATGAGAGAGACAGTTGCTGTGTTTCTATCAACCCTGCGAGCTGCAAGGCTGATTGTTGCTGCTTTCATTGGATTTTACCGCTATTGCATATATGTGCCCTTTGGGACCGCAATAGCTGTTTTAGCCCCCGACACAGCCTCTAGTGAGGTGAAACGTGGCCACGTCAGGACATTTTACAGAGTGACACAAATAAAGCCTTTTTATCATATTAGACATGTGTTCTACTCTTCTTTGGATTGCTTTCTGCAGTGCAGAACATTTTGTTACTCTTCTGGTGTTTCCGTATACATAATGAATATGCATGAGAAGTTTACATATACTGGAGACGCACTGAATGCAATCTATCTTATGCATGTTCATTGTGGCAAGCTTGAAAACCTAACTGGATAGTTTTCCCCAAAGAAAGGGTTGGGAAACACTGATTTATATCAACCTGTACAAAAAAAAAAAAATATATATATATATATATATATATATATACACACACACAAATATAGAAAACTGAACAATAAAATGATATTTCATTTATTTACGCTCTCTAAAACAGCTATCCTATGATATGTTTTAAAGTGAACATAATTAACCATACAGTTTCAGGAATCAGCAACTCCATTCCTAAACTGCCACAAGCCAATCAGGTTTTCAAAATACCCACGTAGAATACGCATGAGATGCATTTACACTTGCTGCATCCACTGTATGCAAATGCATCTCATACATATTTTTAAATTAAGATTTTCTTCTGAAATGCATTCCAAAATACTAAAAAACAAAATACAATAAACCAACAAAAAAAAATTCATCAAACTCAGTATCAGTGAAGTTAGTCTATTTCAATAAGGAGACAGAAGAAATACATCAGGAAATCTCACACATAACCAAGAATGAAGTTTAATCTTTCATACCCCCATTACTTAATGACCAATACAAACCAATCCACTTAAATAGACACATCCATCATAAAACACATACCTCTTTAGACAAGAATATCTTTTTAAATTGATAAGGGTCAAAGAAAACAAACTTATTACCCTGATGACTCACTAAACATTTACAGGGAGATTTTAAGAAGAAAGTAGCAACAATTGCCAGGGTCCTAGCATTCAACTGCAAGAACTCTTTCTTGTGAATCTGGGTGACGCGAGCCACATCAGGGAAAATCTAATCTCTGGATACAAAAACAAAGACCTTTGTTGTTAAAGTAATTTTTCAAAATTAAAACTTTATCCTGCTCAGAGGCAAAAGAAACACAGGTGGTGGTGCTCCACAATACCAATCTGTAAGGCTTCCAAAAAACTTGAGATCGAAACTCTAAGATGTGGCCGACACATCCAGGCCACCCTCAGTTCCAACAATCAATTTAACTGTTTGATTAAGATAATAAAACTTAGATATGGAAACAGCATCAGCATTAGGAAGAACTCATCCCTCATACTAAAAGTGCTGAAGGATTTGTTAGCTCATGCTCTCCCTGTTGAAGGAAAGATTTGGGCATACAATAACTCTACATATGAGAACTGAACTGGATAGAGTTCCAGTAGCTATTGTGGTAGTTCCTGCCCAGGTTTCTTTACCTGCTTTGAGTGTAGAAAAGGGAACTGAACATGAAATATCATTGATAAGACATCTCACAAGTTGTGTCAAGCATGGAAAGCATGTTGAGGGGATCTACATCCCAGTTGTGTGTTTTCTCAAAGCACGTTTTTGATAAATTGGCTGACTGTGAAGCTCAAGTTACTACAATTGAAAAGTCTTGACCCTCGGCAGTTGTGAATTGTTAGAGCAAATACAGGATATTATGAAAACCCAACTGGCCAGCAACAATTAAGGACTAGAGTTGCCTATCCCTTCAGCAGACAGTAACTCTGGCTTAAATAAGATTTCAAACCCCTTTGTTAACATCATAGTATAAATATTAATATTACCTTGCGCATAGGCTGCTTCATCTGATCCCATGCTCAATTTGCGTGCATCATTGATCCCATCCACATGTGCTAAAGCAGGATCTGTAAGATGTTGGATTCCTTCTGGTTTTGTATAGTGATCAGGAAGATTTAGAAGATTTGTAGTTTCAAAAGTTGGAGACACTACCCCTGGTGAAACTGCAGGTGGTTTATTTGGAGAAACAGTAATTTTAAAAGTATATTTTGTGTTAGGTTGTGTGACCACCACTCGAGGAGAGGTTGCAGCAGTATTATTACCCATTGCTCGACCTTTTGGTGGATGATGATGAATGAATGCAGGACCCACGCTTACTTGACCAGACATATTCCTGGTGGCAGCTGCAGCTCCAGGATTTGTAGATATGAAGACAGTAGGTTGATTCCGTATCACCTGGTCATCACCTGCAGAAGCATTAGCTGAAATGTAGACTTTAGGTTGGCTCTGAGAGATCCCATCATCAGTATTTGGTGGGCTGGCTGCTATGTAAACAGAGGGTTGACTTCTAGGTAAAGTCTGGTTATTGACAGAGGAGTTAGTAGAAGAGCGAGGGCCAGCTGGGCGTATTGCTGAATTGTTTCTTTGTGGTGGTTCAAGTTTTATTTCAATTTGATTTTTACGAGGCCCTGTTGAGATATTCTGAATATTGTACTGATTATGGGTAGAAGGCTGTGAGCTACTAGAATGAAGCATGGGTGCTTGGGAAGTAGTTGGTGAAGTAATAGGCATGTAGACATGAGAGGTCTGGTGGCCCTGCTGGCTCAGCTGCGTTACTTGTGGTGGTGAGGTATGTGATGTAGGATATGATGAAGGAAGAGTAGTCAAGGGACCCGGCTGTGAATGCTGATAAAGATGTTGAGGGTGTATGGGAGTAAACGGTTGTTGTGTCTGTCGAGTTGTACCACTCTGAGTTGTAACATAAGGCCTAATATAGATAGAATTCCCTGGTGGACTATTAAGTACAGGAGGAGGCCCACCATGTATGTGCAAAGATGTAGGTGTATTACGGCCAGGTTGAATGTTTGGAGTCACGGTCACCATTATAGGGCTGAATCTGGCTGTTTGCTGAGTCAAACCAGGTGACCCTTTCTGACCTAGTTGAAGTCCACGGTTATAAGGACTAATTGCATTTGACATTCCAAACATATTAACGCCTGGTGGAACCTGTGCTGGTGCTGTCTGTGGCTCCTGCTGAAACAGTTCATTATTGGACTGGCCACCCTGAAGGTGTCCATCGCTGATGCTGTGAGTCAGTATCTTACTTCCATTCATTCTACTTCCTTCTCTTCCATGGTGACAAATATTCTGTGACTGTAAATCCAGATTTAAAGATGTCATGCAATTACGCAGGCCAGCAATCTGAGAATCATCCAAAAAACCTGGCTCTCCATCATAGAGATATTTTGCACTTTCTTGTGCAAGAACAGCACAACATGCATCCAAATTGTTATTATTCTAAAAATAAATCAGAAAATAAAGTCAGAATAATATATAGTATCTTATGTTACTATTAATTCCTAAAGGAAAAACAGAATTCATATGGACCTAACTTTGGGTTGTTTTTTTTTTTTTTTACTAAAGACGAGCTATCTGCAGCAGGGCCCATTTTATTCCTATGGGCTCTGCTGCAGATAACTCGATTTAAGCTTCAGTAAAAGACCCCCTTTATTCCTTATTAAAAACATATTTTAAAGGCTGTTGATCAGTAGAGCTGTTAGAAACATACTCTGCAGTAGAAAAAGTTGTGCACTGATACTATAGTAGAAGTGAAAATTTCTGAACTTTGATAAGATAAAATGGAACACAGTCTTTATTCTATTTTTGAATCTAAGTTTCACTGCAAACAGCCATATGTTTGTTTCTGATAATCTGTTATATAAATTAAACAGATATTCTAAACCTCATAAAACAAGTAGAAAGATGCAGCAAAACATGAAAGCAAATATTTACAAACAACTGGAATATAGGATTAAAATAATAAAAATGCTAAAGAGAGAAAAAATATATCACTGCAGAAATGCACCCAATGGGTGATCATTTTAAAACAAAGGGCACCGATTAAAAAGATCTAAAAAATGTATCCATTTTCCCACAAATTCTATATATGGTGACTAAAAGGGTGACTAAAGTTGCACGCACAAATCAGCAAGCATAGCCGATCTACACGTGTAACTTAATTGAGCCAATCAGCGCCTATCAATTATTAGCGTTAAATGACATTAACTGGGAGTTATGCGAACATCGTATTCTACAATGGTGTGCAAGGAAGCCTATAGCGCATAATTTCAAGGGCACGTGGACAGGGGCAGTTGGGGGGGATGTTCCCAGAATTTACATGCCTTATTACAGAATAAACTCGATTGGCGTCTACAGTTGTAGTTAGGTGTCGTTTATGTACTGCAAATTCTTTATAGAATAGCGCTCAATGCTTAAATTTTTCAGCACCATTTATAGAATCTAGTCCTTTATGCCTCAATAATCTCCCAAAGTTGCAATGCACACTTTATACACAGAAAAATGAAAGCAGATAAAGACCATAGGCCTCTGCACTGAAAAGCATATCTACCCACACAATTCTAAAAGAGCCATTTCCTGCATGCAAAACATTCTTACATGAGTATACTTTATAAAATTAGCCATAATGCAAGTATGGAGCTGCATGTGCACAATAACATCAGAAGACAAATGCTCACTACCAAAGTACTACTACTACATACATTTACTTTTTTTTTTTTTTTTTACTTTCCAAAGTTCAGGGCTCATACAGAAATTGTTGCAATCACTTACAGCAAATGAGGCAACATCCCACCTCTATGAGGAAAAGCAGCATTGTTGCTTACCTGCAAGTTTTCCAAAGACTGTAAGATAATCTTAAAATAATCAGTCGCACATCATCTGATGGTGCCAACACAAAGCATTTCCTAGAGACTTCTGAAAGTATCTGGAAAGGATTTCCTTAACTTATGTAGAAGTTCCTGCCCAGCCACAACACAGGGCTGCCTCAATCCAATGTAAGCAACTCAACTTCATACGGGGAAGAGGATAGAGAAGCATGAGAATCATGGAAAGTCCTCTTTCAACACCCTAACACCTGCTCCGACCTAGCGTTATTTTTTTATAGCAGTAAGGCAGTTTTGTTTCGGGCACTCTTTTCTGAGCAGTGGGGAGAAATACAAAATGACCTCCCTAACATGTTTTATTTGCATGCTATCTGTGCTAAGGCCTGGCGCACTCATTGTTTGCCACGCTAGACCCTTCTGAACATTCTGCACTGGTGCATTCAGGCGCTAGTATGGCACTAAAGGCCTCTAGCGCCCACGTTTACTTTTGAGCATTGGAGCCAAAGTTCTGTTATATGCAACAAGTATTTTTACTGAAACAAAAATATACGTAATTCATTGATCAGCATGAACATTTAGATGAATTTTAATTATTCAATGATGTGTGAGTGATGTCATCAATCACATAGTGACACTATGCTGAAGGAATCTATGAGTCATGATATACTTGAATTTGTCACTGAAAGTCCAGGTGGCATGATCGATAAAAACAGTGTTTTACAAGTTGCAAATATTACATTGACTAAAATCTTTTTTGATACTGGATAATTTGTGATCTGTGTTCAATCGTTGATCCTTTCACGTATGGATTACCGTAAGTGTCTACAGATATTCCAAAACTAATGCTGGGACCACTGCAGGTTGCGCAAAATGCAGAGGCCCCAGTTCTGATGGAAGTACATTGTTTCACTTCAGTTATACCTCTTTTGCAGGAGCTGCATTGGTTACCAACAATTTTACATACAAAATTAAAAATTCCGATATTAGTATGCAAATTGATAAAACACTAAACTGCTGTAATGTGGCTAGTTTATATTTCAAGAAGTCTTTATTGAATATTAAATTCAACACAGAAAGCAACACACCATTCCTTCCGTACAAAATGTTATCAGTAAGGTTAAGATGATACAGTTCCCTTCTTCACTATACAAGATACTAACATTTTGCATACAACAATATTGAACACTTGAACTTCAACATTTTTAGAATTTTTTAGAGATATTAATTCCCCCTACCTCCCCCCCTCCCCTCCCTCCCCCCACCCCCTTCAAAAGTATGGCTCAGCGTTCTCCTGTCCACAGGGTCTGGTTATCCCTCACCATTCATTATGGGTACTGTTCCAAGAAGGTACCCCAAACAGCTTGCCATTGATTCAGCTTGCGTTTACGTTCTGCTAATAACCTTTCCATTTCACAAACATATTTCAACTTTGAAATCCATCTCTTGACGGAGGGTATACCCTTCTGCTTCCAATGAGAGGCTAAGACCTGTCTAGCTACTCCGGTCACCATTCTCACCAGAATCTGTTGGCTAGGTGTTAACCCTCCTACCTTAACAGAGAACAGAAAAATTTCTGGGGCCCACCTAAAGGTATTTCCTACCCATCTCTGCAGTCTACTATGTACTGTTTTCCAATACGCTTTAATTTTGCCACATGTCCACCACATATGTCCCATTGTTCCTTTTTGACCACATCCTCTCCAACACAGTCCTGAGCCTGCTGGATATATTCTTTGGAGGCGTGCTGGAGTGAGGTACCATCGAAACAGTACTTTTACTGCGTTCTCTTTTAACGGTACATGTACCGACACGCCACCTGCCCCCTTTTCAATCCTTTCCCAGTCTTTTTCCCCCAGGGCCATTCCCAGCTCGCTATTCCAACTCTTTCTGTGGAGGCAATAGCGAGGAGCTTGTGCACTGACGAATTTATACAATCGGCTAATCAGTCCACCAGAAGACTCGCTCCCCACGCAGATATCCTCCAGACTAGACCTTTCCCGCTTTATGACCCCTCTCACTGCCTCTGTTTTGAGAAAGTGAGTCAACTGAATGTATGCGTAGGTGTCCTCCTCCAATTCAGGATATTGTGATTGCAAACTTTGGAATGGGAGTATTTGCTCTGCTTCAAACATTTGGCCCCAGTTTCTTAGACCTATGGCATACCATCGAGTAAATATCCCCGGTGTAGTTCCAGGCATAAAAAGTGGATTATATGCTATTGGAGATAAACTAGTGAGAGTGCATTTCTTCTGCGGGAAGAGACTATCCCAGTAGTAGAGGGTTACCCCAATGGAGGGACATTCACCCACCCCTAGTGCCCTAAATGGTTTTGGGATCCACATTAGCGCTCCCAGAGGTGTCTGCCCCAATGAGTATTGCTCCAGTTGGACCCATTGCCTATCTGGGTATTCTTGGTACCACTCAACCGCTACTTTCCCTTGGGCCGCCCTGTAGTACCACATGAGGTTCGGGACCCCCAACCCCCCCTTTCGTTTATCTTGGTATAGTAAAGTACGCGATAAGCGTGGTCGCTTTCCTGCCCAGACGAACCGCATTATTTTATCCTGCAGCGCTGTTAAATATCGTCTGGGCATTAATACAGGCAGCGCTTGAAAGAGGTAGAGCAAACGAGGTAACACGTTCATTTTAACTATAGCTATTCGTCCAAACCATGAAAACACCATGTCCCCCCAGCGTTCTAGGTCCACCATAATGTCCCGCCCTAGTCTTTTATAATTAGCTTGAAAAAGTTCCGATGATTCAGAGGTCAAATTAACCCCCAGGTATCGTATATACTTAGAAGCCCACCGAAATGGAAAGGAAGTTTTTAAAGAGTCCATATCCGGAGCCGACAGCGTAATGTTAAGGGCTTCCGATTTTTTCATATTGACTTTGAACCCTGACAATGCCGAATATTCTTCAATAGTACGCACAAGGTTGGTAAACGATGTCAGTGGTCTAGTTATAAACAGCAAAACGTCATCCGCAAAAAGAGCCAACTTGTGAGCCCTACCATCTATGGCCAACCCGAAGATACCCGGTTCTGACCGTATCCGGGATGCAAGAGGCTCCATTACCATTGCGAATAATAAAGGAGACAAAGGGCAGCCCTGCCGAGTTCCTCTGTGAAGAGCAAATAGCCCTGAGTTGCCCCCATTGACTCTCACACATGCCCTTGGAGACTCATAAAATGCTTGAATCCAGCCTCTAAACCGACTCCCAAACCCTAACACCTCTAATGTCTTATACATGAATGGCCAATGCACCCTGTCGAAAGCCTTTTCGGCATCTAAACTGAGAAGACACAATGGTCGCTCGCTTCGCTTGGCCAAGTATATAAGGTCTAGTACTCTTCTAATGTTGTCCATAGCCTTACGGTGCGCGACAAAGCCCACCTGATCAGGGTGAATTAATACTGGAAGCACCGGAGCCAACCTATTGGCCAAAACTTTGGCCAAAATTTTGACATTGGAGTTCAATACTGAAATAGGCCTGTAGGAGCCACACTCAGAGTGGTCCTTGTCCGGCTTAGGCAAGACATGTGGCTAGTTTATTAAGGATATACTGTCCATGACGAACTTTAAGAACCGAGAATCAGAGTCTGTTAGATGTTTCTATGTACCGACAGTTCAGGTTATGTGAAATGAGGGAACACGTGTTTTTGTCTGTGGCAGCTGCTGTTGCTCTATGGAATATGCTACCTACACAGTTACAAATGATAACTAATATTTTGAAATTCAGGAAGCAGTTGAAAGCCAGTGGCGTACCAAGGGGGGGGGGGGGGCGGTCCGCCCCGGGTGCACGCCGCTGGGGTGGTGCCGTGGCGCGCGCCTGCTGTGAGAGTTCGCTAACTTCTCTCGTTCGCTGCAGCTCCCTCTGCCCCGGAAAAGGTTACTTCCTGTTCCGGGGCAGAGGGAGCTGCAGCGAACGAGCAAAGTTAGTAAACTCGCAGCAGGCGCGCGCTGTGGCACCCCCCCCCCCCCCCAGCGGCATGCACCCGGGGGGGGGCTCTTTCACGGGGGGGGGGGTGTCTTTCGCCTGGGGAGGGGCCACGCTGCATCGGGGGGGGGGGGGGGGGGGCGCTGGACCCGGGGGGCGGGGCGCCACCCCGGGTGTCCGCCCCCTGTTTTGTTTAGAGAAGCATTTGCATTGGTGATGAGTATTAAATGTGGCATGACGGACTAACTGTAGTATGAAGTATACCAGTTATGTTGAATGATATGTTAATACTGTTATGATATTTTTACGTTTTAATCAAACTGTATATGTAAGCTGCACTGAAGGTCAGAAGTGGCGGGATATAAGCATTTTAAAAAATATAAACTAAAATATCCTCCATAGAAGATATTGAGAAAACCAGACCTGCAGGGCAGTCCACAAGGAAAGGTCTGGGGAACCATTGTTATATACCTGTCTCAGAGAAGTCAGCCTTTCCACCTTCTGCTGGGTGTGGGAGCTGACTCTGCCCACCCTGCTGTCTGCTTAGCAGCATGCCACCTAAGGCTTGGTTATTTTTTTCAGCCACCCGGAGGAGTTTGTTGGATTGCAGATTAGACACTAATGTAGCAGAGAATGTTTATTTTATCTAGTTTAGTTATATTTTTATTAACAAAATAAAAATAAAACACAATATAGAAGAAAGCAACTAAGGATTACAAAAATAAAATTAAAAAATCCAAAATTAAATACTTTGAAAAATTGATAGGAGGTAAATGCTCATACACCAAAAACCTATATGCCTTAGTTAAAAATCTTATGAACACCCAGGAGATAAACATCTTCAAACGAAAATATTCCTTCTGCAACACAAATGGCAATATACTTTGAGAATAAAATATGCAAGCTTAGACAAAATGTAATCCTTCTAAAAGGCGAGCTAGACAATTATCTAGAAGAACCCAATATATTGTCCATTGCTGCACGTCGAGTATGGTCCGATTTCTTACCTCCAACTTTTTATACAACCAAACCACATCTATATAAATATTCTACCTCTCATTGTATCTTAGACCCTTGTCCAAGCTACCTCATGAGATCAGCTTCCAACTCCTTCATTGAATGTCTAAGATCACATTTATAGTAATTATTCAAACACGGCATCTTTCCTGAATCACAAGGTAACATCATGTTAACTCCCGTCCCTAAAAGTCCATTGGGGGATAAAAATGATGTGACCAATTACAGACCAGTAGCATCAATTCCATTGATTAATAAATTAATGGAAGGTATGGTAGCAGAACAACTTATGGAATTCCTACACTCCTCGTTATTACATAAGTCACAATCTGGTTTCAGACCTCGTTACAGCACTGAGACAGTTTTAACAACTTTAATATCTAATTTCAGTAGAGAAATTAGTAGAGGCAGAAAAAATCTTATCCTATAATTTGATATGTCCAGTACCTTTGACATGGTAGATATATCAGTGAGAATATTTGACAACATGGGAATATGTGGCAGAGGCCTTCAATGGTTCAAAGGGTTCCTCAAGTTAAGAGCATATCAAATGAAATTCATAGGTCTCATCTCCCCATCATGGACTCATATACTTGGTGTGCCACAAGGTTCTCCATTATCTTCTACCCTCTTTATCATCATCATGGTCCTATTTGGGAGGGTCATGATGAAGAAAATGGCTTAAACACCTTTATATCTGAAGATGATGTGACCATTTACATACTTTTTAATAGCAATAATCTAACAATTACTGGAGAATTGAAACTCTAAATAAAATATTCCAACCTAATAAGTGGAGCTTGATATACAAATATAGTAAGTTTGAAGGTGTTCCTGCTTCTATGAAAAATAAAAAAGGTGGGAATATAAGCCAGGCTATCCAAAGAATGGAACCAAATTATGTTTAAAAAAACAAAGTTTAAACTTTGTTTTTTTAAACATAATTTGGTTCCATTCTTTGGATAGCCTGGCTTATATTCCCACCTTTTTTATTTTTCATTTCACGCATCGTGGGATCTATTGAGTTCTCCACTTTTTGTGGATTCTCTTTAGTTCCTGCTTCTATACCATCTTTGGCATACACACGACAGAGACTCGGTTTCCAGCGTCGTTTTTGTTTTCAGTAGCAGATGGATTCAAAGCACCCTTCCTGAAGCAGCCACGAGGGTGGCGAAACAAGGCGTTCTTGTTGGAGGGTCGGCGTTTTCTCGTCGTATTAATAATTTTTTGTAAGGCTCCGGAGCCCTTGGGGGATTTTTGATTGCCAGCATTCTCAACAACAACACGGGTTTCTCTGGAAGCTTCTGTGCTGGGATTAAGCTAAGTATAAAATCTTCTATTTGGATGCTTGGCAATGGGGTTACCAAGTTTACTAAGTAAGAGTGGGTAGGTTTGGGTTTACCCTTACTGTTATAGTTCTCTAGTTGGTTACTTTGGGGCTCTCTTCTCCCGAGGGGTCTCCTTATAGGTAGTCTGGTTCTGGGTTGGGGTCAGTTTTGGTTGGCTTGGTTTTTGGTGTTCCTTTAATATATTTTTATAAGAGGGAAGGAGAGTTTTTCATCCCATACGATTTTCTCATTTAGTATGAGTTTTTGCGTTTGGGCTTTTTTTCTCTTCTTCCTCCTTAGTAGGAACCTATGATAGTAATCTACTCCTGTATATACAAGGTGTTATGAGTACTTTGGTATGGTCCCTTGTTTGGAGGTTTGAGGTTCCATTTGTTAGATAAATTCTGCAAAGGTTGGAGTTTTCTCCATTATTTTAAAGGCACACCTTCAAACTTACTATATTTGTATATCAAGCTCCACTTATTAGGTTGGCATACTTTTTAATAACAATTTAAGCGAAACTCTGAATATTGTTAAAGCGGGACTAGACCTGATGGAATCATGGGCATCCACTTTCAAAACTGAAACTAAATAGGGAAAAAACAAATTCCTAATCCTTACTGTCCATTCCATTCATACATTGCCCAAAAATTAGTTAACGATCAATGTAAGTTCCCACTATAACAGAACAAAAAATTCTATATTACAATTGATTAACACCTTTCTTTTGACCTGAAAGTATCTCTAGTGATAAAGAAAGTCTTTAATTCTTTTCAGCCTCCATAAAGTTTTAGACCTCTTTTCTCAAAAGAAATTTTCAGAAACTTAGCCCGAACCCTAGTACTATCCCAATTTGATTATTGTAAGGCAGTGTATACAGGATCAGAAACTTAAACTCACTCTAATTGCTCCAAATCAACAGGATATAGATGAGACAATGAACTACTATATTAGCATTTAATAATATATAGCCTCATACGTCCAGGGTACCTTTATATAAATTAGGACACCACTGACTGACATTCATCATCGGCTACCACCACCTACCTTGCACTGCAGAGAAAAACTCTCCTACTTACATCTAATCATGAGAGAAAAATCTGCAGTGCTTAGGCATATGGGAAAATCAATTTAATGAATCTCAAGTTCAAATACTCATCAAATCCTAAATATGACCCAAAAAAAACTATATCAAGGGTCTAAAAAAGAAGAAAAAAATGTAATCAATAATGAAATATACGAATACAACAGCCAGGTTAAACAGTTCTATATGTACACTTAGCTTTGCCTCATTCCAAAAGGCTCAATCGCTGTTTGATTCTCTTTTAATGTCCATGGCTGTGACTCTTTAAAGTCCACGTTTTACTCCCACTCTTTCTTATTCCTCGACAGGATTAGGACTCCCACTGTTTCGTTCTCTTCGTCAGGAGAAACAATAAGAAAGCATCATACATTTCTCTTCATATCCATATGGACACAAAATGGCGAATGTTTATATAGGACGCCCAGAGGGAGACTCCTCCTCCCACTGACGACATTAAGTACTTCCTCAATCATAAACCAATCAGTAAAAGGCAGCCCATTCCATTGGGCCATTCAGCCCATTAGGGCTGACAGTTTGCAATCGATAGATCCACCTTTGCTCTTTTTGATGTAATACTTTTGAAATATCCCCCCGTCTACCATTTTTGATGACTTGCTCAATGATCATACATTTGAGTTGCTCAAAAGAATGTTTCATCTCATTACAATGTTTGGCTAGAGGCATATGGATTTTGCCGGCTTGAATACTATGCTTATGTTCACTCAGACGAATTTTGAAGATGCGCTTTGTCTGACCAATATATCTATAGCCACAAGGGCATGTGATCATGTAAATCACTCCTTTTGAAGTGCAATCTGTAAAGTTCTTCAATGGAATCCATTGATCTCTAATAGGATCCCAAAATTGATCCACCTCCTCCATAACATCACACATAATACACTTCTTACATTTAAAGTGACCTACAAGGACAGACTTTCTGTTTGTCCAGGTGTCCGAATGGCATAAAATATCAGCCAAATTAGCCCTTCTCGAATATGACACCATACATTTTTGTTCTGCAAAAATATTATGTGTAGTTAAGATGTTCCAATGTTTATGGATAATATTGGAAATTTTCGGAGACAGAGATATATACTGCATGATACAGGGAGTGTTCCATTTTTCTGCTTTTTGTTGCTTAGATTCCAGCAAATATTCTCTGTGATTAAAGAGAGCTCTCTTATATGCATGTTTAACTATACGTTTCGGATATCCTCTCTCGTATAGTTTCTCTTTTAATTGAATAGCCGATTTTTTATATTTCTCTGAAGAATCACATATACGCCTATCTCTGTTGGAAGAAAATAAAAAGTTGATTCGATGGGAGCTACACAGCGCTACTTTGGTAGAATATTGTAAATTAGAGATAGTCCCTAGAGGATTAAGGATGCCTCGTGGCCCTAAAATATTTCCAGATGATGAAACCTTTGTTAATAATTGGAATAGTATCCTAAATCAATGTTCACTGGACCTGATGTTGTTGTTGATTCAAACGCTACAACAGAAATTAAATGTAGAGAAACCCATTTTTGAAGAACATAAAAAGGTGCTTTTCTCAAAAGAAGGTTTAGATAAATCCTTAGAAGATTTCAATATGAAGATTGATAAATTCACAAAAGAATTACAGGGTGTTAAATATAAAAAGCTTACACGGGATAAAAGCGATTATTCAGATGGTTTCATTTATTTATGGATGAAGTCTCAAGATTCAACACAAGTTGACACTTCTAGAAGAGGGGAATTATCCTCTAATACATCTAGTGGGGAGGATGATTCTACTGAAAAATCGGGGGCGTTAAGTTTAAGAACAAGAACACGAGGAAGAGGTTCAAGACGAAATCGAGGGAGAACAGCGGTATCGTTCGATCCAGGCAGAGCGAGAGGGAAACAGCGAAAGAGGGACGACTCCCTATAATCAACCTTACCAATAGACAATTTTCAGACATTCAGCTACGGGTGTTGGGCAAAGGCCTTACATTTGTTCCTTCTCTCTATCATGACCCTTTCCAAACGAGAGTTGATTTAGCTAAATTTATCAGATCTCTACAATTGCGTGTATTTTTTGGGGAAAAAGAATATGAAAATAGGTCGTTTTCTAGAGTTTATCAAAAAAGCAAATGGTTGCCTCCTGGCCCTATGGATCCGGTAATTGATACATTTTATAGACATGTATTAAAAGATCTTGACAGATTAGAACAAGAGCAAGGTTTTCAACGACAGAATATTACTAAATTTGAAAGAGAAGCTATTCAATCTCTTGCACAGGATGAGGACATTGTAATACGTCGGGCAGATAAAGGAGGAGCGGTGGTGATATGGAATAAACAAGATTACATTAAAGAAGCATACCGCCAGTTGCTAGATGAAGGGACCTATTGCAAATTACAAAAAGATCCTACTGAGGATCTGTTATTTCAGATACGAAGGATTATTGAAGAAGCATGGCAGTATGGCTTTTTGTCTAAAAATGAAAAGACCTATTTATATCATATTAATGCAAAAATACCTATTTTTTACTTGCTTCCTAAAGTGCATAAGTCCCTCACACAAACTCCAGGTAGACCGATAGTAGCGGCGCGCGATTCTCTTTTAGAGCGGGTGTGTAAATATCTGGATAGTTTTTTTATCTCCGCTAGTTCCAGATATAGCTTCGTATGTTAAAGATACTACACACTTCTTGAATAAAATGGAAGATCTCTCAAAGGGAAAGGTTTCAGGTATTCTTGTAACATTGGATGTGCAGTCGCTATATACGGCTATTCCTCAACAGGAGGCTGTGGAAGCCATAGAATTAGCCCTGGAAAGTAGATCGAGACCAGTTACGGTCCCCACTAAATTTTTGATGCAGTTGTTTGAACTTGCTCTGCATAATAATTATTTCATCTTTAATGGAGAATTATTTTTACAACTTACGGGCATAGCTATGGGTGCTGTATTCGCTCCTGCAGTAGCAAATATTTTTATGGATAATTTGGAGAGATATTTTATCTACAAATTACCCTTGTTTAAATATGCATCCTGTTGGTGGAGGTTTATAGACGATGTTTTCATGATCTGGGAAGCTGATGAAACGCTGCTGGAAAAGTTTATTTTTGATTTAAATGTGTGTCATCCAACTATTAAGTTTCAATACACAGCACACAGGACTGAAATTCATTTTCTAGACGTTAAGATCACAAATGTGGGAGGCAAATTGGAATCTGATATCTTTACTAAACCCACAGATCGGAACTCTTTATTGAAATATGACAGTATGCACCCGATCCACATCCGTAATAATCTCCCGTTTGCTCAGTTTTTGCGCTATAGGCGTATATGTGATTCTTCAGAGAAATATAAAAAATCGGCTATTCAATTAAAAGAGAAACTATACGAGAGAGGATATCCGAAACGTATAGTTAAACATGCATATAAGAGAGCTCTCTTTAATCACAGAGAATATTTGCTGGAATCTAAGCAACAAAAAGCAGAAAAACGGAACACTCCCTGTATCATGCAGTATACATCTCTGTCTCCGAAAATTTCCAATATTATCCATAAACATTGGAACATCTTAACTACACATAATATTTTTGCAGAACAAAAATGTATGGTGTCATATTCGAGAAGGGCTAATTTGGCTGATATTTTATGCCATTCGGACACCTGGACAAACAGAAAGTCTGTCCTTGTAGGTCACTTTAAATGTAAGAAGTGTATTATGTGTGATGTTATGGAGGAGGTGGATCAATTTTGGGATCCTATTAGAGATCAATGGATTCCATTGAAGAACTTTACAGATTGCACTTCAAAAGGAGTGATTTACATGATCACATGCCCTTGTGGCTATAGATATATTGGTCAGACAAAGCGCATCTTCAAAATTCGTCTGAGTGAACATAAGCATAGTATTCAAGCCGGCAAAATCCATATGCCTCTAGCCAAACATTGTAATGAGATGAAACATTCTTTTGAGCAACTCAAATGTATGATCATTGAGCAAGTCATCAAAAATGGTAGACGGGGGGATATTTCAAAAGTATTACATCAAAAAGAGCAAAGGTGGATCTATCGATTGCAAACTGTCAGCCCTAATGGGCTGAATGGCCCAATGGAATGGGCTGCCTTTTACTGATTGGTTTATGATTGAGGAAGTACTTAATGTCGTCAGTGGGAGGAGGAGTCTCCCTCTGGGCGTCCTATATAAACATTCGCCATTTTGTGTCCATATGGATATGAAGAGAAATGTATGATGCTTTCTTATTGTTTCTCCTGACGAAGAGAACGAAACAGTGGGAGTCCTAATCCTGTCGAGGAATAAGAAAGAGTGGGAGTAAAACGTGGACTTTAAAGAGTCACAGCCATGGACATTAAAAGAGAATCAAACAGCGATTGAGCCTTTTGGAATGAGGCAAAGCTAAGTGTACATATAGAACTGTTTAACCTGGCTGTTGTATTCGTATATTTCATTATTGATTACATTTTTTTCTTCTTTTTTAGACCCTTGATATAGTTTTTTTGGGTCATATTTAGGATTTGATGAGTATTTGAACTTGAGATTCATTAAATTGATTTTCCCATATGCCTAAGCACTGCAGATTTTTCTCTCATGATTAGATGTAAGTAGGAGAGTTTTTCTCTGCAGTGCAAGGTAGGTGGTGGTAGCCGATGATGAATGTCAGTCAGTGGTGTCCTAATTTATATAAAGGTACCCTGGACGTATGAGGCTATATATTATTAAATGCTAATATAGTAGTTCATTGTCTCATCTATATCCTGTTGATTTGGAGCAATTAGAGTGAGTTTAAGTTTCTGATATTGTATTGCTCTATGCAGTTTTGAATTTGTTTGCTTCAGTGTATACAGGATGCAAGGACAGGGTCAAGAAACTACACACTGCCGCAAGACTTGTATGTAACGCCTCACGATTTAACAAGGCATCGCTGCTCCTTTTACTCATTACATTAGCTTCTGATCAAAGTCAAGGTTGCCTTCAAATATGTGTCTTTGCTTTCCAAATTATCTATGGTATGGCTCCTGATATGCTTCCTTTGATTGACCTTCATACGCGTAATTCCATCCCTAGATCCAGAGAATTCATAAATCTCCATCATCCTAATTGTAAAAAGATTCTTTACAAAACAGTCCTCTTTGCTGACTTCTCTTATCAATGTACTAATCTGACGGAATCTTCTTCCAAGGGCTGTTAGATCTGTAGATGACTACAGTTGCTTTTGGAAATTATTAAGAACTTTTCTTTTCAAAAAGTTCCTGCAACAAGATAATGGAATAACCACTTTTATGCAAAATGCTGTTTCAAACTTTATCCTGTATAACTGCTTATAATTTGATGGTTGTTACACAATAAAACCTTGTAAAATAATTCATAAACTAAGATTTATAAAGTTTCATATGGCTGTATACAAGATTTACTGAACATTATTTCCTTTATCAGAAGATTTATAACTATTATATTATACGTATGTACTAAATTGTCTGGACTGTAAGCCACAATGAACCTGAACTCTGTTTGGGATACTGCAGGATACAAATATCAATATAAATAAATACATTTAGTTGTTTCCTTGATAGAACTATTGGGTATTTTATTTTTATTTTCAGTATGTTTGTCTTGCAACTTGGCATCTTATACTGGTTATTTTATACTGTAGTTTCACTGCCTTTTACAGAAGGGTTGCTAAATGTTATAGAGGATCAGTTTCAGGGTACTAGAATTCCTGTTTTAATTTCAGGTATCTGATATATTAAAGAGGTTAGCAGTTTCTAATTGTGCTTTAGATAAACATCCGGCATACCTCTTCTCAGAACTTCCAGCATCTATTATTTTCTAGTTGGTGGATTTAGTGAATTTAGTTTTAAGTCAGGGTTATTTTTCATTGTCAATGGGAAATATTGTGTTAACTCCAATCACTAAAGCTACTGGTTGTGATCTTTCCTTACCAGCTAGCTTTAGGCCCATTGCAAGCATACCCTTATTGACTAAGTTAATATAATTTTTGGTCAGTTCTCAACTATCAAATTATATATTGCAATTTGATCTATTAAGCTCTTCCCAACAAGGATTCTGATGTTTCCATAGTACTGAAACTTCACTAATAGCTTTAACATCGGAAATCAGGAAATTACTGGGTAAATTATTCCAAGCAGTTTTGCTGGAATTTGAAATCTCAGCAGCATTTAACACCATAAATCATGAAATATTGCTTTGTAAGCTTTCTGAATTGGGGATCTCAGGTAGAGTTTTGAACCTCTTTGAAGGTTTTTTTGAAAAATAGAAGCTACCAGGTTCTTAAGGATGGTATTTTTTTTTTCTCAGGCCTGGTGTCCACCTTCCGGAGATCTGCAAGGATCTCCAATTTCTCCTCTTCTTTTTTAATCTTTTTATGAGTACTTTGGAAATTATCGTTTTTAATAATGGCTAATTAATTCTTTCCTATGCTGATGACACTTTTGTTTTAGTTCCTATTGAATTCATCTTTCTCTTTTTCAGTTATTAGTAATGTCGTTGAGAAGATAAGAAATTGGTCTCTAAGTGTTCATCTTAAAATTAAACATAGATAAAACTAAACTTCTGTTTAGCCCTAACCAAGACTTGATCCCCAAACAGTGTACTTCACAGATGGGATGCTAGGGATGTTTCTACTGCCCGGGCATGGAACCTCAGATCAATTCAGATTAATTCAGAATACAGCTGCATAATTTATATTTGGTAAGACAAAATGTAATCATGATACGCCTCTGTTGATGAAGCTTCATTGGCTTCCCTTGGCAGCACGAATTGAGTTTAAGATTTCTTTGCTTGGTATACAAGTCTCTATTTGGCCAGGCTCCTACAGTTTTTGCTCCCTGGGTTTCATTACTAGGATCCTTTTACCAGCAGAAATTCCACCCAGTTGCTTTTGACTTTTCCTACTATTAAAGGTCTAAGATACAGGCCAATTTCTGAGAAATCTTTTCCCTTTTATGCAGTAAAAATTTGGCATTTTTACTGGTAAATGTTTGTCTTGCTTCTACCTATATTAGTTTTCAGAAGTTATTGAAACGTTCAAACACACTACTTATTTAATAACTACTTATAAAATTGTCTCTTTTAAGTCCTCGATTTCTAAGATGGTGCTTAGGTGAAAGGCCCAAAATTGCTCCTATTTTATATAGGTAGCATAAGATTGTATGTGCCTTTATAAATTCACAAAACAACAATTTCACTGAAGATGGTGTAAATATGTGCATGTATTCTACACATGTACCTATGAATTTTATAAAATATAGTTGTACACTGCAATTCCTTCTCAGCTCTGGCTAAATTACACTCCCAGAATGCCTACATGCTGTCAGTGTAAAAGCATGTATGATCTTTTAGAATGTGTATATCCCTGTGGGGTTTACTTGTGGAAAATGCTTTATAGAATTACCCCCATATGCCTAAAACATTCAGAAATTTAAGAAGACATTTAAAACAGAAAATCTAGATTTTTGTAGTCCCAGAAACACCAATTATAGTTTTTTTCTGGTGTCCACATAGACTAGTACTTTGCGGCAAACAAGAAAAAAAATGCAATGGAATCCCTCTATTTTTACTGAGGAAGCTAGAAAAGTAACAACATCTATAAAATATAAAAATTATACATCACTAACCTGCTGCAAGCATCTGGACACAACAACTTCAGGTACCTCAGGAAATTTTTGTAGCAGGTCATTTAAAACCTGAAAATCAATTTGTGGGCTTCCTTGGGCCATTCGTATATTGCCTGGTCAGAATTGTTGTTTAGTAGGCAGTCCTAGGCCTTTGTGGAGGCCATACTCCTCTGTCACCATTTGCTGTTAAAGGGGGGGAAAGTACAACATTTATAAAATGTTCTCTCTTTTGAAATAAGTGTACTTTTAGCAACCTTGTCTCTCACAAGAAGGATCACTACAACTATCTAGGTCTTAAATATGTTAAGGGTGGAGTCAAATTCAATAAATAAAACTAAAACTCACATGTAGAGGGTAATTTTATAAAGAGCACATATGTCAAAGTTACAAAAAGGTGCTTATTTTGTAAAGGGAAATAAATGTGTCGTCTTTAAAATATGCACCCAGAACTACAGTAGTACAAAAATGCTCCTGCACACATCTGCACCAGCTCTGAAGATGGTGTAAATGCGTGTGTGTGTGTATGTATGTACCTAAATATGTTGCAAAATGTGTGCATATATTGCAACTCTGCTCCTGCTCTGTCCAAGCTAGACCCCCCACCCTATGTGTTGTAGGTAACGTAAAAAGCAGATACAATCTTTCCATGAACCTACTTTTTATAAAATTACCCCCAAAATGTATATACTAAAAGAAATCAATAGACTGACAGTCTGCTAAAATTAGATTAAACCTCAAAGACAATTATTGACCTTAAAAGAGTGCTCTATATAATTTTCTGTGAAGGAGAAAGATTATTTCAGTATAATGAACATAAAAACAGCTTCAGTAGCTTAATGATAAAAACTATTCATCACTACCAGCGCTTAGGGGCCTGCACAGGAGTCCTGCTTTCAAATTAAGTAAAAATTAGCACATTTTAGAGAAAAAAAAACTGTGGGAAATCCTCTTTTCAAGACACCCCCAAACCCACCTCCAAACTGGCGTTAGGTTTCCAGCGGTAAGGGCGGCTTTGTTTTGTGTACTGTTCTCTGAGCATTGGGAGGAAACAGAAATGACCTCAATAACATAAGAACATAAAAACAGCCATACTGGGTCAGACCAGTGGACAATCTAGCCCACTATCCTGTTTCCAACAGTGGCTAATCCAGGTCACAAATACATAGCAGAAACCCAAATACTAGCAACACTATATCAACCCAGCTCACCTTTATCCACATGTTTATTCATACCTTCAAAGAAACTAAGTAACTGGTGAGGCAAGACCTCCCTTGGCTGAATCCATTAAACCGTGTTTATCTACATGTTCCGTAATTTTATTCTTTATAATATTTTCCACTATTTTGCACAGTACCTACATCAGACTTCTGGTCTGTAATTTCCCAGATCACCCCTGGAACCCTTTTTTAAAAAATCAGCATTACATTGGCCACCCTCCAATCTTCAGACAGTACGGACAATTTTAACAACAGGTTATAGATTACTAACAGAAGATGAGAAATTTCATGTTTGAGTTCTTTCAGTACCCTTGGATGCATGCCATAAACATCCATTTGACTACCTTCAAATGCTATTTGCGCTAATCTTTGGCACAAACGTTTCCCATGCTAGAGCCCTCTAAACAGTGTGCGCAAATTAACACCGGCGCTAGTCCAGCACTAATCGCCTCTAGCGCCAGCATTAGATTTTGAGTATCGAGCCATAATTGCACTGTGAATCACCAGGAAAGCTCAAACACAAGTAAGGCAGGGCTGAGTTCCCCTCAGTCCAGAGGAGGTGCTGTGAGAGGACATCCAGAGAGGGAGAGATCTTCACTGGTAAGAATTTGATGGGAAATTGTTTTTAAACTTGGAGAAAGGTGGACAGAGTTAAATAGGTAACTTCAAGGACTTTAAGTGACTTTACTCACTTAGCAAAGGCATTTAAGGAAGTATTTCTTAGCATATAAACACTCTGTTAGAGTTCCACAGGCAAGTATTTAAGTGGGCTATTTTAGAATTACTATAATATCAGTATAAACCACAGCTAATAATGCTCTCTCCACTCGCCTACCAGTTGCTTTGGAGGTCTTGCAGCCCGTCTGCATATTCCTCCCAGCATTCTCTGGAGTGACTCCGCTCAGTGCTTCCATTCTGTGTGCCTCAGCAGAATGGCCACTGTCTTGATCTTATCTTATTCTCCAACTGCTCACTCTCCAATTTCTGTACCCCGGTTCATCCCCTCTCTGACCATCATCTGATAACTTTTACACTTAATCACCCTGCCCCCCCCCTCCCCGTCCAGTGCAATCTCCACCAATGCATTTGAGAATCTTCATGCTATTAACCCTTGCACTCCCTCCACCACTGTCAATAACGTTGTCTCTTCCTAAAATACTATTCTCTCCTCTGCTCTGGATACTCTCGCTCCTCCCATTCCCGTTCTGTAAGGCATATCAGACGCCAGTCTTGGCTGACCTCTAGAATCCTCTACCTACGTTCCTGTGCCTGACCTGCTGAACCACATTAGACTGAAATCCCACTCCCATGATGACTTCATACATTTCCAATTCTTGCTAACCTCCTTCCAGTCTGCTCTTTCACTTGCCAAACAAGACTATTACATCAACGTGACCAACTCCCTTGGCTCAAATCCTCGACGTCCCTTCGCCACACTGAACTCTCTACTCAAAGTGCCTTCACCTACAACCCTGACTTCACTTTCTCTGCAGACTATGACTGAGTACTTCCACGACAAGGTGCACAAGATTAACCTTGAGTTCTCAACCAAGTTACCTCCAGCTCTCCTTTCCCCAGTCCATTATATAAACCCTCCTTCAACTCCTGCCATGTTTTCTTTTTTTTCTAAAATCATCAAACAGGAAACTGCACATTTTATTTCCTCCTTGAAACTGACTACCTGTTCCTCTGATCCTATTACCACCTATCTACCCAGCATTCTCTCTTACTGTCATCCCTTCTATCTGTCATATCCCCAATATGTCACTTTCCACTGTTTATCTTTTCACCTAAACCCATCACTCATCTTTCCCCATTCTCTACTTCTGTGATTAACACTCTCATCCTCCCTGTCTCATCAGTTTGTAACCTTGGGATCATCTTTGACTCCTCTCTCTTTCTCTGCACAAACTCAACAGAGTGCTAAAAATTGTTGTTTTTTTCTCTACATCACCACCAAAATTTGTCCCTTCCTTTCTGAGGGACATCTACATCTACATCACCACCAAAACCCTTATCCACACTCATCACTTTACACTTATACTACTTCAATTTGCTTCTCACAGGGCTCCCATTAAGCCATCTCTCTCCCCTTCAAAATTCTGCCAGTGTCGCTATGCTCATATTAACCCACTTCTCAAGTCACTTCATTGGCAACCTATCTGCTTATGCACACAATTCAAACTCCTCTTTATTGACTTACAAGTGCATTCATGCTGCAGCTCCTCAGTACCTCTCCACTCTTCTCTCCCTACACTCCTCCCCAGGAACTCTGTTCATTGGGTAAATCTTTCATCTGTACGCATCGCCTCCACTGCCAACTCCAGACTCTATTCCTTTTATCTTGCTCCACTGTAAGCCTGGAATACACTTCCAGAGTCAGTAGGATCAAGCTTCATCTCTGGCCATATTCAAATCTAGACTTTGAGGCTGCTTTTAACTTCTGTTTCCTATTGACTTGTTCAACATACAACTCTGTTTTATCATTTCCACCATAAGTAATTTCCTAGTCTCTTTTTTGTTCTGTTTGTCTGTCTTGATTAGATTGTAAGTTCTGTCAAGTAAGGACTGTTTCTTACATGGTTAGTGTATAGTGCTGCACACATCTAGTAGCCAACAGGGCATCCACCCTGGGCAACCAGGCAGCAATAATAAAGCTTAAGAGGAGCAGCTGCAAAGGTCAAAAATTTACATCAGGAGTGGATGTTATTCAAAAATACCATCCTGGAAGCCCAGACCAGATATATTTCATGTATAAAAAAAGGAGGAAGGAAGGCCAAGTGATAGCAGGCATGGTTAAAATGCAAAGTGAAAGAAGATATTAGAGATAAAGAAGGATCCATCTGAAAATAATAGGAAACAGTATAAGGAACGGTAAGCCAAATGCAAAGAGCTGATAGGGAAGGCAAACAGAAACTTAAAAAAAGTTTTTGTGTTTTTGCCTCAAATACAATCTTCTTTTCAGTGTATATTAGAAGCAAGAAGCTGGGAAAAGAATCAGTTGGCTCGTTAGATGACAAGAAGGATAAAAGGGGTACTCATGGAAGACTAGGCAACAGCAGTGAGATTAAATTAATTCTTTGCTTCATAGTAACATAGTAGATGATGGCAGATAAAGACCTGTAAAGTCCATCCAGTCTGCCCAACAAGATAAACTCATAGTATAAGGTATGATGAGATACTTTCTGAGAAGTTATGAGAGAAGAGAATATATCTCTGGGTAAGTGAACATTATCTTGCTCTGTGCTTTGGTAATTTAAAGATTGGGGTTTAAAAGAGGAATTGTAGATTTACTGATAAAGACAGAATTTTAAAAAGCAAAATGTATTAGCTAGCTCCATACCCTATCCCCATAGTTTTAAAACGTGAACTTAATGCCACAGCCTACAGCATTAACAGATAGAGCCTCTAGAAGGCAATGCAGGGCCTAGTTCAGTCTTCATTCCCCACCTACCCTCCCAAACAACAACCCACCCCAGCACATCAATTCATTTATAGTCTTAACTTATAGTCAATTATTCTAATTAGGATAACAGAAGGAGTTTACATTACAGAGTTTTAATTACATTTAATTAGTTTCTGAGAAGCAAACACTAAATAAATCACACAATATACCCTATAATCTTAAGACTCTTTATTTTATATGTGTGTGCACAATGCAACGAGCTCCTAGCTCTCAGAGAACAAGTCCATTCTTTTGAGGCTAGAGTAGCAGAGCAGACTTGGAAGGAGCTGAAGGAGACAGAGATACATAGAGGAGACGTACAGGAATGTTATAGAGAAGTCCCACCTTCAGTCTGGCAGCTTCTTTGCTGCCTTGGAGCAGGAAAGTCTCCTAAAAGTAGAGCATCAGTTTGGTGAAGTAGAAAGTAATCCTATATCCACAACCTGCCCACCAGGGGGCACAAAATCCTCTTGCACCAAGGTTGTGATTTCAGAAGCTTCTGTTCAGGAGGGAAGGGTTAGGATAGCTGTTGTAGTTGGTGATTCAATTGTTAGGCATGTACATAGCTGGGTGGCTGGTGGACGTGAGGATTGCCTGGTTACTTGCCTGCCTGGTGCAAAGGTGGCGGACCTCATGCATCACCTAGATAGGATTTTAGATAGTGATCTGGAAAATGGAATAAGTGAGGTGATTAAATTTTCAGATGACACAAAACTATTCAAAGTTGTCAAAACACATGCGGATTGTGAAAAATTGCAGGAAGACCTTAGGAAACTTGAAGATTGGGCATCCAAATGGCAGATGAAATTTAATGTAAACAAATGCTAAGTGATGTACATTGGGAAGAATCCGAATCACAGTTACCTGATCCACCTTAGGAGTCAGCACTCAAGAAAAAAGATCTAGGTGTCATTGTAGACAATACACTGAAATCTTCTGCCCAGTGTGTGGTAGCGGTCAAAAAGGAAAACAGAATGCTAGAAATTATCAGAAAGGGATGCAAAATAAGACCAAGAATACTATAATGCCTATGAAGCGCTCCATGGTGCGACCTCACCTTGACCATTGTGTTCAATTCTGGTCATTGTATCTCAAAAAAGATATAGCAGAATTAGAAAAGTTTCAAAGAACAGCGACCAAAATGATAAAGGGGATGGAATTGATCCCATATGAGAAAAGATTAAAGGCATATGAGGGTACACTCAATGAAATTATATGGAAATACTTTAAAAACAAACAGGAGGAAAAAATTTTTCACTCAAAGAATAATTAAGCTCTGGAACTTGTTGCAAGAGGATGTGGACAGCGATTAACCTGGGTTTAGAAAAGTTTTGGACAAACTCCAGAAGGAAAAAAGTCCATAGTCTGTTATTCAGATGGGCATGGGGAAAGCCATTGCTTGCCCCAGGACTGGTAGCATGGAATGTTTCTACTAATTGGCTTTCTGCCAGGTATTTATGACCTGGGTTGGCCACTTCTGGAAGCAGGATACTGGGCTAGATGGACCATTGGTCTGAATCAGTATGGCATGTTCTTATACTACTACACAGTTATACTTCATCTTGATTTGTCATTGCCATGTTTGGGATCAAAAGTCTGCCCGGCACTGATCTCCAGTTACTGAAGCTAAATCTGTCCAGCCACAAACAGGGCACAGACTGTACAGGTCTACTCAACATTGGCTTTGCTTCCCAATTACTGGTGTTGCCATCTAATTACCACTAAGTTTATTTGGTTCCATGCCTTCTGTACAGGATTCCTTTCTGTTTATCCCACACATTTTTTAATTCCGTTTCCGTTTTCATCTCCATCAACTCCCACGGAAGGGCACTCCAGATATCTTCACCAAGGAAGATGTGGGTGAGAAACCAGTGCCAGAAATGTTATTCGGTGCTGATGAGTCAGACAAACTGAAACTAATCGCTGTAAACCTGGAAGATGTATTGGGGAAATTTGACAAAATGAAGCGTAGCAAATCGCCTGGACTGGATACATAACAGAGTACTGATAGAACTAAAAATGTAGTTAGCAATATGTAAGTTACCTTTAAAATCCAGCATGGTACAAAATTGGAGGGTGACCAATGTAACTAATTTTTAAGAGGTGATCCGGGAAATTATAGACCAATGAGCTTGACGTCATTGCCAGGCAAAATGGTAGACACCAAGGACAAAATTACAGAGCATATACATAAACATGGATTAATTAGACAAAGCCAAAATGGATTTAGTCAAGGGAAATCTTGTCTCAACAATCCATTACATAGTAACATAGTAGATGATGGCAGATAAAGACCTGTAAGGTCCATCCAGTCTGCCCAGCAAGATAAACTCGTAGTATGATGTGAGATACTTTCTGAGAAGTTTCTTTGAACAGGTTAATAAATATGTGGATAAAAGATGAGCCAGTCAATATTGTGTATGGGAAAATTAGGTTCTTACCATGATAATTTTCTTTCCTTTAGTCATAGCAGATGCAGCCGTTACAGATGGGTTGTGTCCATCAACCAGCAGAGGGAGATACAGAGCACACTTTTTTCAATGCCTCATACCAGCTTGCTCCACTGCCTCTCTTCAGTATTTGAAGCTTCCAAAGCAGTATGGCAAACTGCAATGGGAATAACATAAGCTTTCCTCACAGCGAACAATGGCCCTACAACAAAGGACATTAACTCAGAATGGAGGGAATGAAACATCCTCCCGGAGGGCATAAATTCATCCTCCACTGAGACATAACTGGAGGGAATAAACTCATCCTCCCGAAGGGAATAAACTCATCCTCCAAAACATGAAACTGGAGGGAATTAAGTCATCCTCCTTTAATTGAACAAGAATCCTGAAGACTGTTTTCCGACTTTCTCCCAAGGACGGAATCTCCAGGAAACATGAACAGAACCTGAAATAGATTTACAGCAGATAGCATCAGACAGGGAGGGATCATGGCTGCATCTGCTATGACTAAAGGAAAGAAAATTATCATGGTAAGAACCTAATTTTCCATTCCTTGCCATCAAGCAGATGCAGCCATTACAGATGGGATGTATCAAAGCAATCCCTAGATAGGGTGGGAACAAGCCACACCACGCGCCAGCACTTGCGCTCCAAAATGTGCGTCCCTCCTGGCAGCCACATCCAGCCTGTAATGTCGGGCAAAAGAGAGCTTAGAAGCCCATGTTGCTGCACTACAAATCTCTTGAAGAGAGAGTGCTCCAGTTTCAGCCCAAGAAGAGGAAATTCCTCTAGTGGAATGCGCCTTAAAGGCATCAGGCGGAGGCCGGCCGGCAAGCAAATAAGCTGAAAAGATAGATTCTTTAAGCCAGCGGGCAATAGTGGCTTTAGATGCTGGAGACCCTCTGCGAGGACCTGATAGCAAAACAAACAGATGATCAGAGGTCCTGAAAGAGTTAGTAACTCGCAGATACTGCAGCAGAGTCCTGCGCAGGTCCAACAGGTGCAATTGCCCAAAAGATTCTGGAAACTCCTCCTCGATAAAGGAGGGCAAGAAAATAGGTTGGTTTAGGTGAAACGCTGAAACCACCTTAGGCAAGAAGGAAGGCACGGTCCGAACCGTGACCCCGGACTCTGAAAACTGCAGAAAAGGGTCTCTACACGACAGCGCCTGGAGCTCTGACACCCGTCTAGCCGAAGTAATGGCCACTAACAAGACGGCCTTCAGTGTCAAATCTTTCTCTGAAGCACGCCGAAGCGGTTCAAAGGGAGCACCCTGAAGGGCCTTCAGCACTAGCCCCAGGTTCCAAGCTGGACAAGGCGCACGCACGGGAGGACGGAGCCGAAGCACCCCTCTAAGAAACCGTGCCACATCTGGATGAGCAGCTAAAGACACGCCTTCAACCTTGCCACGCAGGGAGGCCAATGCTACCACTTGCACCCGCAGGGAATTATAGGTCAAGCCTTTTTGTACACCATCCTGCAAAAAGTCCAGAATCGGCGAGACAGGAGCCCGCAGGGGTGTGATCTCTCTGGAAGCACACCAGACTTCAAACTGGCGCCAAATCCTGGCATAAGCCACGGAAGTGGAACGCTTGCGGGCCTGCAGGAGAGTGGTAATTACTTTATTGGAATAGCCTCTGCCTCTCAATTGCACCCTCTCAATCGCCAGGCCATAAGACCAAATCAGCCGGCGTCCTCCATGGTCACCGGACCCTGTGACAACAGGTTGGGAACCAGAGGTAACTGAAGGGGATCCTTTACGAGCATCTGTCGGAGGTCCGCATACCAAGGCCTCCTGGGCCAATCCGGGGTGACGAGAACCACTTCTCCTGGATACAGCAGAGTCCGCAGGAGCACTCGCCCTAACAAGGGCCACGGAGGGAACCCGGAGGCCAGGGTTGAGCCAAGGCATCCAACCCCGCCGCGCGAGGTTCTCTCCGTCTGCTGAAGAAGCACGGGACTTTGGCATTGGAGCTCGTCGCCATTAGATCCATCACGGGCTTGCCCCACTTGGCACATATCTGCAGGAACACTTCGTCTGCAAGTTCCCACTCTGCTGGATCGATCTGATGCATGCTTAGATAATCGGCTTGCACGTTGCTCTGACCTGCAATGTGAGCTGCCGACTAACTGTAGATGCAGCTCGGCCCAGTGGCAAATTTGTTCGGCCTGTGCGGCTAGAGCTCTGCACTGAGTGCCGCCTTGTCGATTTATGTAGGCCACTGCTGTCGTGTTGTCCAACATCACTCTGACAGCCAATCCTTCCAGGGTCACTTGAAAGGCCAGAAGCGCCTGAAACACCGCTTTCAACTCTAGGCGGTTGATGGACCACTCCGACTCCTCAGGTGTCCATAGACCCTGGGCATGCTTCCCCTTGCAATGTGCGCCCCAGCCTTTCAGACTGGCATCTGTCACCACTAGGCACCAATCGGGGAGCGCCAGCGGCATTCCTCGCCGCAGCATGCTGTCTGAGAGCCACCACTCCATGCTGAGTCGGGCAGCAGGGAGCCAAGAGACTCTGCATTGGTAATCCTGAGATACTGGAGACCATCTTTGGAGTACAGCATACTGTAGAGGTCTCAGGTGCGCTCTCGCCCAGGGCACCAGTTCCATGGTGGCCGTCATCGATCCAAGCAGCTGGACAATGGCCCAAGCTCGCGGGCGGGGCATCCTCAGGAGCAGACGGACCTGATTCTGAAGCTTGCACCGCCTTTGCTCGGGTAGGTACACATACCCCGAGGCTTTGTCGAACCTGGCCCCCAAATATTCTAGAGACTGCGAGGGGGTCAGGTGACGTTTGGCCAAATTGACGACCCAGCCCACAGATTGAAGTACTGAGACCACTCTGGCTGTTACATGCTGACTCTCTGCAGCAGAGTTTGCTCGAATGAGCCAGTCGTCCAGGTACGGGTGAACCCGAATACCCTCTCGCCTTAGAAAGGCAGCTACTACCACCATAACCTTCGAAAAGGTGCGGGGAGCTGTGGCGAGGCCAAAAGGCAAGGCCCGGAACTGGAAATGCTTTCCCATCACCGCAAACCTCAGAAACATCTGGTACGGGGCCAAATTGGAATGTGCAAGTAAGCTTCTTTCAGGTCCAGAGACGTGAGAAACTCTCCTGGCTGTACCGCCGCAATGACGGAGCGCAGGGTTTCCATGTGAAAATGCCGCACTCTCAGAAACATGTTTAATTTTTTAAAGTCCAGAATAGGGTGAAAAGATCCTCCTTTTCGCGGCACCACAAAGTAGATGGAGTAGCGGCCGCAGCCGTGTTCGGCGGGAGGTACCGGGGACACGGCCCCTATCTGAATCAGACCTTGTAAAGTCTCCTCTACCGCCGCCCGTTTGGCGGCAGAACCGCATCGGGACTCCACAAACACGTCTCTTACAGGGGCGTCGAATTCTATTCTGTAACCGTCTCTGATCAGGTCCAAGACCCACTGATCTGAGGAAATGTTGGCCCACTCCTCGGCAAAGAGGGAAAGACGTCCTCCGATGACAGGACTCGAGGAGAGGGCCGGCGCACCGTCACTGAGAGGGTCGCCCCTGAACTCCAGGCCTTGAGCCAGTGGCTGTGGAACGTTTGTCCGAGCAAAAGGAGTTCCTCTGCTGAAAACGGGCACGAGAAGTGAACCCAGCAGAACGCCCCGGGCGGTACCTTCGAGCTTCACGGAAGCGAGGTCTGTAAGAGGAGTGGACCGCCGCACCCTTAGAGGAAGGCCGAGGCCTATCTTCGGGCAAGCGCTGGGGTTTAGCCTCACCCAGGTCCTTCACAATTTTCTCCAACTCCTCACCAAACAGGAGAAGGCCTTGAAAGGGCAATTTCACCAACCTTTGCTTAGAGGCCATGTCCACCGCCCAATACCATAGCCAAAGAAGACGGCAAGCCACCACTGCTACTGCCATGTGTTTAGCCGAAGCTCTGACAATATCATAAAGGGCGCCAGCAAGAAAGGACAAGGCCGACTCCACCTGCAGAGCCACATCTGAAAAGGGCTCCGCTCCATCACCGGGCTGTTCCACTGCCTGTTGCAACCAAGCCAGGCAGGCTCTAGCAGCATAACAACTGCATGCAGACGCCCGAATAGTGAGACCTGCAATTTCAAATGACCGTTTAAGTGCTGATTCCAGTCTACGGTCTTGAATATCCTTCAGGGCAACACCTCCTTCAACAGGGAGGGTAGTTCTCTTTGTCACAGCTGTGACTAGGGCATCCACTTTAGGCATAGCAAAGCGAGCCATATGCTCCTCACTCAGAGGGTATAATTGCCCCATAGCCCTGGAAACTTTCAAAGGTCCCTCGGGGTCAGCCCATTGAGCCGAAATAAGCTCTTGGATGGAGTCATGCAAAGGAAAGGCTCGAGCAGGCTTTTTGGTACTAGCTATCCTAGGATTCACAGAGGAGGCTGTGCCACTGACAGGGTCCTCAATAGAGAGAGCCTGCAGGGCATCAGAAATAAACGCTGGCAGCTCATCACGGTGGAAAATCCTCACCGCGGAGGGATCGTCCAGATCCTGAGTCACTTCTGCACCAGACTCTGGCTCCTCAGACCATGAAGGCCTGCCAGAGTCCTCCGAATCCTCGCAGTCCGACCACGGGGGGGAGGGGGGGGGGAAGTAGGTGCAGCACTCTCTGAAGGGGAATGAGCCTTTCTGCGCTTCATATTCTGCCAATTATCAGGGAATAACGCCTCAGAGGGCATACCCAGGCTAGAATCCACCAGGGGGGGCATTAGAAGAGGCCCGTGCCGGGCTTTGTGGGAGAGCTCTTTTAAGCATGTATGCTTTATGCATTAATAAGACAAAATCAGGGGAGAAAAACTCACCCTGGGCACCCGGATCTCTGCCGGGGCTAATAACTCCCATATCAGCCTCAGGCCGAGGCCTCCCCCTGGGCTCAGGACTCTCCGTCTCAGCGGAGGTCGCGCCACGTGGTAAATTCAAAATGGCGCCCGCTGCCAGCTCAGAGCGCGAAGAATCGTCGCTCGCCATGCTCGGGCCAGCTCTAACATCTGTACAGCACAATTTACAGAGCCCCACTGCTGATCTGCGCTTGCCACACTTGGAACAGCGCTTTACTGTCTCCGCAGCCATCACCGAAAATGGCAGTAAAATTCAAAATGGTGGTTCGAGCCAAAATCGCCCCGATCGCGGGCCCACCCCGGAGGAGTCAGAAAAAAGTCTTACCTCACTGGACCGAGTATCACAGCTCCGGTCTCACAGAAAAAGGCAAGGAAAAACCTCTGTTCCCTTTTTTTTTTTTTAACGCTGTGAGGAAGGCAGAGGTAAATAGAACTCCGGAGGCTCAGGTGAGTGGGAAAAGCAGGGAAAGGGCAAACCTATGTGCCTGCATCCACTGTTGGTGGGGAAGGACAGGGAAAGCTAAGTAATGTGTCCACATCCACGGAGGTATGGGTAAGGCAGGGAAAGGGCGAACCTATGTGCCTTTAAACTGAAGATGCTATAGCCTCCAACACCCCTGCTAACAACTGGCAAAAGCACAAGAGCAACCTCCAGGCAGATTTTAGATGGAGCTCGAAGAAGCTGCAGCCACTCTGCTAGGGGAGATAGAGAATACTAAAGAGAGGCAGTGGAGCAAGCTGGTATGAGGCACTGAAAAAACTGTGCTCTCTATCTCCCTCTGCTGGTTGATGGACACAACCCATCTGTAATGGCTGCATCTGCTTGATGACAAGGAATTGGATTTTAAAACTCATGAAAGACTCCTGAAGAAATTAGAAAGTCATGGGATAGGAGGTAATGTGCCAGAGCCAGTGGTTGGGAGGAGGGGCTGGTGGTTAGGAGGCAGGGATAGTGCTGGGCAGACTTATACGGTCTGTGCCCTGAAGAACACAGGTTCAAATCAAAGTAGGGTATACACAAAAAGCAGCAAATATGAGTTATCTTGTTGGGCAGACTGGATGGACCGTGCAGGTCTTTTTCTGCCGTCCTCTACTATGTTACTATGTCTTATCATGGATTACAAACTGGTTAAAAGATACAAAACAGAGCAGAGTTAAATGGTCAGTATTTTCAACAGAGAATGGAAGATAGTGGGGGTCAAAAGTTATTTAAAGTTGTTAAGTTGCAAGAGGCCTGTGAAAAATTGCAAGAGAACCTTACCAGACTGGGCAACATAACCTGGTTAAAAGTCAATTTTCAATATGAGCCTTTTTTTTTCTAACTCCACACAGTTTCAATTAAAGACTTAGGGTCTGATGCAGAAGGCCTTATTTTTTTTTATATTGTTTTGTTATATTTGTACCCCGCGCTTTCCCACTCATGGCAGGCTCAATGCGGCTTACATGGGGCAATGGAGGGTTAAGTGACTTGCCCAGAGTCAGCATGTGGCTCTACCACAAAATTAACAATCCAAAAATACCACAGCATGCTGGAAGCAATAAACATGCAAATTACTGTTGCATCAAAATTTCGGCAGTAATCTGCAGCTCATTACTAAATGTCACCCTTCCTGACAAAGCCTTAGTGGTGACTGACTCTGGCACTGACAGGTGAGACAAAGAAAAAAATATCAAAAACTACCAACAATAAAAGCATGCTGATGGCATTCCCCCCCCCTCCCCAATACACACACACACATGGAAACCAAGGCCCCAACAAACTACCTACCCCCCCCCCCCCAAAAAAAAAAAAAAAAATAAAAAAATAAAAGACTCATATAGAAAATGACTTAACCAGGTTATGTTGTGAGTTACCAAGGTAAGTCCTTGTTTTTTTTAATTTGGTGCGCTGGACAAGTCGATGCTTGGTAAAAATTTAGCTGCCACAGGTAAACACCAAGTCTTTATTCCTTGTTTCTATTCCATGCCACCACAGATTTCCATGCAATAGGCTGCACTCTAAATTCCTCACCGTTTAAGGTTGTGCGACAAATCTTGTAGCAGGCTTGGTCAGAACCTGGTAACTGCCAAGATAATCCATAAACCAGGAAAATTGCAGACGTTTCAAGGAGAAGCTTTGTGCCTTTAACACTTTATAAGTTGTAAACTTTTACAGATATTTTATATACAGGCCACTATTTTAAACCCTTGGGGTATGATGTTAACTGAATAGTGGCTATATTTGGTAGCTATTTGGCTAAGTTTATCCAGATATCTCAGCCACAGAAAAAGCAAACCTAAAGATACTGGGATAAGATATCTGTTATCTCTCAGAAGTGCAATATTCAGAGAAATATGGATATGAAAAGTTTCTGGATAATTTTATGTAGATCTGCCCTCACTGATAAGATTCTGAATTAGCGATTTATGACTCATAAAAGAACGCAAGTCTGTTCAATAGAGCCGGAAGAGATAAACCGAGGCACTTTGTAGGATTGCTGGAACTGCTGTACATGTTAAGAGGCTTTCCAAGAAATTGCTGCAAAGCTCCAAATGTACCTGATCAGCACTAAGTGGCAAATTACAACATTCACTCTCATGGGTGATTCAGCAGCTCCTTGTGACTCTGGGCAAGTCACTTAACCCTCCATTGCCCCATGTAAGCCGCACTGAGCCTGCCATGGGTGGGAAAGCGCGGGGTACAAATGTAACAAAAATAAAATAAAAATAAAATTTATCTTGAGAGAAGATAAAAAAAAAGGAACCAAAGCCAGTCACACCAGTACTATAGCTTCAACATCTCTCTTGCAACTTTCATTCTGTGCATCTTCCAAACAAACCTGATGCTGTAGCAAACGGGGAGACTGGTAACAATTACAGAAAAGGAAAAAGCCCCTTTTGTAATCCAAATTTGATCTAGGTGTAAGTTACTTATGGCAGCTGGGATAAAACTTTAGAACCTAGCTGTTCAGAAGCAAACAGAAGTAGATATATAAAAGGGAATAATCACAGGCCTTTTCATAGATAAAATACTAGCTTTCTTATGTAAATTGGTATTTTTATTAATGCTTATCTGGAACATAGTTATATGTATTGCTCCACAACATGTGTATTATCTCCTACAAGATTTAGACAGCATTCCTTCTTTGGATGAGGTCAGGTTGGGGAGGTACGTACAGGCATAGTTATGATCAATCAAGACTATGTACACAGTTTGCCTAGAAAACAAAACAAGCAAATGTAACTTTCTTTTGGTCATTACAATGAAACTTGTTGGTAAAAACTATCCACAAGTTTTGCTGAAATGTGAGTAGTTTCATTTTTTATGCCTAAAAGAATAAACTGATCAATAATATGTATAAAGTTCCTGTTTCACATTTGATATTCAACCAAAATTCTCAATTTTAACACCAGTCATAGCCTTGCCTTCATAATTCAAAGCCTATGTATTTTTGCGCTTTGTTCTGGTGACCCATTAATATAGTCAAAGACAAAGTATCAAAATCCAGATCTTATTCACCACAATATAAGAAAGGCCTTGAAACCAAATAGTGAATAATAATAAGACTCAGGAAAAACCTATGGAAAAAAATGTTTTTTAATTTTTTTTTAATAGGAGGAAAAGACCTCATCAAACTGGTGCAAACAACACTACAGTCATATAGAACTTCAGTGCAATCACTTATGTAGTCGCTTATATATGCAACAGTGAAAAAGTAATCATTGGTCTGAAAACCCTCCAAAAATCAAAGTCCAAGTCAGTTTAAATGTGCACTTCCTTAAATCCAATCCAAAAATAAAAACACATGTGAACAAATATATCAAAAGCACACTTAGCTCTGTAGAAGTTCTTTCCGCAACTAAGTTTTTTCAGCAGGAACAATTTTCTGTGTTGCGGACTTCAAAGCACAACAGCATTGTAAGCTCCTTTGAGCAGGGACTGTCCTTCTTTGTTAAACTGTACAGCACTAAGTAACCCTAGTAGCGCTCTAGAAATGTTAAGTAGTAGTAGTAGCAGCATTGCCGCAGCTCTTCACATAGCACAGCAACATATATCTTGTCCAAATGTTATCGGTCCCTCTTCCGGAGACCATGCCGTACTTCTGTTGCTGTCGCCATATGAACTAGCTCCAGTCTTTTAGTGTTATTTGCACCAGTTTGGTGAGATCCTTTCCTCCTATTTAAAAAAAAAATTAAAACATTTTTTTCTCATAGGTTTTTCTTGAGTCTATTTTGTTTCAAGGTGTTACCGACCCATTAATATAGCCTACAACAAAAGAGCCCCAACAAAATAGCTCAAAGACAAAACAGCCCAATAGAACAGGTCCCTGCTCTCCATTTTATTTTATTTTTATATTCAGTTTTATTTTCTTCACTAGATTCTTCTTTCTTGACTGCTGTAGGGATCCCTGACTCTCCAATCTCACCTGAATTTCAACTTGCAGGCGATGGAGCTTAAGAGCCATGGAAGAATCCTTAGGGAGGAAAATCCCTAAGTTCTGGAATCTGGGTCCTCTTGTTTTCATTCCAAACACCGCCATACAAATGGGCTGGCTGCAGCGAAGGGACCGTGAAATCCTTTGCATCCACAAACAGACCCAGACACCTCCAAGCTTGGCTTACTGTTCATGTGGCCGCCTCAGTGCCTGTTGTGCCAGTACACTGCCACAGAGCCTTGGAGTCCTTGCTGTAGTGCCCATCTCAGTGCCTGTATCCTAGATGTATCCCAGACCAAGCTGCACAGTCTCCATAAATGGAGATGCCTTAGGGCACAGGTGCATAAGAGTTGCACTGCACCTGAAATGTGATTTTGGATTCTCTCCTCTGGCATAGGCAACAGCCTCCAGTGCATGAATTTGCCAGCAACGATGTTCAGCACGGCCTCCAGCACCCAACACCAACAGGAGCAGCAGAGGCTTCTCAGAACCACAGCGCCAAGGGCTATGGTGCCGAGGCCAGGCTTATATTAGCCAAGAAGCGACAGTATTGCTCCGCTACTTCTGGCCCCGTTAGGGCATTGCCCTGCATCAGCTTACTTCATCAGGCTCCTGCCAAGTCAGTCCTATTCATGGCACCATTCGGACCCCTCTCTGAGCTGTTGTCTGAACCTTTATGTTGCAGGTACCTGCAAGTCCAGCCCATTGGTGATAACTCATATCACTGCTATCGAATGGGGCTCCTTTTTCTATACATCTGCATTTTGTCCTAACTCAACCTGGAGTCCTAGTGATGAGGCACAGCATTAAACACCAACACTGCAAATGATCATTGGGATGTTTTGTCAGGAGCTATTTTGTTGGGGCTCTTATGTTGTAGGCCACTTTGTCGGGGGGGGGGGGGGGGGGGGGGGGGCTTTGTTCTGTCTTGTCTAGATTGTAACCTTGAAAGAATATGGACTGTGTGCTCTGTTTGTCTGTATAATGCATGGTATAAATAAGCCCAGATCAAACTTATTTAAAATGAAGATAGGACACCAACTTTTTAAAATATATATATATATTTTTTACATTTCATTGCTGAATTCGAAAACTTTTCTCTCTCCTGCCCCCTCAATCCTTTTTTTTTTTTTTTGTTACATTTGTACCCCGCGCTTTCCCACTCATGGCAGGCTCAATGCGGCTTACATGGGGCAATGGAGGGTTAAGTGACTTGCCCAGAGTCACAAGGAGCTGCCTGTGCCTGAAGTGGGAATCAAACTCAGTTCCCCAGGACCAAAGTCCACCACCCTAACCACTAGGCCACTCCTCCTTAGTCTCTCTTCTCTATGGTTTGACTACAGAGCAGAGTGGGCCCAACAACTGTAAATCCTTGCACGCCCAACTATGGCAGCAGTTACACTTCTTCGTGCCCACAGCAGTTCCAAGTACTAAGTTCCAAGTACTAAATTTTAAACCACCGTGTATTTTTTTCATTCCTGGACTTCTTTAGAGAACTCAAAGCCAGCTCTGCCTGATACAGTAGAAGTGTAGAACAATACAGCCATCTGAGGTGATAGTTTCATTTGGTTTATTATACTTGTTTATTAGATTCTTGATATACCGCTTTTCTGTGGTACAACAAAAGCACTTTAATAATACATGTACTACATTTTCATTTATTAGACTTATACTTATCATTGCATTTCTAAGAGGTTTACAATAGAACACTCATAATACAAAACAAAAATGTAAAAATATTTAAAATATCAAATTAGATAAATACATCAGAAATTAAGCATAAGCAGAACAAGACAGTCATGTCTTGAGTTGTTTCTGAAATTTCAAATCATCTTCACCAAACTCAGTGGACAGATTATTCTTTAAATGTGATCCGCATACAGAGAATACATGTAACCTAGCAGATTCCTTCCACATTGCTGCAACAGTGAGCATAATAAACAACTTTGCTTGTGAAGAACTAACTTGCTGTGGATGATAATCAGAAATAAAAAAAAATTTGATTCAGCAACAGATACCTTATGAACTATTTTTAAAATCATACATAAACCCTTGAACATTACGGGAAAATTAGGTTCTTACCTTGGTAATTTTCTTTCCTTTAGTCTCAGCAGATGAATCCATTATGAATAGGTTGTGTCCACCTACCAGCAGGGGGAGATAGAGAACACTGAAAACCATAGTGCCTCTAGGACGGCTAGCTCCATCTGCCTCTCAGTATTTTGAAGCTTCCAAAGCAGTGTTAAACCGCAAAGTAGCATAACATGAACTTTCCTCACAGCGAACAAACGCCCCAGAACAGGAACAATAACACAAAGGAGGGACAAACTCAACCTCCTGTAGTAGAACAGAACTCCTGTAGAAGAACAGAAGACTGTTTTCCAACTTCTCCCAATGAGGGAACATGTCTGCAGGAAAAACTGAACACAAAACAGAGTCAATCACGGAGGGATCATGGATTCATCTGCTGTGACTAAAGGAAAGAAAATTACCAAGGTAAGAACCTAATTTTCCCTTCCTTGTCATCAGCAGCAGATGAATCCATTACGAATGGGATGTATCAAAGCAATCCCTACATAGGGTGGGAACAAGCCACACCACGTGCAAGCACTTGTGCTCCAAAAAGCGCGTCCCTCCTGGCAGCCACATCCAGCCTGTAATGACGGGCAAAAGAGAGCTTAGAAGTCCAAGTAGCTGCACTACATATCTCTTGAAGAGAGAGTGCTCCCGTCTCGGCCCAAGAGGAAGAAATCGCTCTTGTGGAATGTGCCTTAAAGGCGTCAGGCGGAGGCCAGCCAGATAGCAGATATGCAGAAAAAATGGCTTCCTTAAGCCAACGGGCTATAGTGGCTTTAGACGCTGGAGACTCTCTGCGAGGACCTGACAACAATACAAAAAGGTGATCAGAGGTCCTGAAAGCATTAGACATCTGCAGATACTGCAACAGAGCCCTGCGCACATCCAGAAGGTGCAACTGCCCAAAAGAATCCGGAAACACCTCCCTAGTAAAGGAGGGCAGATAAATATGCTGGTTTAGTTAAACGCTGAAACCACCTTAGGCAGGAAAGAAGGCACTGTACGTACCGTTACACCGGACTCTGAGAATTGCAGAAATGGGTCTCGACAGGACAGCGCCTGGAGTTCAGACACCCGTCTCGCCGATGAAATGGCCACCAAAAAGACTCTTTAGAGTCACATTCTTCTCCAAAGCTCGCCTCAGCGGCTCGAAGGGCGAACACTGAAGAGCCTTTAATACTAGCCCCAGGTTCCAAGCCGGACAAGAGGCCCGCACAGGAGGTCGGAGCCGAAGCACCCCTCTAAGGAACCGTGCAATGTCCGGGTGCGCGGCCAGGGAGAGGCCAGCAACCTTCCCCCGAAAACATGCCAAGGTTGCCACTTGAACACGCAGGGAATTATAGGCCAAGCCTTTTTGTATACCATCCTGCAAAAAGTCAAGAATCGGCGAGACAGAAGTCCGCATGGGTGTGATCGCTTTAGAAACACACCAAGCCTCAAACTGGCGCCAGATCCGAGCATAGGCAACGGAAGTGGAATGCTTGCGGGTCTGCAAAAGAGTGGAGATGACCTTGTTAGAATAGCCCTTGTCTCTCAATTGCGCCCTCTCAATAGCCATGCCGTAAGACCAAAGCGGCATGGATCCTCCATGGTCACCGGGCCCTGCATCAACAGGTGCGGTACCAGAGGCAAAGGAAGGGGAGCCTCCACCAAGATCCGCATACCACGGCCGCCTGGGCCAATCCGGGGCAATGAGGATCACTACTCCTTGATGCAGCCGGGGAATTTACCCGTCTATGCTTACTTAGCGTGTATCCAACGCTCAGGGGCATCCACATCTGACATCAGCCCTGGGCCATCATCAGTTGGAGGGGGACCAGGTAGCAACGCAGTGTTAGACACCTGCAGCAGAGCTCTTTTCAGCATGAAGGCTTTATGTAAAATAAGCACGAACTCGGGGGAGAAAAACTCACCCTGACCTCCCGTCTCCGAATTAGGAGCCACTGGGAACGGAGCTCCTCTGGTAGCCTCGGCCCGAGGCGCCCCTCTGCTCTCAGACTCCTCCGCAACCGCGGGGGTCGAGCCATGTGGTGCTTCCAAGATGGCGCCCGCTGCCAGCTCCATCGAGTGGGAAGAATCATCGCTCGCCATGCTCGTACTGGCTCTACTGTCTGAACAGCACGTTTTACAGAGACCCGCTGCTGATCTGCGCTTGCCACAACAGGAACAGCGCTTAACTCCCCTCAGCAGCCCTCGCCGAAAAACGGCGGAATAAAATTCAAAATGGTGGCTTTGCGCCAAAATCACCCCAATCGGAACGTCGTCTGCGGGTCCTCCCCGGAGGAGCTGAGTACCGCTCTTACCTCAAGAGACTGAGTCTATGAGCTCCAGTCACGCTGTACAGTAAGGAAAAACCTCAGAAATAGCAGCACTGAAAAGCGCGTTTTTTTTTTTTTACGCTGTGAGGAAAGTTGGAGGCAAACAGCTACAGAGGCACTCCGGAGGTAGAAGAGGGTGGGAAAGGCAGGGAAAGGGTGAACCTATATGCCTGCATCCACACAGGGGGGAGGGTAAGGCAGGGAAAGGGCAAACCTATGTGCCTTTAAAGTGGGCTCCACTTAGCCACAACACCCCTTCTACAATTGGCAAAAGCACAGGAGCCACCCCAGGCAGAATCTTTAAGGAGCTGAACAAGCTGCGTCCAACCCTGCTGAGAGAGAGAGAGAAATACTGCGAGGAGCTAGCCGTCCTAGAGGCACTATGGTTTTCAGTGTTCTCTATCTCACCCTGCTGGTAGGTGGACACAACCCATTCGTAATGGATTCAATCTGCTGCTGATGACAAGAAATCTGCATTTAATGGGAAGCCAATGCAACTGTCTCAGAACACACAGCGAATGCTACATACCTGTAGAAGGTATTCTCCGAGGACAGCAGGCTGATTGTTCTCACTGATGGGTGACGTCCACGGCAGCCCCTCCAATCGGAAACTTCTCTAGCAAAGTCCTTTGCTAGTCCTCGCGCGCCCGCGCGCACCGCGCATGCGCAGCCGTCTTCCCGCCCGAAACCGGCTCGAGCCGGCCAGTCCAGTATGTAGCAAGACAATACACTTCAAGGGAAGACACAACTCCAAAGGGGAGGCGGGCGGGTTTGTGAGAACAATCAGCCTGCTGTCCTCGGAGAATACCTTCTACAGGTATGTAGCATTCGCTTTCTCCGAGGACAAGCAGGCTGCTTGTTCTCACTGATGGGGTATCCCTAGCCCCCAGGCTCACTCAAAACAACAAGCATGGTCAATTGGGCCTCGCAACGGCGAGGACATAACTGAGATTGACCTAAAAAATTTACCAACTAACTGAGAGTGCAGCCTGGAACAGAACAAACAGGGCCCTCGGGGGGTGGAGTTGGATCCTAAAGCCCAAACAGGTTCTGAAGAACTGACTGCCCAAACCGACTGTCGCGTCGGGTATCCTGCTGCAGGCAGTAATGAGATGTGAATGTGTGGACAGATGACCACGTCGCAGCTTTGCAAGTTTCTTCAATGGAGGCTGACTTCAAGTGGGCTACCGACGCAGCCATGGCTCTAACATTATGAGCCGTGACATGACCCTCAAGAGCCAGCCCCGCCTGGGCGTAAGTGAAGGAAATGCAATCTGCTAGCCAATTGGATATGGTGCGTTTCCCTACAGCCACTCCCCTCCTATTGGGATCAAAAGAAACAAACAATTGGGCGGACTGTCTGTGGGGCTGTGTCCGCTCCAGGTAGAAGGCCAATGCTCTCTTGCAGTCCAAAGTGTGCAGCTGACGTTCAGCAGGGCAGGAATGAGGACGGGGAAAGAATGTTGGCAAGACAATTGACTGGTTCAGATGGAACTCCGACACGACCTTTGGCAAGAACTTAGGGTGAGTGCGGAGGACTACTCTGTTATGATGAAATTTGGTGTAAGGGGCCTGGGCTACCAGGGCCTGAAGCTCACTGACTCTACGAGCTGAAGTAACCGCCACCAAGAAAATGACCTTCCAGGTCAAGTACTTCAGATGGCAGGAATTCAGTGGCTCAAAAGGAGGTCTCATCAGCTGGGTGAGAACGACATTGAGATCCCATGACACTGTAGGAGGCTTGACAGGGGGCTTTGACAAAAGCAAACCTCTCATGAAGCGAACAACTAAAGGCTGTCCTGAGATCGGCTTACCTTCCACATGGTAATGGTATGCACTGATTGCGCTAAGGTGAACTCTTACAGAGTTGGTCTTGAGACCAGACTCAGACAAGTGCAGAAGGTATTCAAGCAGGGTCTGTGTAGGACAAGAGCGAGGAGCTAGGGCCTTGCTGTCACACCAGACGGCAAACCTCCTCCACAGAAAGAAGTAACTCCTCTTAGTGGAATCTTTCCTGGAAGCAAGCAAGACGCGGGAGACACCCTCTGACAGACCCAAAGAGGCAAAGTCTACGCTCCCAACATCCAGGCCGTGAGAGCCAGGGACCGGAGGCTGGGATGCAGAAGAGCCCCTTCGTCCTGCGTGATGAGGGTCGGAAAACACTCCAATCTCCACGGTTCTTCGGAGGATAACTCCAGAAGAAGAGGGAACCAGATCTGACGCGGCCAAAAAGGAGCAATCAGAATCATGGTGCCTCGGTCTTGCTTGAGTTTCAACAAAGTCTTCCCCACCAGAGGAATGGGAGGATAAGCATACAGCAGGCCCTCCCCCCAATCCAGGAGGAAGGCATCCGATGCCAGTCTGCCGGGGGCCTGAAGCCTGGAACAGAACTGAGGGACTTTGTGGTTCACTCGAGATGCGAAGAGTTCCACCAAGGGGGTGCCCCACGCTTGGAAGATCTGGCGCACCACTCTGGAGTTGAGCGACCACTCGTGAGGTTGCATAATCCGGCTCAGTCTGTCGGCCAGACTGTTGTTTACGCCTGCCAGATATGTGGCTTGGAGCACCATGCCGAGACGGCGAGCCCAGAGCCACATGCTGACGGCTTCCTGACACAGGGGGCGAGATCCGGTGCCCCCCTGCTTGTTGACATAGTACATGGCAACCTGGTTGTCTGTCTGAATTTGGATAATTTGATGGGACAGCCGATCTCTGAAAGCCTTCAGAGCGTTCCAGATCGCTCGCAACTCCAGGAGATTGATCTGTAGACATCGTTCCTGGAGGGACCAACTTCCTTGGGTGTGAAGCCCATCGACATGAGCTCCCCATCCCAGGAGAGACGCATCCGTTGTCAGCACTTTTTGTGGCTGAGGAATTTGGAAAGGACGTCCCAGAGTCAAATTGGACCAGATTGTCCACCAATACAGGGATTCGAGAAAACTCGTGGACAGGTGGATCACGTCTTCTAGACCCCCAGCAGCCTGATACCACTGGGAGGCTAGGGTCCATTGAGCAGATCTCATATGAAGACGGGCCATGGGAGTCACATGAACTGTGGAGGCCATGTGGCCCAGCAATCTCAACATCTGCCGAGCTGTGATCTGCTGGGACGCTCGCACCCGCGAGACGAGGGACAACAAGTTGTTGGCCCTCGTCTCTGGGAGATAGGCGCGAGCCGTCCGAGAATCCAGCAGAGCTCCTATGAATTCGAGTTTCTGCACTGGGAGAAGATGGGACTTTGGATAATTTATCACAAACCCCAGTAGCTCCAGGAGGCGAATAGTCATCTGCATGGACTGCAGGGCTCCTGCCTCGGATGTGTTCTTCACCAGCCAATCGTCGAGATATGGGAACACGTGCACCCCCAGCCTGCGAAGTGCTGCTGCTACTACAGCTAGGCACTTTGTGAACACCCTGGGCGCAGAGGCGAGCCCAAAGGGTAGCACACAGTACTGGAAGTGGAGTGTGCCCAACTGAAATCGCAGATACTGTCTGTGAGCTGGCAGTATCGGGATGTGTGTGTAGGCATCCTTCAAGTCCAAAGAGCATAGCCAATCGTTTTGCTGAATCATGGGGAGAAGGGTGCCCAGGGAAAGCATCCTGAACTTTTCCTTGACCAGATATTTGTTCAGGGCCCTTAGGTCTAGGATGGGACGCATCCCCCCCGTTTTCTTTTCCACAAGGAAGTACCTGGAATAGAATCCCAGCCCTTCTTGCCCGGATGGCACGGGCTCGACCGCATTGGCGCTGAGAAGGGCGGAGAGTTCCTCTGCAAGTACCTGCTTGTGCTGGAAGCTGTACGACTGAGCTCCCGGTGGACAATTTGGAGGTTTTGAGGCCAAATTGAGGGTGTATCCTTGCCGGACTATTTGGAGAACCCACTGATCGGAGGTTATTAGAGGCCACCTTTGGTGAAAAGCTTTCAACCTCCCCCCGACTGGTAGGTCGCCCGGCACTGACACTTGGATGTCGGCTATGCTCTGCTGGAGCCAGTCAAAAGCTCGCCCCTTGCTTTTGCTGGGGAGCCGAGGGGCCTGGCTGAGGCGCACGCTGCTGACGAGAGCGAGCGCGCTGGGGCTTAGCCTGGGCCGCAGGCTGTCGAGAAGGAGGATTGTACCTACGCTTACCAGAAGAGTAGGGAACAGTCTTCCTTCCCCCGAAAAATCTTCTACCTGTAGAGGTAGATGCTGAAGGCTGCCGGCGGGAGAACTTGTCGAATGCGGTGTCCCGCTGGTGGAGAGACTCTACCACCTGTTCGACTTTCTCTCCAAAAATGTTATCCGCACGGCAAGGCGAGTCTGCAATCCGCTGCTGGAGTCTATTCTCCAGGTCGGCGGCACGCAGCCATGAGAGCCTGCGCATCACCACACCTTGAGCAGCGGCCCTGGACGCAACATCAAAGGTGTCATACACCCCTCTGGCCAGGAATTTCCTGCACGCCTTCAGCTGCCTGACCACCTCCTGAAAAAGCTTGGCCTGCTCGGGGGGGAGAGCATCAACCAAGCCCGCCAACTGCCGTACATTGTTCCGCATGTGTATGCTCGTGTAGAGCTGGTAAGACTGGATTTTGGCCACGAGCATAGAGGAATGGTAGGCCTTCCTCCCAAAGGAGTCTAAGGTTCTAGAGTCCTTGCCCGGGGGCGCCGAAGCATGCTCCCTAGAACTCTTAGCCTTCTTTAGGGCCAGATCCACAACTCCAGAATCATGAGGCAACTAGGTGCGCATCAGATCTGGGTCCCCATGGATCCGGTACTGGGACTCGATCTTCTTGGGGATGTGGGGATTAGTTAGAGGTTTTGTCCAGTTCGCAAGCAATGTCTTTTTTAGGACATAGTGCAAGGGAACAGTGGACGCTTCCTTAGGTGGAGAAGGATAGTCCAGGAGCTCAAACATTTCAGCCCTGGGCTCGTCCTCCACAACCACCGGGAAGGGGATGGCCGTAGACATCTCCCGGACAAAGGAAGCGAAAGACAGACTCTCAGGAGGAGAAAGCTGTCTTTCAGGAGAGGGAGTGGGATCAGAAGGAAGACCCTCAGACTCCTCGTCAGAGAAATATCTGGGGTCTTCTTCTTCCTCCCACGAGGCCTCACCCTCGGTGTCAGACACAAGTTCACGAACCTGTGTCTGCAACCTCGCCCGGCTCGACTCAGTGGAGCCACGTCCACGATGGGGGCGTCGAGAGGTAGACTCCCTCGCCCGCATCGGCGAAGCTCCCTCCGCCGACGTAGTCGGGAAGCCCTCCTGGGAGGTGGCCGCAGTCGGCACCGCACGCGGTACCGACGTCGGGGACCTCACCCCGGGTGATGGGCCAGCCGGCGCCACGCTCGACGGTACCGGAGGCGCAAGCACCGCCGATATCGGAGGGGAAGGGCGCAACAGCTCTCCCAGAATCTCTGGGAGAACGGCCCGGAGGCTCTCGTTCAGAGTGGCTGCAGAGAAAGGCAAAGAGGTCGATGCAGGCGTCGACGTCAGAACCTGTTCCGGGCGAGGAGGCTGTTCCGGGCTGTCCAGAGTGGAGCGCATCGACACCTCTTGAACAGAGGGTGAGCGGTCCTCTCGGTGCCGATGCCTGCTGGGTGCCGACTCCCTCGGCGACCCAGAGCTCTCGGTGCCGACTCGGGGAGGCGACCGGTGTCGATGCTTCTTCGATTTCTTCCGAAGCATGTCACCGGAGCTCCCCGGCACCGACGAGGAGGACGTAGAATCCAGCCGTCGCTTCCTCGGGGCCGAGGCCGAAGGAGGTCGGTCTCGGGGGGGCTGTACCGCAGGAGCCCTCAGGGTAGGAGGAGACCCACCCGAAGGCTCACCGCCACCAGCAGGGGAATGGACAGCCCTCACCTGCACTCCTGACGATGCACCACCGTCCGACGACATCAGCAGACGAGGTCCCGGTACCACCGACGTCGATGCAGCTATCCGATGTCTCGGCGCCGATGCAGAGGCCCGATGCCTCGATGCACTCGATGCAGGGGCGGCCGAGGAAGATGGTCTGGACGCTGACGACGTCGATGCACTCGAAGATCCCGGTGCCGATGCCGACGAAGAGCCCGAGAACAACACGTTCCACTGGGCTAGTCTCGCTACCTGAGTCCGCCTTTGAAGCAGGGAACACAGACTGCAGTTCTGAGGGCGGTGCTCGGCCCCCAGACACTGAAGACACGACGAGTGTCGATCAGTGAGCGAGATAACCCGGGCGCACTGGGTGCACTTCTTGAAGCCGCTGGAAGGCTTCGATGTCATGGGCGGAAAAATCGCGCCGGCGAAATCAAAGTCCGAAATGACGGAAAAAGAGCACCAAAAAATTTGTAAGGGAGAAAATCTCGACCGAGGCCGAAAAGAGGCCTACCCTGACGACGAAAGAAAACTTATCGGGGCAAAAAGCTGGGAGTACGGGGAGGATTAACACGAAACCCGGGGGGGGGGGGGGGTTTCCGGAGCACTTCCCGACACTTGAAAAGACTTTTCCGAAGAAAAACACGTCAGAATTAATTTGGACGCGCGAGGTCGACTTTCCGGGGCTCGACACGGCGAAAACACGACCGTACCGAGTGCGGACAAAAGAAGACTGGCCGGCTCGAGCCGGTTTCGGGCGGGAAGACGGCCGCGCATGCGCGGTGCGCGCGAGGACTAGCAAAGGACTTTGCTAGAGAAGTTTCCGATTGGAGGGGCTGCCGTGGACGTCACCCATCAGTGAGAACAAGCAGCCTGCTTGTCCTCGGAGAACAGATAGATTAGCATGGGTAAGTGTACAGATCACATCAGGTAGCCATCTTCTGAGTGAGTTGCAAAGGCTTAAAGTCAGTCAGGCAAACCCAAAAGTAAAATATTAGAATCCAAATACGATGTAACAAGTAACTGACTTACAAGGCAAAAATCCTTCTTCTGTAAATCCCGAACAGAGGTGGCACAAGATATTAAGTTTAAAACCCATCATAGCACTTTGGAAATATGATGATAAAATTTAAGATTCTAACATTATCCCTAAATATCATACTTCTTTACAGATGGGAAAAGGTTCTGGGATATAATTCAATATACAGAATCAGGTGGTATACAGACCCGATCATTATGGACTATCAAAGTTTCAGTGGTTTTAAATTAATCTTAATGCCATTCAATGACCACCAAATTGGGATTATAAATTTAAAAAAATTAAAATTATCTGAGAATAATTAAGTCCACTAGATTTCAAAAAAGAAGACATCTATATCAGCATAACCACAACTGCTTGCAAAAGACCACACAATAGATGCACATATAAATTGAATTAGTGTAGCAGAAACGGCAGAACCTTGAAGGGTGCCTCTGCCTTTTCTAAACCACTAAGATATATCAAGAGAAAAACGAACCTTGTGAAGCCTATCCTCAAAAATGATGTTAATCACTGTAAAAGTATTCCACCTATTCCCATCTTTTTTAAAAGCCCTAATAAAATCTGACAAACTGTTATGTCTAATACAGCTGAAATATCAACAAATAGTAGCAGAAAGGCATCATCTTACTTCAAGCCCCTTCAAAAGAAAATCCAGTAAAGCAGTAATCAATGCTTCTGATCCATGTTCCAAATGGAAATCATGTTAAAATATATCCAACAACCCCTGTTCTTCAGCAAACCTATCACACTTAAGCCACACAATTTATTCTATTAACTTCCCCAAAAATGGTAATAAAGAAATTGTGCTAATTTTCATTCTATCTCAAGGAGAGGTAGCAATTTTCTTTTTAATAGATTTAATAATTGACTTCTTCAAAGAGGATGGGAGCTGTCCAGACTTGAGAGGCTGACACCACATCTCAAATGAATTTGCTCGAAGTATCTCTTCAGCAAATTGATATGTGACCTAGGTGACGTGGCCAACACATTATGGGGATGTGTATTAACCAAAACAGTATCCTCAAAGGCAAGGAATTTTTCCCACTGAACACTACCTTCTATAGTCACCATCAGCATCATCATAACCTAGCAAAACATCTGGTAAAAACACTCAATCTCCCCCACCCCCCGTATAATCTGTATATGATTCTGCTGAAAACTCTGGCAGTGATCGCCTATCCTGCAATAGGGAAGTTAAACTTTGCACAACTTTGCACAGTTTAGCAAATGCATTATGAATCTGAAGAAAAAATAAGTCCCTTTGGCGTCATCCCATGACTAGTCAAACTCCTTTAGAATCAGCTGCTCTGGACTTTTGCCACTTCCTTTCCAAAAATCAGGGTTATAAAAAAGGTTTAGAAAAGATCCTGGAGGAAAAGTCCATAGTCTATTATTGAGATGGACATGGGGGAAGCCACTGTTTGCCCCGGGGTTGGTAGCATGGAATGGCGATACTAATTGGGTTTCTGCCAGGTACTTCTGACCTGGATTGGCCACGGTTGGAAGAAGGATACTGGGCTAGACAGACCATTAGTCTGACCCAGTATGGCTATTCTTATGTTCTAACTCCTTCGAAAATTACAAATGCCCTGGCTGCAGTGATGGGACTCCCTTTCTGACTGCATAGTGTAATAGCAAAAGTTTCATCAGCAGTACAGGACATGCATACAATCTCTTGTTGTGCTGTTGGTGATACATCTTTAATTTATACTGAAAGGCTGGACTAAACAGGCAGTGAAGGGTGCTTTAATAAAAACTGCAGATGCTAAGGAAACTGAAATGTTTTCTAGACTCCAATGGGTTTGGCACTTTATTACAATACATAGTAACATAGTAGATGACGGCAGAAAAAGACCTGCACGGTCCATCCAGTCTGCCCAAGATGAATTCATATGTGCTACTTTTTTATTTGTACTGTCCTCTTCAGGGCACAGACCGTATAAGTTTGGCCAGCCCTATCCCCGCCTCCCAACCACCAACCCCGCCTCCCACTACCGAATCTGGCACAGACTGTATAAGTCTGCCCAGCACTATCCTCACCTCCCAACTACCAGTCCCGCCTCCCACCACCAGCTCTGGCACAGACCGTATAAGTCTGCCCAGCACTATCCCTGCCTCCCACCACCGGCTCTGGCACAGACCGTATAAGTCTGCCCAGCACTATCCTCACCTCCCAACTACCAGTCCCGCCTCCCACCACCAGCTCTGGCACAGATCGTATAAGTCTGCCCAGCACTATCCCTGCCTCCCACCACCGGCTCTGGCACAGACCGTATAAGTCTGCCCAGCACTATCCTCACCTCCCAACTACCAGTCCCGCCTCCCACCACCAGCTCTGGCACAGACCGTATAAGTCTGCCCAGCACTATCCCTGCCTCCCACCACCGGCTCTGGCACAGACCGTATAAGTCTGCCCAGCACTAGCCCCGCCTCCCAACTACCAGCTCTGCCACCCATTCTAGGCTAAGCTCCTGAGGATCCCTTCCTTCTGCACAGGATTCCTTTATGTTCATCCCACGCGTGTTTGAATTCCGTTACCGTTTTCATCTCCACCACCTCCCGCGGGAGGGCATTCCAAGCATCCACCACCCTCTGCGTGAAAAAATACTTCCTGATATTCTTCTTGAGTTTGCCCCCCTTCAATCTCATTTCATGCCCTCTGTAATTCCATCCCCATCTAAAGCTAGATGGGAATCAACACGAACATCGGCATTTTTTTTCTTAGCTCCCTCACTTTGGAATTGTCTTCCTAAAGAACTTAGGCTTGAAGATTCTCATACTCATTTTCGTAAAGCTTTAAAAACACATTTCTTTCAAGAGTCATAGTTGGTACTTGTGTCATTTGACTTATAATTTTATAATTTATTTTATTTTCAGTATTTATATACCATTTAGACCTAAGTGGTGTACAATTTTTCTTTTTCAGGTACTGGTACTGTCCCTAATGGACTCACAATCTAAGTATTATATTGCACCTGGGGCAATGGAGGGCTAAGTGACTTGCCTAGGGTCAAAACAGAGCTGCAGAGGAAACTGAACCCAGTTCCCCAGAATTTTTAAAATGCTTAGGATGTATACCCCTTCAATCTTGTTTTCACTAGACACTGAAAAGCCTTTGAGCACAAAATCAGGGGCTGCTACATGCAATTATCATTTATTATACCACTAAAGTTGCAAATCAAATCAAAGTGGTTTACATTAATAAAACAGCGTTTATGCTACATCACCTTGAGCACATATCATTTTAGCAATACTTGTGCAATTACTATATGTGTTTCCTGATTATCAGGCATGACAATTTTTCCCTTCCTCGTCATCAAGTAGATGAATCCAGAAACAAATGTTATGTAGCAAAGCAGTCCTCAGATTGGGTGGTAAGCAGATGCTGCAGAAAGCACCGACGCTCCAAAACCTGCGTCGGAGCACGCCACAACATTCCAATAATGCTTTACAAAGGTATGCAGAGAAGACCAAGTTGCCGAACGACAGATTTCCTCAAACTACGGCATGTTTGAAGGCATCAGAAACAGTCGCAGTGGACAGTGAATGACTGAGGATATGACAGATAAAAGGGATGACAGTAGGAGAGATAGTGCTAAGCGTTAAAAATGTGACAGTTCCCAGGTTCACTGGGTGGTACTGTATTCACTCCCATTCTAAAAACAATTTTAAAATCCTTCACTACCAGCTAGCTACATACCAGTGGCCAGTATTCCCTTACAAAAATGTCTGAAGCTATTGTATCAGATATACTATCTAATTTTACGCAATTACTGTCTCAGCCCATCACAATTAGGATTCAGAGCCTTTCATAGCACCAAGTCAGTCCTGTCATCATTGATTTCAGAAGCTAGGATGATTCTTTCTAGGGATGCAGCTGCAGTTTTGTTACAGTTTGATCTCACAATAGTTTTTGCCAGTGGATTTTAATATTCTTCTATAAAAACTATCATCACAAGGACTGTCTCACAATGGTTTAGGGAACTGTTGTTTAACAGACATTATCAGGTTGAAATGCAAGATGTTTTATCTATAACTTGGAAACAAACCCCCATGTGGGGTTGCTGAAGGGTTTTTTCTCTCTTCAGTGTTATTTAATGTGTACATGACTTTTTTTTTTTGCCAAGGTTTTCTAGAATGCGGAGCAAAATTTTTTCTTATGCTGATGATATGTTCCTGCTAATTCCGATGTCACCTATTTTGTTAAATATTTCCAAATGCATTAACCCAATTGAAGGCTAAAGTATCATTTACGGTTTCTAACTTAAGATAAAACCAAGCTACTCTATTTAAGCCACAGTGAAGCTTCTGTTCCAGAGGATTTAACCTTATCTGACAGTCTCTCTTTAAAAGTGAGAGCAAATTTCAAAAATTTTGAGAGTTTATTTAGACACACTATCTTTACAATCTCAAGCTAATACAGTAGTTTGTACAAATTATTTCAGGAATCGGACGCTTCATAAAGTGTGATCTTTATTTCCTGAGAAACCTTTTTCTATCTTGGTTCAGGCACTTATCCTGTCCCATTTAGACTATTGTAATGGATTATACTATTCCATTTCAGTTTATTTCAAAAAATTTTAACTTTTCAAAATGTTGCTGCTAAAAGCAAAGATACTTACCTGTAGCAGGTTTTCTCCGAGGACAGCAGGCTTATTATTCTCACAAATGGGTTCCCAGGCCCGACGCAGGTCGTCGACCCACTTGTGAGAATGATATAGCCTGCTTGTCCTCGAGAAATGATTTTTCATCTTAAATTTGATAACAATGGGTCAATTGCTAAACAAACCCCCCCAATCCCCCCTCCCACAAGTATGTGGATATCCAAGAACCATGATATGCATATTTGGTGTGCTCTTCTGCCTGAACTGAAAATGTTAACTTCTTATTTGAACTTTTGAAAGGAGTTAAAAACTTATTTGTCTAGGAAGCATCTATTAGGATAAATCTCTGTTCATTTTATTTTTTATTTTACTGTTAACATTTTGTAATCTCCTTTGAACCTTTTTTGGGAGTTGGCATAATATAAATACCATCTCACATCATCCTATCTAATAAAACACACCTCCAACGTTCTGAAGCTGACTCCGTGGACCGTGGCTGAAGCATTCCTGCGCTCTGTAAGGCTCCACCTACTGAACTGACATCACATACTTCCAGGTACGTCAGCCGCAGCACTGACCAACAGCACGACATCAGCATGAGGCCCCGCCCATGCCGCCCTCGCCGCAATGCCACACCACCCCAGGTCGCCGCCTCCAGGCGTGCACACTCGGCCCTTCTGTCTCTGTTAGCTCTGGTCCCGCCCTCATTTCCTGTTTCCGCAATGAGGGCAGGACCAGACCTAACACAGAGAGAAGGGCCGAGGCTGCACGCCTTTTAACGCTGCTTTCATGTGAAGATGATTTTTACAATTTGGAGCAAGTGCACCTGGAACTGGGAGGGAGGGAGTGGAACCCTGAAACTCGGAGGGAGGAGGGGAACTCTGAAACTCAGAGGGAGGGGAACCCTGAAACTCGGAGGGAGGGAGGGGAACCCTGAAACTGGCCAAAACAGGTCACAGGTGCATGGCAGAATCCCAAAGAGTAGCAAGATTCCATGCTACCGACCCCAGAGATAAGTAGCGGCTTTCCCTCTGTCTACCATAACAGTGTATGGACGTTTCCTCCAGAACTTGTCCAAATATTTTTTAAACCCCGAAGTGCTAACTGCTTGTTGCCACGGTATGTGGTAAAAGTTCTAGAGTTTAACTATTTGTTCAGTTAAAAAAAATAAAACGTTCTCCTATGCCCTCCCGCGGGAGGTGGTGGAAATGAAAACGGTAACGGAATTCAAACATGCGTGGGATAAACATAAAGGAATCCTGTGCCGAAGGGATGGATCCTCAGGAGCTTAGTCAAGATTGGGAGGCGGGGCTGGTGGTTGGGAGGTGGGGATAGTGCTGGACAGACTTGTACGGTCTGTGCCAGAGCCGGTGGTTGGGAGGCAGGGCTGGTGGTTGGGAGGTGAGGATAGTGCTGGGCAGACTTATACGGTCTGTGCCAGAGCCGGTGGTTGGGAGGTGGGGATAGTGCTGGGCAGACTTATACGGTCTGTGCCCTGAAGAGCACAGGTACAAATCAAAGTAGGGTATACACAAAAAGCAGCAAATAGAAACCTATGGAACTTAGCCTCCCAAAGTGCTTTGAAAATATGCCTCACTGTCACTCAAAAAACCCTTCTTGTACCTATTTCTTTCATTTTAGCCCTCCTTTCTTGCACACACCCTCCACCACATCCAGTCACTCCGCCTGCCTAACCAACTCTGCTAACTGCCCACTCACTCGGTCACCTAGGAAACTGGCTTTAGCTTGGGGTTCCAAACCCTTCTCAAACTTCCAAGCTACATTGCTGACCGGCGGAATGTTCGCCAGCACAAGTAAATCCCCATTTTACAACTTTGTTTTTTTTTCTTTCCCTAACCCCATGTTACATCTGTCTCAGAACCATGGGTAACATCTGCATTATGTACAGCCACCTTGGTGGCACCACCAGAATACCATACAGAAAAAAATCCAGCAGCGATACCAGAAATAAGGTTTTCTTTTTTTTTTTTTAATAGAATTTCTCAATTTCTTACAAGTATAACACTTGTTACAGAAAAACAGCATAATATAAATATTAAAGAAATAAGCAAGATGGAAAAAAAAGTTATACATGCTTTCTTAGACCTCAATTGGAGTGGGGAGTTACAATTTAGTGGAGTTATTTAAAGGTAAATTAACAAAAACAATAAGCATAATGCGGTTTGTGTGTGCAATTCGTCAATCCTCATTTATCTAATTCTACATTAAGTTGTTTCATATCCAGAAAGGATTTCAGCTGTTCTGAGTCATAAAATACATACTTTATCCCACTAAACCTGACTAGGCATTTGCAAGGATATACTAACAGAAACGAGCCACCTAGCTTAAGAACATCCTGTTTCAATGCCAAAAATAATTTTCTACGTTCCTGAGTTACTTTAGTAACATCAGGAAATATCCATAGTTTTGGCTCCATAAAAAGGAACCTTCGAAATTTAAAGTATAATTTTAATATTGCATTGAGATCCTGTTCAAACATCAGCGAGACCAAAAGGGTGGCTCTTTCCGGAACTATTTCAATAGATTGTTCCAAAATTTCCGACAGATTGTTAAAGTCTATATCATCCACACCAGCACCTTCTTTCTTTCCTTCTTTTCCACCTGGACTTATTGAAAGATAATAAATTTTATTTATTGCAAGTATTTTTTAAACAAGTCAATAGTTACCTTGCCAGAGATTTTAGGAAAATTCAATACACGAAGGTTTAACTTTCTGTTGAAGTTCTCAATCTGTTCAATTTTTCTATGCATTGCCTGAATCTTTTATCACCGTCACTTTAAATTCTTGCAATTGATCCATATCTTTTTAAAAATCTTTTACTTGTGTCGTCAAGTCATCTTTAAGCATTTCCAATTTTTTTGCCATGTCCTCAAACTTCACAGATAAAGTATTTACCTTTTCTTCATGAGTGGTTCAATATTTCTAACATATGGAAAAGTGACTTACCTGATAAATTTCTTTTCTTTAGTTCCAACAGATCAGTCTAGAACTTATGGGTTTTATATCTATCTATATCTATCTATATATCTATATCTATATATATATATATGGAATAGCGGGAGGCACCAGGATCACCACTCTGAGGTGCAAGACTTGCAAGGTCTCCTCTACCACTGCCCGTTTTACAGCAGTGCCGCATCGGGACTCCACAAACACATCTCTCACCAGGGCACTGAATTCCAGTCGGTAACCTTCTCTGATCAGGTCCGGGACCCACTGATCTGAAGTAATCTTGGTCCACTCCTCTAGAAAGAGGGAAAGACGTCCTCCTATTGCTAGCGAGGAGGAGTGGACCGGTGTCCCATCATTGTGGAGGACGCCCCTGAACTCCTGGCCTTGAACCAGCCCCTGCGGGCACATTGAGAAAACCCAGCAGAGCGCCCCGGGCAATACCTGCGAGCTTCACAGAGAGGTCTGGAAGAAGAGGGAAGCACAGAACCCTTGGAAGAAGGCCTCGGCCTATCCTCAACTAACCGCTGGGGTGTAGATTCCCCCAGGTCTTTCACAATTTTCTTCAATTCCTCTCCAAATAACAGAAGGCCCCAAAAGGGTAGCCTCACCAGCCTTTGCTTAGAAGCCATGTCAGCCACCCAATGCCGCAGCCAAAGAAGGCGGCGGGCGGACACCGCCAGAGACATCTGTTTAGCCGAAGCTCTGACCAGATCATAAAGGGTGTCAGCCAAAAATGACAGGGCCGACTCCATCCGCAGGGCAACCTCAGAAAGGGGGCCCGCACCATCGACGAGCTGTTCCACCGCCTGCTGTAGCCAGGAAAGACATGCCCAGGCTGCATAGGAACTGCAAATAGATGCCCTCAAGGCAAGGCCCGCAATTTCAAAGGACCACTTCAGCGCGGACTCCAGCCGCCGGTCCTGCATGTCTTTCAAAGCGACCCCTCCTTCTACTAGGCATCCACTTTAGGCATCCCCAAAGGGGCCAAGTGCTCCTCACGCAGAGGCTAAAGCTGACCCATCGGGATCAGACCATTGAGCAGAAATAAGCTCTTGGATGGAGTCATGCACCGGAAAGGCCCGAGTAGGCTTCTTAGTACTCGCCATCCTAAGATTAACAAAGGAGGCCTCGCCTTCAGCAGGATCATCAATCGATAGGGCCTGCAAGGCGTCAGTAATGAGAGCTGGCAGCTCGTCGCGGTGGAAAATCCGGACTGCATATCATCCAAATCCAGTGGCAAACAGGCACCCTCCTCTGGATCATCCGTCCCTGAGGGCCTGCCAGATCCCTCAGACTCTCTACAGCGCGACCAAGGGGGGGGGGGGGAGAGAGGATATGCGCCACTTTCAGACGGGGAATTTACCCGTCTATGTTTAGCGTGTTTCCAACGCTTGGGGGAGGAAATAACCTCTGAAGTCATCCCCGGGGCATCAAAACCCAGAGGGAAGCCAGGATGCAATGCACTGTCAGACACCTGCGGCAGAGCTCTTTTCAGCATGAACGCCTTATGCATTAAAAGCACAAACTCAGGAGAGAAAAACTCACCCTGACCCTCCGCCTCCGAATTAGGAGAAACGGATGTAGGAGCTCCTCTGGCAGCCTCTCAACGAGGCGCCCCCCTGCACTCAGACTCCTCCGCAACCGCGAGGGTTGATACATGCGGCGCTTCCAACATGGCGCCCGCTGCCAGCTCCATCGAGAGGGAAGAAACATCGCTCGCCATGCTCATACTAGCGTGAGCGTCTAAGGAGCACGTTTTACACAGCCCTGCTGCTGATATGCGTTTACCACAACGGGAACAGTGCTTAACTCCTTCGGCAGCCATCGTCCGACAGGACAGGAATATAGCAATAAAATGGCGGCTTCGCACAAAAACTTACCCCGATTGGAACTGCGTCCACGGGACCTCCCCGGAGGAGCTGGGCACCACTCTCACCTCAGAGAACCGGGTCAACAAGCTCCGGTCAAGCTGCACAGAACCAGAATCACTGAAAAAACTCAGAATAGCCACGCAGTAAAAGCACACTCTTTTTTTTTTTTTTTACGCTGTGATGAAAGTTGGAGGCAGGCAGCAACAGAGGGACTCCGGGAGGTGTGGGGAATGGTTAAAGCAGGGAAAGGGTGAACCTATATGCCTTTAAAGTGGGCCCCACCAGCCACAACACCCCTGCTCAACTGGCAAAGCACAGGAGCCACCCCAGGCAATCTGAAATCCAGGAGCTGATCAAGCTACGTCCACACCTGCTGGGAGATAGAAAAATACTGAAGGCAGTTGGGGCTAGCCATCCAAGAGGCACTATGGTTTTTCAGTGTTCTCTATCTCCACCTGCAGGTAGGCGGATACAACCCATCAGTTAATAGATTCATCTGCTGCTGATGACAAGGAAACACTGCTTTAGAGGACAAAACTTTTGAAAGACCATCCTGCAGAAATGCCAGAATCTGTGAAAGCAAAGCTTTGAAAGTACTGAGGGCCCGTTCTGAGCACCATGATTCAAAAACTTGCCAGACCCTCATATAGACCCTCAGCAGACATAGATAGTTTCTTAGCATGAAGCATAGCCCTTCTTTCTTAACCATGTCCTCTCAAGAGCCATGCCGTAAGACCAAAGCAGGAGGGATCGTCCATGGAAATAGGGCCCACATGGAGCAGCAGTGAGTCCACCAGACGTCAAATCAAATCCGAATACCACAGTCATCTGGGCCAATCCGGAACAATCAAGATGACAAAAACAATGCCAACTTGCTCAGAACAGGACCCTACCTATAAGTCTCAAAGGAAACATACAAAGAAGGTCTAACTCTGGCCAAAGCTGCAGGACAGCACCAATGCACTCCGAACCAAACTGTTTTCTGCGACTGTAAAATCTGGAAGCTTTGGCATTACGAAGTGTCACCACGACATCCAAGGCTGGTCAGCCCCAATTCTGAGTTACTGCTTCCCATTCTGCCAGATTCAAAGATAAACCACTGAGGTAATCTGCTTGCACATTCATAGACCCCTGCTATGCGAGACTTTTAATTCTGTTGCAAGTGAGCTTTCGCCCAATGAAAGAGAAGGTGAGCTTCTATTGCTATGGAAAGACTGAGTTCCCTTAGCAATAGAGGCTGACATAGGTTTACTGACTCACGCAGACTACGGCAGTTGTGCTGTCCGACAGAATATGAACCAACCATCCTTCCAGCAATGACTGAATCACCTGGAGGGCAAGCTGAATCACCCTGAGCTCCAGCCAATTATCTGCCACAAGGACTTCGCCCTTGTCCAGCATCCCTGAGCACTGCGTTGAAGACAATAAGCTCCCCATCCTGACAGGCTGGCATTGGTGACCACCACTATCAAAGGTAGCATTGCCAGCAGCACTTTCCGGGCCAGATGATTTGATATGAGGCACCACTGCAAACTGCACCATGTCTGAGGTATCCAAAGCAGGCACACATTGTAATCCTGAGAAACTGGGGACTGACAACTCAAGAGAGACCGCTGAAGGGGTTGCATATGTGCCTGGCCCAAGGCACTACCTCCAAGATCACCACCATAGACCCAAGGACCTCAACACAGTCTCATGCCTCCCCAGGCATGAGACTCACAACAAGAGATGAATCTGAGTGCGAAGCTTGAGAACCCTCTGATCTGGCAAGAATACTTATCCTCGAGCCATGCTGAAGCGAACCCCCAGATATTCAAGGGATTAGGACAGCAAAAGATGACTTTTGGGCAAACTGATCACCCAGCCCAGCGACTGCAACACATGGATGACTCTGGATGTAACCCACTTGCTCTCCTGCACCGACGCCCAGATGAGCCAGTCGTCAAAATACGAGTGAACCTGTATCCCCCTCCTTGCTGAGGAACACAGTCACTACTATCATCACCTTGGAGAAGGTCCTGGACACTGTAGTCAATCCAAAAGGCAGCGCATGGAACTGAAAATGCTGACACAGAATCATGAACAGCAGCAAAACGCCGATGAGGAGGCCAAATGGGAATATGCAAATAAGATTCCATGAGATCCAGGGCTGTGAGAAATTCCCCCAACCTGCACCACAGTCAGAACCGAACACAGGGTTTCCATCTGAAAATGCTTGATCTGAAGAAACTTGTTGACTGTTTTAAGATCCAAGATCGGACAGAACGACCCCTTTTTTTGGGGGGAACCACAAAGTAAATGGAATAACGGCCTTGACCGAGCTTGGTCTGTGGAACTGGAATGACCACCCCCAATTCCTGTAAAGAGAGTGTAGGGTGGACTGAACCATCAACACCTTTGTGGAAGCGGAACACAAGGACTCCAAGAAAAAAATCTGTGATAGGAAAGGATAATTCTAATTTGTAACCTTCTCTGATAATCTCGAGAACTCACTAATCTGTGGTGATAGTGGCCCACTCCTCATAAAAGAGAGAGACAGACATTCCCCGATTCTGACAGCCAAAGAGTGGACTGGCTGCCCATCATTGCGAAGGTCTGGAGGCAGTTGTAACCCGTGTAGATTGGTTTGTAGAACTTTTTTTTGTCTGAATGAAAGAGCTGTGTCTGCTGGAAATTTGGATCTGGAGAAGAAAGCAGACGATGGGAGTCTGCCCTGGCAATACCATCTCATATCCCTCAGGTGAGAGTGCAATTGACCTGTCCTAGAAGAGGACCATGGCTTGTCCTCAGGTAAGCACTGGGTCTTACCCTTAGATCCTTCATCAATTTTTCCATGTCCTGTACAAACAGGAGTAAACTCTGGAACGGCAAATTGGTGAGGCACTGCTTAGATGCTGCATCTGCAGCCTAATGACGGAGTCATAAATATATGGCACTGACAGGTAATGCCATTTGTTTGGCTGAGGCCCATAAAGGGTGTCTGCCAAATAAGCGAGCCCCGTTTCCAAGCTGGGAAACTCCAGGGAAGTGGAAGATTCAGAATTCACCAACCTGTGCAGCAAATTCTATTTTGTAGCCTTCTTTGATGACTTTGAGAACCCATTGATCCGAGGTAATCTTGGTCCACTCCTGGTAAAAGAGAGTCAACTGACCCCCTATTTTTAAATTCAAAGAGTAGGCTGCCACCCCGTCATTGGGAAGGACAAGCGGCAGCTTCCTGCTGTGTTTAGACCCTGATCCTCTTGTCGGTACAAAAGGAATTCCGCTGTTGAAACTGAGGCCGCTGAAAGGTTGAAGAAGGTCTACCTGGTCGATAACGTCTGGATTCTCAAAACCGAGGTCTCGAGGCTCCTGAGCGAGCCGAGGGCTTGGGCTTGTCCTCCAGAAGCCGCTGTGATTTGGAGTCCCCCAAATCCTTAATCTTTTCCAAATCCTCTCCAAAAAGAAGTTTATCCCAAAAAGATAACTTAGTAAGGCGCTGCTTAGATGCCATGTCTGTGGCCCAATGCCACAGCAATCTACGAGAGGTGACTGCCAAAGCCATCAGTTTTGCCGAGGCTCTCACCAAATCATATAATGTATCTGCCAGTTACGCTAGAGCCGCCTCCATCTTAGGAACGACCACCACCTGGCAGGAAGTCTCCGGTTCCTGTTCCGCAGACTGCTGTAACCAATCAAGGGAAGCCCGGGCTGCGTAAGAACTGCACACAGAAGCTTTAAGGGCCAAGGCCGAAACCTCAAAGGCCCACCTCAGAATTGCTTCCAGCAACCCCCCCCCCATTCACTGGCAGGGTAGTTATCTTGGTGACCGCCGTCACCAAGGAATCAATGTGGGGAAGCTCAAATCTCTCCGCCCGACTGCTCTGCACAGGATTTAAGCAAGACATAGCCGTAGCCACTCGAAAAAATGCATCCGGCTCCAACCACTGCGCCATGATGATCTCTTGGATGGTCTCATGTACCGGGAAGGCCTTGAATAGTCTCCTTGAGCTAACCATGCGCACATTCACAGTAGCAGCTACTTGATCTTCAGAATCCTCAATGTGTAAAATTTTCAGGGCAAAAGAAATGAGAGAGGGAAGTTCCTCCCTGTGAAAAATCTGTACCGTCGAAGGATCATTTGGTTCCTCCATGATGATCTTCCCCATCTTCAAAATCCTCCGTGTCTGCGAACTTCAGGGTAGCCCCTGAACAACCAGGGAGAGGGCGAGCGACAGCGGCTCAACTGAACCCACATCGAACCCAGAATCCAGCCGTCTGCGCTTGCTAGTTTGATCCAGCACTACAGGCATCAGATTTCTACCCTCCAGGGAAGTGGCTGGTCCTCCTAGACCCCCAGTCGGAGGAGGAAGGGTGCATTTCAGCAAATAAGCCTGATGAAGTAACATGATGAATTCAGGAGAAAACCTGCTCCTGCATCAGCAAAGCTCACCTCCGCCGCAGCAGCAGTACCAGAAGAAACAACCGATCCCCTAGTAGTATCTTTAGTTCTCTATCTCCACCTGCTGGTAGACAGACACAACCCACTGGTTTCTGGATTCCTCTGCTGATGACACTACGGAAAGAATGTTCTCATAACACTTTTAAATTCATGCCATTAACTGAGAGAAAATCAAGCACTAGTCTTTGAACTTCCCAAACAAGTCCTATTATTAAATAAAAGTAAGCCTCAGATCATATCTGAATTTAACCCATAAAAGTATCTGTAAAACAAACAGGCAACATATTTCAACCAATGCAGCCCATTCAGTTGAGGATTAACCTCACTGTATTTGAACATTCTAAAAATCAATCTAGCACAGTGTTTCCCCAAGTCTGGTCCTGGAATACCCCTTGCCAGTCAGGTTTTCAGGATATCCACAATGAATATGCATGAAAAAGATTTGCATATTATGGAGGCAATGTATGCAAATCAAATTCATGCATATTCATTGTGAATCTGGGCAAGTCACTTAACTCTCCATTGCCCCATGTAAGCCGCATTGAGCCTGCCATGAGTGGGAAAGCGCGGGGTACAAATGTAACAAAAAAATATATATATCCTGAAAACCTGACTGGCAAGGGGTACTCCGGGACTGGACTTGGGAAACACTGACCTAGCAGAAGTATTTTGTAAAAGTTGAAGTTTCTAATTTAAATCTCATCTGCCATCTATTGGAAAATGAGTTGAAATATTTTTCTCCAATGTTATTTTATAGTGTTGTCAGTTGTTCCTTGATTTTGAAATGAAGGCTTTTAAACACTTAGCAATTAGGCAGGAAAGAATGTTATTCTGCTAAAACTACCTTCCATGGCTCTTAGAGTGAATATAAATTATACATGCTGTCTTCAAATTTTCAAGCAGGTATGAAGTGATCTTTAAAGCAAGTTAAATAAGATGCCACACTGATCAAAATAAAGAGCTACAAAATTATTCATACTGCTATAAGAAAATACGCATTTTGAGAAAAAAAATCTTTTGTACAATGTGCATCCTACATATACGCAAAGCCAAAACAAAATTTGTCAAACTGGCAACTCCCTTTATGTACTTCAGCATAAATCTCAAGAATGTAGTATTGATTTTTGTTTGGCAAATCATAACAAGCAAGATTCAAAAACACACAAAGCAGGCAGATATATGATGCTGAATTACTCTGTTCAACTGCTAGGCAAGTTGTGAACTCAATTTGAAAACATGCTTTGAACTGCCTACGTCTAGTAGCACTATAGAAATGATAAGTAGTAGTAGTAACATTCTATATACAAATGACAGAAGTCTGAAAGATTTTCGATAACGGTGCAAACAGGTAGAACTAGGGGACACTCAAGGAAGTTGCATGGAAATACTTTAAAAAAAAAAGAGGAGAAAATATTTTTTCACTCAACGAATAGTTAAGCTCTGGAACTCTTTGCCGGAGGATGTGGTAACAGCAGTTAGCGTATCTGGGTTTAAAAAAAGGTTTGGACAAGTTCCTGGAGGAAAAGTCCATAGTTTGCTACTGAGACAGACATGGGGAAGCAACTGCTTGCCCTAGGATTGGTAGCATGGAATGTTGCTAAAATTTGGGTTTCTGCCAGGTATTTGTGACCTGCCTTGGCCACTGTTTGGAAACAGAATACTGGGCTAGATGGATCATTGGTTTGAATCAGTATGGCTACTCATGTTCTTATGTAAGGTGGAGCATATACTACTGAAAGGTAAAATATGTCTTACCTGATCATTTTATTTCTTTTAAATCGCTGCAGATGAAACCAGAGACTTGTGGGTTGTGTCCATCTACCGACAGGTGGAGATAGAGATCACCGACTTGAACACTGTGATATAGGATGAATAGCTCCCCCAATAGTCAGCATATCGTATAGCAAAGCAGGTGAGCCAAACATTAAGGCCCTAGGTTACACCAGTGTGTCAGCTGGCACTTACCATGCCATAGCCCCCACGGCCTATGTGTGCACCTTCCTTAAGAAAAAAGCAATAAACTACAATAGCTAGAGACCACCATCTGCACTCTAAGCACCGTGAAAAGAAAACAGCAACCACAACACTGCAGCAAGAGAGGGATTCCAGAGAATGCAGCAAAAGCAGTTAGCTTAGTGGGGTTTAAAAAAAAAAGGTTTGGATAGCTTCCTAAAAGAAAAGTCCATAAGTCACTACTAAAATGACTTGGGGGAAAAATCACTGCTTATTTCTAGGATAAGCAGCATAAAATGTATTGTACTGTTTTGGGATCTTGCCAGGTACTTGTGACCTGGATTGGCCACTGTTGAAAACAGGATGCTGGGCATGATGAACCCTCGGTCTTTCCCAGTATGGCAATACTTATGTACTTATTCATCTGCTGCGATTAAAGGAAAGAAAATTATCAGATAAGACATAAAATTTTACCTTCCTTAGCATTTGCAGCAGACAAATCCAGAGATTTGTAGGATATAGAAAACCAGTCCCTAAGTGGGGGGAGGGGGGACCCTGCAGTCAGACCACAAATCCTCATACTCCGTCACATCTAAGCAAGCTTGGCAAACTTCTTACAGGGAAAAGACTGTTGATTCCACTCAGGAAGTCAACAATGCTCTTCTTGAATGCACATGCAAAGCCCCCACGTCCTGGCGACCCACCAGAGGATAGGCAGAGGAAACAGCCTCCTTGATCCAAGGGGCCAGGGTGGCCTTGGAAGCCATCAGTCCCTTCTGGGGGCTCAACATCAGAACAAACAGATGGTCCAAGAGGCAGATCTCATTCGTTACCTGCAGGTAACAGAGCAGCGCCTGCTGTACCGCAAGGAAACAAAATCCTGCGGATAATCCTCCGTGAATGAAGGAAGAAACAGTGGCTGATTCAGATGGAACACCAATACCGGATAATCCTCCTCCATGAATGAAGAAAAGCGGCTGATCCAGATGGAACACCGATACCACCTTAGGCAAGAAGGAAGGATGCAGATCGTGACTGCCACCTCGGAAAATCATACAAAGGGGTCTGACAGGACAGGGCCTGCAACTCCGACACATGGCACAGCCAACAGGAAAACCGTCTTTAGTCAAACCCTTTAAGGATGACTTGTGCAAGGGTTCAAAAGGAGCCCGCAGAATGGTCCCAAGAACCAACTGGAAACTCCATGCTGGGCAGGAAGCCCGCAAAGGAGACTTCAAGCGGACCACCACCTCAAAACCCGGACATCTGGATATGCCACCAGTGAAGAGTTTGCTACTCGCCCTCTGTAGCAGACCAATGCCGCTACCTGAACTCAGAGCGAATTAAAGGCCAAACCTTTCTGAAGGCCCTCCTGCAGAAAAGCCAAGATGTGCAGCAAAGGCACCAGCAAAGGAAACAAGCCCTGATCTGAACACCACGACTCAAAAGTATGCCAGATCTGCACATATACATCATAGTGGTAGAGCGCTTGCACCTGGAGCAGGGTGGCAATGGCCATCTCTGAATAGCCAAGCCACAAGACCAAAGCAGAAAGGCTCCTCCATGCGAACAGGACCCTGACAAAGCAGACAAAATGAATTATCTGTGAGCAGACGGATTAGATCTGAATACCACAGCCATTGGGGCCAATCTGCAGTCATCAAAAATCACTCGCCAGGGATGTCGAAGGATATGGTGCAGGACACTCCCTATGACTGGCCTAGCAGAAAGATGTACAGAAGGTCATCCACCATCTACAGCTGGAGTAGGCCATCCAGACCCTCCAAACCCAGCTCCCTGCCTCTGCTAAAGAACTAGGACACCTTGACATTGGCTCACATCACCATCAGATCCAGTGCCGGCATGCCCCACTACTCAACTACAGCACTGACCACCACCAGCAATAGTTCCCATTCCGCCGGATCCAGTGTCATCCTGCTGAGGAAATCCGCTTGGACATTGAGCAGCCCAGAAATGTGAGCCGCGGAGAGGAGCTGCACTTGGAACTTGGTTATCTGCAGGTCTGGCAAGAAAACTCTGCCCTATATCGTACTGATGCGGACACTGAGGTGCTTCAAATCTTGAGAAGATTGACCACTCAGCCCAGCGACTGCACCGAGACTGCCACGGTGGTGGCCACTTGGCACTCCTGTTTCAACTTCACCCAGATCAGCCAGTTGTCTTATGCTGCCACCACCAGTACCACAATGATCTCTGAAAAGGTTCTGGGGGCCATGGTCAGGCTGAAAGGCAGAGCTTTGAAATGAAAATGCCACCCCAGCACTCCAAAGTGGAGTAACCGCAGGTGCGGCTGTCAAATGGGGATATGCAAATGCGTCTCTAAGATCCAATGCCGTCAACAACTCCCCCAGCACGGAGTGCAAAGTTTCCATGTGGAAACGCTGGACCTTGCTTGAGATTCAAGACCAGATGATGAGCCCCTCCCTTCTTTGGCACCACAAAATAAGGGAAAATTAGGTTCTTACCTTGGTAATTTTCTTTCCTTTAGTCATAGCAGATGAATCCATTACGAATGGGTTGTGTCCATCAACCAGCAGGGGGAGATAGAGAGCACTGAAAAACCATAGTGCCTCATGGCCAGCTAGCTCCATCTGCCTCTTCAGTATTTGAAGCTTCCAAAGCAGTGTTACACCGCAAAGTAGCATAACATGAACTTTCCTCACCGTGGATGAACGACCTAGAACAGGAGCAATAACACAAAGGAGGGACGAACTCAACCTCCTGTAACAGAACAGAAATCCTGAAGACTGTTTTCCAACTTCTCCCAATGAGGGAACATATCTACAGGAAGAACTGAACATAAAACAACATCAATCACACAATGAATCACTGACGGAGGGCTCATGGATTCATCTGCTATGACTAAAGGAAAGAAAATTACCAAGGTAAGAACCTAATTTTCCCTTCCTTGTCATCAAGCAGATGAATCCATTACGAATGGGATGTATCAAAGCAATCCCTAGATAGGGTGGGAACAAGCCACACCACGCGCCAGCACTTTTGCTCCAAAATGCGCGTCTCTCCTGGCAGCCACATCCAGCCTGTAATGTCGGGCAAATGAGAGCTTAGAAGCCCATGTTGCTGCACTGCATATCTCTTGCAGAGAGAGTGCTCCAGCTTCAGCCCAAGAAGAGGAAATCGTTCTTGTGGAATGTGCCTTGAAGGCTTCAGGCGGAGGCCAGCCAGACAGCAGATAGGCTGAAAAAAATAGCTTCCTTGAGCCCATGGGCTATAGTGGCTTTAGACGCTGGAGACCCTCTGCGCAGACCTGATAACAGGACAAAAAGATGATCAGAGGTCCTAAAAGAATTTGACATGCGCAGATACTGCAACAGAGCCCTTCGCACATCTAGAAGGTGCAATTGCCCAAAGGCTATCGGAAACTCCTCTCTGGAAAAGGAAGGTGAGCGGAGGAGTGGCCTAGTGGTTAGGGTGGTGGACTTTGGTCCTGGGGAACTGAGGAACTGAGTTCGATTCCCGGCACAGGCAGCTCCTTGTGACTGGGAAAGTCACTTAACCCTCCATTGCCCGCCGTATAGAGCCTGCCATGAGTGGGAAAGCGCAGGGTACAAATTAAATTTAAAAAAAAAAAAAGGCAGGAAAATAGGCTGGTTTTGGTGAAACGCTGAAACCACCTTAGGCAGGAAGGAAGGCACCGTATGTAACATAACTCCGGACTCTGATAATTGCAGAAAAGGGTCTCGACAGGACAGCGCCTGGAGCTCAGACACCCGTCTCGCCAAAGTAATGGCCACCAAAAAGACCGTCTTTAGGGTCAGATCCTTTTCTGAAGCTCGCCTTAGCGGCTCAAAGGGTGAACACTGAAGGGCATTTAAAACTAACCCCAGGTTCCAGGCTGGACATGGAGCCCGCACGGGAGGACGGAGCCGAAGCACCCCTCTAAGAATCCGTGCCACATCCGGATAAGCAGCCAGGGAGAGGCCAGCGACCTTCCCTCAAAAACATGCTAAGGCTGCTACTTGAACACACAGGGAATTATAGGCAAGGCCTTTATGTAAACCATCCTGCAAAAAGTCAAGTATCGGCGAGACAGAAAGCCACCACTCCATACTGAGTTGGGCCGCAGGGAGTCACGTGAGTCTGCACTGATAATCTTGAGAAATTGGAGACCATCGTTGAAGCAGGGAGCACTGCAGAGGTCTCAGGTGCGCTCTCACCCAGGGTACCACTTCCAAGGTGGCCGTCATCGACCCTAACAGTTGGACAATGTCCCAAGCGCGGGGGCAAGGCATCCTCAGGAGCAGACGGACCTGGTTCTGAAGCTTGCATCACCTTTGCTCGGGGAGAAAAATAAACCCCGAAGCTATGTCAAACCGGACCCCCAAATATTCTAGAGATTGAGAGGGGGGGGGGGTCAGGTGACTTTTGGCCATATTGACGACCCAGCCCAGAGATTGAAGTACTGAGACCACTCTAGCTGTTACTTGATGACTCTCCTCTGTCGAGTCCGCTCTGATGAGCCAGTCGTCTAGGTACGGGTGAACCCGGATACCCTCTCACCTGAGAAAAGCAGCTACTACCACCATTACCATGGAAAAGGTTCAGGGAGCTGTGGCAAGGCCAAAAGGCAAGGCCCGAAACTGGAAATGTTTTCCCATCACCGCAAACCAAAGAAACCTTTGGTGCGGGGGCCAAATAGGAATGTGCAAGTAAGCTTCTTTCAGGTCCAGAGACGTGAGAAACTCTCCTGGCTGTACCGCCACAATGACGGAGCTCAGGGTTTCCATGTGAAAATGCCGCACTCTTAGAGACTTGTTGACTTCTTTTAAGTCGAGGATAGGCCGAAAAGACCCACCTTTTCGCGGCACCACAAAGTAAATGGAGTAATGGCCGGAGCCGTGTTCGGCGGGAGGCACGGGGGATACCACCCCTAGGTGAATCAAGCCTTGCAAGGACTCCTCTACCGCCGCCCGTTTGACGGCAGAACCGCATCGGGACTCCACAAACACGTCTCTCACGGGGGCATTGAATTCTATTCTGTAGCCATTCTGATCAGGTCCAAAACCTACTGATCTGAGGAAATCTTGACCCACTCCTTGAGAAAGAGGGAAAGCCGTCCTCCTATTGCAGGAATTGAGGGCCGGCGCACCATCATTGAGAGGGTCGCCCTTGAACTTCAGGCCTTGAGCCAGTCGCTGCAGAACGTTTGTCCGAATGAAAGGAGTTCCTCTGCTGAAAGCGGGCACGAGAAGTGAACCCAGAACGCCACGGGCGGTACCTTCTACTTTCACAGAAGCGAGGTCTGTAAGAGGAGGGAACCGCCTGACCCTTGGAGGGAGGCCTCGGCCTATCCTCGGGTAAGCGTTGGGGTTAGCATCCCCCAGGCCTTTAACAATTTTCTCCAACTCCTCACCAAATAGGAGAAGGGCAACTTCACCAACCTTTGTTTAGAGGCCATGTCAGCCACCCAATGCTGTAGCCATAAAACGCGGCAAGCCGCCACTGCCACAGCCATCTGTTTAGCCGAAGTTCTGACCAGATCATAAAGGGCGTCAGCCAAGAAAGACAAGGCCGACTCCATCTGCGATGCTACCTCAGTAAGGGGCTCCGATCCATCCCCGGGCTGTTCCACTGCCTGTTGCAACCAAGCGAGGCAGGCTCGTGCAGCATAGCAGCTGCATGCAGACGCCCGTAAGGATAGGCCTGAAATTTCAAAGGACCGTTTCAGAGCTGATTCCAGGCGTCGGTCCTGCATGTCCTTCAGGACGACTCCTCCTTCAACTGGGAGGGTAGTCCTCTTTGTCACAGCCGTGACTAGGGCATCCACTTTAGGCACTGCTAGGCGCGCCTAATGCTCCTCACTTAGAGGGTATAATTGCCCCATTGCCCTGGCGACTTTCAAAGGCCCCTCGGGGTCAGCCCATTGAGCCAAAATAAGCTCTTGGATGGAGTAATGCAAAGGAAAGGCTCGAGCAGGCTTCTTAGTACTTGCCATCTTCAGATTACCAGAGGAGGCTTCGCCACATCCAGGATCTTCAATAGAGAGGGGACCTGCAAGGCATCAGAAATAAGCGCAGGCAGCTCGCTGCGGTGGAAAATCCTCACCGTGGAAGGATCATCTGGATCCGGTGGCAATCCTGCACCTTCTTCTAGCTCTTTAGACCACGAGGACCTGCCAGACCCCTCAGAATCCTCACATCCCAACCGCGGGGGGGGGGGGGGGGGGGGGAAGAAGGGGGGTGCGCCACTCTCTAAAGGCGAATTAACCCTTCTGCGCTTGTCTTGCAGCCAACTGTCAGGGGAAAACGTGCCTGACGGCAATCCGAGGCCAGGCTCCACTGGAGGGGGAACAGTTAGCAGGGCAGAATGAGACCCCTGCGGGAGAGCTCTTTTTAACATGAATGCTTTATGCAGCAGCAACACAAACTCAGGGGAGAAGGGCTCACCCTGGCCTCCCGGTTCCAGTCTGGGGATAGAAGCTCCCCTGTTAGCCTCTACACGAGGCTCCCCTCCAGTTTCAAACCCCTCCGCTTCTGCGGGGGTCGCGCCATGTGGCGCGTCCAAAATGGCGCCCGCTGCCAGCTCCACTGAGCGGGAAGAAACATCGCTCGCCATGCTCGTGCCGGCCCTGAAGAGCACGATTTACAGAGCCCCGTTGCTGATCTGCGCTTGCCACAACGGGAACAGCGCTTAACAACCTCCACAGCCATAGCCGAAAATGGCGGAAAATTCAAAATGGCGGATTCGCGCCAAAGACGTCCCGATCGTGGGCCCTCCCCGGAGGAGCTACAAAACGCTCTTACCTCACCAGACCGAGTCCCAGAGCTCCGGTCACGCTACACAATCAGAAGAAAACCTCTTTTCTGGAATCGTCGCGCCAAAGCGCGACGCAACTTTTTTTTTTTTTTAAACGCTGTAAGGAAAGTTAGAGGCAACAGCAATAGAGGCAAATTTCCAACTCTGGAGGATCAGCAGAGTGGAAAAGGCAGGGAAAGGATGAACCAATGTGCCTGCATCCACAAAGGAGAGTGTGGGAAAAGACAGGGCAAACCTATGTGTCATCCAGATTGGGGGCCGGGTAAGGCAGGGAAAGGGCGAACCTATGTGCCTTTAAAGTGGAGCTGCAATAGCCCCCAACACCCCTGCTACCACTGGCCAAAGCACAGGAGCCACCCCAGGCAGATTTTTTGAAGGAGCTAAATAAGCTGCGACCACCCTGCTGGGGAGATAGAGAATACTGAAGAGGCAGATGGAGCTAGCTGGCCATGAGGCACTATGGTTTTTCAGTGCTCTCTATCTCCCCCTGCTGGTTGATGGACACAACCCATTCGTAATGGATTCATCTGCTTGATGACAAGGAATAATAACATTTTCTGTGTATATTTTCCATGATCTTGTGGGCTGCATAGAATTCAATGGTGGGCCACAGGTTGCCCACCCTTGATACAGACAGCCACAGCTTAAAGGGAATGCGTCAGCATGGGTTCAGCAAAGGCAAATCTTACCTTACCAATTTATTAGATTGTTTTTTGAAGGCACAAACAAATGGATAATGGTGAGCCAGTTGATATACAGCTCCATTTGGAAATCAGAATTCACAGACTTGAGTCATCATGACCTAGAGTTCTCAAGTATTTCTGAACATAACATGCTGATGTAGAGGCTGTTCTAAAATACAGGAGAAATGGACATTTATGCAAGTTTTGCATGTGGCATAAACATCCATTTTTTAGGGAAAAACCCTCAACTGTTTAAAAGCCAGCAAACACTCATCTATCTTAGCCAGTTTAGAAATATAGGCATGTATTTTCCTGACACTGTTGTAGATCAGTAGCTCTTGCCAACCTGGCTTTTTGGGGAGGGCAAAAATGGGGAATTAAGGGGGCAACCTACCTTAATCCCACCAGTAAAATGTTACTTATCAGAACGGTTTTCCAAAATCTACATGTGATAGGTAGAAGGTATAAATCCTGATGTTGATCTGTTAGGATATTGATGTTTATTCACCTTCAGAAACATTTATCTTCTAGGCATGAACTAGTCCCACCCAAAATCTGCCCAGACCACACCTTTTTGCCATTTGCATGCACTTGGGTTTTTGATCTGCATATACTAGCTTTCTAAAATCAGAACTTAAGACATTTATAGAAGACAAACATTTAAGTTGTGGTTTATACATGTGTCAAATGCAAACAGTCCCTCTAAAATAACCACCATGGTGTATTTGGATTTTCAGAAGGTCTCTGATGGAATTCCTCACAATAGATTCCTTAGAAAATATTTAAAAACCATGGGATAGAAAGTAATGCCCTTTTGTGGGCTGCAAACTGGCTAAAAGACAAGAAACAGAACAGGACCAAATTAGCCAACTATCCACATTGAAAGTATCTGTGGTAGGAATGCCCTGAAAGGTCTGTTCTAGGACCTTTGCTATTAATATTCATAAATTGAGATGAGTGATCAGTGAGGTGATCAAATCTGTGGAGGCCACAAAACTATTCAAAATTGTTAAAATAGCAGAGGACTGAGGATTTGCAAAAGGATTGTCTGAGACTAGGAGCCTGAGGCTTCTAAATGGCAGATGAAATTTAACGTGAATAAGTGCAAAGTAATGCACATAGTGAAAAATAACCACAATAGGCACAAAAATGCTGGCTGAATTAGGAGTCACCTTCCAAGAAAACAATCTTGGAGTTACTGTAGACAATACGGTGAAATTTTCAGTCTAGTGTGTCAGAGCATTTAAAAAAGCAAATAGAATGTTAAAGATTAAATGAAAAATGGATGGAGAACAAATCGGAGAATGTCATTACACCTCTACATAAAGTTCCCAGTGCAGTGTCGTCCCCTCCCCCCCTTCTCAAAAAAAAGACACAATGGAACTAGAAAAAGATCCGAGAAAGACAACAAAAATGGTAAATAGGATAAAACACCTCAGTTTCGAGGAGAAGCTACTACTACTACTACTATTTAGCATTTCTATAGCGCTACAAGGCATACGCAGCGCTGCACAAACATAGAAGAAAGACAGTCCCTGCTCAAAGAGCTTACAATCTAATAGACAAAATAAATAAAGTAAGCAAATCAAATCAATTAATGTGAACGGGAAGGAAGAGAGGAGGGTAGGTGGAGGCGAGTGGTTACGAGTCAAAAGCAATGTTAAAGAGGTGGGCTTTCAGTCTAGATTTAAAGGTGGCCAAGGATGGGGCAAGACGTAGGGGCTCAGGAAGTTTATTCCAAGCTAAACACAATAGGGTTCTCTTTTTAGGATATTACTCGTGCTTGTGATCCAGACTGGCCATTGTTGGAGAAAGGATGCGGGTCTGACCCAGTACAGCTTCTTATGTTCTTATCTTCCTCACTGAAAAATTAAACAATTTTAAGCCTTTAGACGAGTAAGCGACCTTCTTGCGCAAACTCTTGCACCTTGACTGAATCCCCAAATTACTGTCCTCCCTTTTATGAAAAACAGAAAGTTCTATAAAAACTAACATCTAAACACATGATTATGGGATCTGCCCTGCTAGCCAGATGACGACAACAACAATGGAATATATCTTCAACAGTACTATCACATTAAAGATTTTATTATCTATGACAAAAATGATCAGAGCCTAGCTTGAAAACCAATATTTGAAAATGGAAGAGGCTTTATACATATGAAAACCAAGGGCCCTGTTTACTAAGCCTTAGTGTTTTCATCATGCTCTAAGCATTAGCGCGCACTAACCGTATAAATGTCCATAATATTTCAATAAGTGTTTATATGGTTAGCGAGCGCTAAAATCACTAGCACACCTTAGTAAACAGAGCCCCAAATGCCCAATTCAAGGTGCTGTACACACTTGAAAACAGACTCTCCCAACTTTGGGTCATTTGCGAATTGGATCCTCAGTTGAGTGAACCCCTATATATATAAATAGAAAATAAGTGACTTCCGGTGGAGCCGAGCGGCAAGATGGCCGCGGACTAGAGGAGCTCCGCAACCCGCTATCGGGCTCTTTGTTCCCCCGCTCTTTGGACTCTCCAAACAACATCCAGGAGATGTCCAAAACCCCCCAGAACCGGAGGGCAGCGCCGAAGATCTTCCAACACGCTTCATAAAGCGGGAAAATCGACGATATCAGTGCATGCGGCTCGAACCAAAATGGCGACCAAGGTGCAGAGTGAAAGAAAGTTTAGAGACAGCAGCGCGGAAGACCGGCGAACAGTGTAAGAGCGATAAAACCAGATATCGGGGAGGCTAGAGGCGCAGCAGCATAAGGGAGGCGAGAGAAAATTGGTAACGTTTCCATCTTCCCTTCCCCCTCCCCCCCCTGGCGAACAGGCACGGAACAGAGTTATTGAGGCACTGGGAGACCTTGCGAGAACAATATAATACAAAAGGCCAAGAGCGCTAATCCTTACTTTAGAGTGTGGCTGGCGCTGCTTACAACAGCGCGGACATCCAAACAAAGTTTATTACTGCACCACTCTGGCTGTTGAGAGGAGGCGACGTCGGAAAGTGGAGAAATAGCGCGCCAGCATTAAAACACAGCAGAGATTTTGGGCAACCAAGCTTAAATTGGACTTTGGCAGCCACAAAACAGAGTTTACATAACATTATTAGACAATAACACAGAGAGCTGTTGGTAAACTAAAGGCTGCGGGCACAACACGAGCAACTAGTTAAAGGAGAAATTAAGAAGGGGTTGGACTTGCGATCAGGATTAGCGTGGAGAAAAGACTTAAAGGATTCTCAAGCATTAAATGACAACTCATATGAGAGTATTAAAGCTTAACCCGTCACGCAATTGCATTACCCCCGGATAAAAGAGTGAACCCCATGAGATCAGACACACAGAGATCATTGAGAGATTGAAACAACCTCTGTATGGAGCAATTTTTGAAGCCCAAGTCAACAGGAACAACTAGAAGCGGGATTAAATACGATAAGGTGAAAAATTCCCCGTCACCCACTGGGGCCAAGATGACTGAAGGGAAACTTGAGAAGCTGGGTGATTTCTCTGAAAAGCAACTTGCGTAGATTACCATGGCGGTTAGCGCAGCACTGAATCCAAGGTTTGACTTGCTAGAACGCCAAATGAGCAGCCTAGAAGCTACCATGGCCGACACGGTGAGGAGAGTGGGTGAAGCGGAAAATAGAATCTCAACGGCTGAAGACATGAGAGTGCAGAATGTTCAAGATGTCACACGTCTGATGGAGCAACTTAAGGCACAGCAAGACAAGATTGAGGACATGGAGAACAGAGCAAGGAGATGTAATCTGCGAATTGTTGGACTGCCTGAAGCAATCCCCGAGAAATCACTAGGGCACCTGTTGGAAAACTGGCTTAAAAAAGAGCTAGCCCTGTCAGACAGCTATGGAGAACTATGTATAGAACGGGCCCACAGGCTTGGTCGATGGCAACAAGGGCAACAAAGACCCAGATTGGTGATAATTAAAGTCCACAATTACCTACACAAGGAGGAAATCATGAGGGGCTTTAGACTGAAAAGGGACACTTTGAGATACGATGGCGCTCCGATAAAAATTTTTCAGGACTATTCTGCTGGAGTACAAGAACAAAGACGCCGGTTTCACCCTCTCTGCACGTCATTGGTTAGCAAGAAAACACGATTCATGCTGATTTACCCGGCTGTTTTGAAGATCCAACATGAAAATCGATGGCGTTCGTTCCACACTGTCACAGAGGCACAACAGTTTATAGACTCCGAACTATATGCACCAGTCGACGCACCACCATGATCCAATATCCAGAAGAATACAGAATGAGTAGAAGACGTTGCTTTGCTTACAGTTTCCAAACTGTGACGGGGAGGCAACCATGCAAGCTAAGTTGTCCTTAACAAAGAAAATGTAGAATGAGAGTTGTTATGTTAAAAGTTACAATTGTATTGTTGGCTGTTTGGGAGGTTCTCCCGGTGGAGGAACCAGGATAGATACAATTATATCGCCGAGGGGGAGGGGGGGAACTCCTTATTAAGATGGGGGGCCCACGTATAGGGTGGTAAGAGGGGACGAGTCACATAGCGGTTTTACACCATAGGAAGGAGAGGAACTCGAGACAGAGGGGAGGGATTCTCAACATGAGAAGGGCAACGGGTGGGGGGAAGTGGGACTTCAATGGGATTCAACATTCAGGGAGGGAGGGTTCTAGGAGTGCAAAAATCAGGACTCGCACTCGGGTCACACAAATGAATGAAGCACGGGTAAGATGTCTAAGTCAGAATAATGGACCAGAAAAGAAGACACAATATTTACAGCTACTGGGCAAGGGCTGGGACCCAGGGGCTGAAATTTTCTGGTATACTATGATGGAGCTCACATGCTCGGGAGGTATCTCATTGTAAATTAGTCACCTGGAATGTAGGGGGCATTTCATCCCCAATTAAAAGGAAAAAGATTTTAACACATTTAAAGCGTCTCAAGGCAGATATTGCATGCTTACAGGAGACAAAGTTAACAGCTGCAGAGCACGAAAAACTAAAGCAGGACTGGGTAGGCCAGGTGATCTATGCGTCACCAGATGGGCGGAAGGGAGGGGTGGCAATCTGCATTCACCGACAGCTCGCTTGCATGGTAGAGCCAGTTTTGCAAGATCCCAATGGACGATTTATTTTGGTTAAATTGTGGTTGCAGGGGAGAGAATTATATCTGTTAAATGTATATGCTCCCACTCCTCCCGATAGTTCCTTTTTCCCTGAGCTGTCAAGGCGGCTGCTTCCCTATGAAAGTAAACACCTGATAATTACAGGTGATATGAATGTGCTAATGGATCCCAAAATTGACCATTCGGGGGAAGAAAACAAGAGAGTGGAGCACAGGAAAGGGACGCGAGTGTTGAAAGAATTCAGTAATTCTCTCTCTGTGATAGATGTGTGGCGGAATCTACACCCTGATTCAAGAGAATATACCCATCAGTCCAGAGCACATGGGACTTGGGGCAGATTAGATTATATGTTTATCTCACCAGCTTTATTCCAGTGTGTCCGAGATACAAAGATAGAAGAGATATTGATATCTGACCACAGCCCGGTCTGGTTAGAATTGGGTGCACCACACAACTTTCAATTACACAGACAATGGAGATTTCCCAATCACCTAGTAAAAGATAAATCTTTCCAAAAATACTTGGCTAAAAAATGGGAAGAGTATGAATCATTTAACAGAGAACATAAATCTGATCCACAATTGTTTTGGTGTACTGGTAAGGCGGTACTCCGGGGGGACCTAATTGCTTATGTAGCGAGTAAACGGAAAAAGAATGCAGCTAGCCTCTTACACCTGAACAGGCAACTTCAGAAGGCTAGGCGCCGATATACGGAGCGGCAAACCACAGAAAATAGGGAGGCCTATCTGTCTGTTCAGGCAGCTGTGAACTCACTGTTACATGAAAGAGTGGTAAAAAATAGGACTTTCCTAAAATATAGGTTCCACAGATTTGGAAACAGAGTGGGGAGTATGTTGGCCCGGGTGGCCCGGAAAAGGGGAGGTGGCAGAACTATATCGGTTCTGAAAGACAAGAAGGGCAGCATTACTAATAGTCCGGATAAGATCCTTCAAATACTTCAGGAGCATTTTGCGCAACTATACACCGCTGAACAGCCAATCAGGGAAACACATATAAACGAATTTCTTAGAAAAGCTCAAATGCCAAAACTTGGAGATTCCGATATCGCTTGCTTAGAGGCCCCCATCCTGCCCAAAGAGTTATCTGAAGCTATAAAGGGGTTAAAGTCGTACTCGGCACCAGGGATGGATGGGTACTCCGGGGAATTTTATAAAATGCTGCAACCCCAATTGATACGGCCACTCTTTGAATATCATCAAGCGGTGGTCCAAGAAGGGAGATTCCCATTACATGAAAACACTGCTTGTATATCATTACTGTTGAAATCAGGGAAGGCTGCGGAGGAGCCAGAGTCTTACAGGCCCATATCATTAATTAACGTAGACATTAAGCTTCTGGCGAAGATTTTGGCCGCACGACTCAACAAGTGCATACCCAATGTGATCGAGCCAGCACAGGTGGGATTCCTTCCCAATAGACACTCAGTGTTACATATCCGGAGAGTTCTACTCGCAATGGCAAGATGCCGATCCGGGGGGACTCCCGGAATATTGATAAGTCTAGATGCCACCAAGGCTTTTGACAGGGTAGGGTGGGATTTTCTATTTCATATATTAGATTGGATTGGGATCCCTATTGGAGTAAAACAGGCAATAGAGGCTTTGTACACTGGTATGGAAGCACATGTAACAGCAAACGGGGGGCTCTCGTCAAGATTCCAGATAGGTAGGGGAACAAGGCAGGGCTGCCCCTTGTCACCACTCCTGTTCGATCTAACCCTGGAACCATTGCTACGTCTTTTAAATTATGACCCTAGAATCAGTGGAGTGCAATTGGGAGAACAGGAGGTTCGTGCGCTGGCTTATGCTGACGACGTCCTCCTGGTGCTGACCAATCCACAAGAGTCCTTCCAAGCAGCCCTGACACTGATAGAGGAATATGGGACATTGTCCGGGTTTAGCCTCAATCTCTCCAAGTCCTGCGCGATGTCTATGGATACTGATTTACGATGGGAAGGGGAAGCTCCTCTTAGGTGGGAGGCAGCGAAAATGAAGTATTTGGGGGTATACATTACCAGTGCTGGAACCTCCATGTATAGGGAGAACATTGCCCCATTGTTGGAGATGACTAAGAGTAAGCTGTTGATGTGGAGGGAGCTACCACTCTCTATTTGGGGTAGAATTGCGTTATTCAACATGGTGGTTGCTCCCAGATGGCTTTATGTCTTTCAACAACTACCACTCTTTCTGAAAAATAGAGATGATAAGCAGTTGCAGCGTTTAATACAAGCATATTTGTGGCAAGGGAAGAAACCCAGAATACCATACAATCAGATAGCGACCCCGAGAGAGGGGGGCGGTATGGGACTTTTAAATATTAAATATTTGGCAATAGCGAGTTCAATGCGGCACATAAATGATTGGTATCGGGGTACATCGGATTTCTCCATTACACCAGTGGAGACCTCGATGTTTAAAGGTACTCACTTTAGTCACTTACTCCACTCTGGAACCCCGTTGCCTACAGCGGCATTCCAGAGACACCCATTACTGAAATCTCTTAGGGAAACTTGGAGGTGGGTGTGTAGACGTCACCGTTTCTCCCCCCGAGTAACCCCCTGGATGTCAATATGTGATAACCCAGCTTTCCCCCCAGGCCAGGGGATCAGTATATTTAGCAAATGGGCAAAAAAGGGGATTATATATCTGGCACATATAGTTACAGAGGAGGGGCGCATACACACGTACCGGGAACTCCAATCCCGGTACGGGATTCCTCCGACACATCAATTTGCATATTACCAGTTGCATCATTATGTAGCCTCCCTAGAATGGACAGACCTCACGGAAGACGTGGTGGAAGTTCTCACAGAAGAGTTTACCTTGGGAGCACAGCTTAAGGTACCACTAAAATTCCACCACCAGCAACTCAACGATACCACAGAAGAGATAGACTTCAGGCGATTAGCGCAAGAGTGGTCAAAGGACTTAGGGTGTACACTTACTGAGGAAGAATACAGATCATATTTGAAGTCCATATATAGGCAGCGGCTTTCTATCCCGCAAAGGGAGCGGCTATATCGGTGGATGCTTAGAACACATATTTCTCCTCACAGAGCACAAAAAGCGGGGTTTGACACAACAGGGGCATGCCCTAAATGTAATCAGGGTGCAGCCTCTCTTGGTCATATGTTCTGGAACTGTCCCTATATTGGGCGGTTCTGGAGACAGGTCATAGGGGGGATGGCACAAATATGGCACTGTACCCTTGTATGGGAGCCTACAATTTTATTTAATATCTTTAGTTATACCGCAGACCCCCCAGAAGGCTTCAGGGCATTTGCAAAGACAGCAATGTATTTTGGGATAACATCCATATTGCAATTTTGGAGAGCGAAAGAGGGGCCCCCCCTGCAGATATGGCGCTCTCAGCTAGTGAAACAAATGAGAATTGATAGGTGTGGAGTAGCAGACTTGGACAGTGTAGCGGGCCTTAGGTTTAGGGCACAATGGGAGGCACTGTGGGTCACCCTCCCGTCTAGAGCAAGAAGTTTATTGCTAAATTTTTGATTTATACTCGGCTACACCTCCTATCCTACATTAAACGGGGAACCTGGTGACGTGACTATAAGTTGTGGGGAGTTCCTTGTTAAGAAGACCCCTGGCCCAGATTCTGACACGCAGATAGGCAACTTGTTTAGATAAGATGTCGTGACCGGCATCACCTCATTTGATATATGCGAGAGACCCAAACATTACCTATTGTGGAACCTGAGGGAGTCCAGAAGGGAAGGGTAGAGGGAGGGTTTGGTTAGTCAAGAGAAGAGAAGAAATGCACGTTACAGATTGCACGGGCTAAACACTTTGCACATGTTGTCTTGGTATTAAAGAACACAGTGATAAAGCCCAAGAAGAGCTAGTAGACAACCAGAGGGAGGGAGGGAGGGTGGACGGGAGATTATGGGAGAAAAAATAAAAGCAATATTGTAATTTATTATGTTGAATGTATGACACTGGACGATATCCATTGTAATGTAATTTTATTGATAAGCATTTGTTAATTGTACATGTCAACCAATAAACAAGATTTAAACATAAATAGAAAATAAGATTTTATAGTGGTTTTCTTGAAGTTATCACCAGGCATCTGATTTACAAACTTCTACAAGTACAGTCTTGATTATTTGATCTTTGCTAATCAGACCATTCGGTATGTCTGACAGGACCCCTCACCCCCGTGACGTCATCACATTGCCGTTAAGAAGAGTGCAGATTCTCTTCCTATTTTCCAGCTTCACACACTGCAAGTAAACCATCTTTGAGCAACGTTTAAGCCGAGACCATGCCTCTCTACAAGGGAACCATGCTTTGCAGCCAATACTCCTTCACACACCCCTCATCCGACTTGATGCGCATGGCTTCTCTTCCTGTTTGAGATTTGAGCCCATGCTTCTATGCATGAATTTCTGGATCCAGGACCCTGATGGGCCGATGATCAGAAGCAAACGCAGGCACTAGAGACCATCAGCGCCATACTAGCGCCTGTGTTTGCTACCTCCCCATGATCAGAGCGCGCGAAACAATGTGCTTGGAGGCTCTAAATGCAACTAGCATGCAAATGCATGCCAAAGAGGGCTCTTTGTGCAAGTAGCATGCAAATGAATGCTAAACAGATTTCTCCCCAATGATCAGTGAGCAGAGCTGGCATTAGGGTTTGCAGACCATTGGGGAGGAATAGTGAACCATGTCCAGCTTGCATTTGCATACTAGCAGGCCCCCTATTACAAATCTCCCGCAGAACCTCCCCAGTCAACGACCCCCCCCAACACAAGTTCGGGGGGGGGGGCCTGGAGATCTGGTGGGTCTCCAGCCCACCAACACCTCTCCCCCCCCCAAAAGGGCCTGGTAGCCCAGTGGGCCGCAAATCAACCCCCCCCCCCCCCAACCTGATCTAGCGGCCCTCTTTCCCACACACCCTGTACCTTTGATGGGAGGAGGGAGGTACACTCCCTACTATTCCAGCAGCGCTGCCTTGAAAATGCGGGTGCCCAGCCCTGCCCAGCACATCCTGGGATGCGCTGGGCGGGGCTTCACAAAATATGCGCTGGGCAGGGCTTCCTAAACCATATGCGATGCACTGTGCTGGGCTGGGTGCCACTATTTTCACAGCGGCACTGCTGGAAAAGGAGGGAGTGTACCTTCCTCCTCCAACAAAGGTACGGGGGGGGGGGGCGCGGGGAAGACGGCCGCTAGACCACCAGGTCAGGGGTGAGTGCTTTTTTTTAGGAGGATGCTGGGGGGGGGGGGGGGGGGTTAGGAAGGCTGGAGGTTCACCGAATCTCCGGCCCCCTCTGAATTTGTGTCGGGGGGCTGGAGGTCCAGTGGACCTCTAGCACCCATGTAGTTGGCACTAGGCCAACAGTGCCATGCTGTTTCGGGTCTGGTGATCCCATGGATTTCCATCCGGGTTTGAGAGGTCTGGGCATTGGCCTGTCAAACAAGTGCGGGAGGATTGTGCCTGAGCGCATTTTCAGGCACAATCCTCCTGTACTTTACCCTACAATCAGAGATAATAGCGCGTATAAATCTGCATACTATTATCTCTGATCAAAGGGGCGGTAAAGCCCTGTGCTGTCCTAGCACTATTTTTAGAGCACTGTTTGGAACAGTGTGTGGCTTTTGATCTGCGTTTGAGTTGGCAGCGAGGGAACAGTTTATTTTTTAAATTTGAAACCATGCTTTCATGGTTCTTTTTTTTTGGGGGGGGGGGGGGGAGTCTGGGAGATCATGATTCTATGCAAGGGAACCATAATTTTTGGATCTGGGACCCCACTTGTGCAGCGAGGGATCCACTGTAAAACTTTTAAGATGAAACTTTGCTTTTATAACATCACAGCATGGCAGTAATTTTTGGGCATGGGATCCCGCTTGGTTTCCCTTGCTCGGTTCTGTACCTGTACAGTACTGCATTTCTGTTCACACTGCCTGCTGTACAATTGCTGTACTGTGTATACTGCTCTGTATTTGTGCTCAAATTGTCTGCTGTACAATTTTCATTTTTTTCATTGCTGATTAGTGCTAATAAATATTTTAATTAAAGATACCCTATGCCTGTTCTTCATGAATAAAGCATGTTTTCCATGCGTTGTTTGATGGGTTATCATTGTTTTCAGTATTATCCGACTTTTCACATCCAACCGCAGACCGGTCCCATTTATGTCAGATAATCGAGACTGTACTGTATTCTATCAAATCGCAATTAAGGAATCTACTATAATAAAACTCACCCTCAACGTTCTGAGGACACTGACGTCAGTGAAGCCAAGCTCTGACTTCCTTCAAAAAGGTTCAAAGGTTCGTGGTGGTGAAGCCACCAAAATCGCTCCAGGCCCCGCCCTCGAGGGTGGAGCAATGGCAGAACAACGAAGGGGTTGGCAGGGAGGGAGACAGGGAGGCGGGGGTGGGTGGGAAATCGCTCCGGGCCCCGCCCTCGAGGGCGGAGCAATGCCAGAACAACGAAGGGGTTGGCCAGGGAGGGAGGGTGTTGGCGACGAAAACCTTGCTAGCGCCCGTTTCATTTGCTCTGAAACGGGCTTCTTTTACTAGTACTCAATAAATTAGCATATAAACATGTTTCTCAAGAATATGAGACCAAGCACCACTATCAAACCCTATTATTTCTACCTTGTGACAAACTTTGTTCACTCAGCTGATGTGCATTTCTAGTCTTTATTCAACAAAAGACAGGCCTTCAAAATTCACAAGCCTTAGACATTGACATTTTTCTTTCATAAGATAGGGTATTAAATAATCAGCAATCCAAGAAAATCAAGTAGTTGACTAAAATACTTATATTTATGAACTATACATGTAATAATATAGTTACTAGAGTTACTAGCAAATAGGTTAAGAACTAAATATTTGTAATTTTATTATAATTCATTCTGTAGGAATAGATCTAAGAACTATGATATAGATGACAAAATTAAAATTCAACCACACCACAGGAGATAAACATCTTACTATTGGTATGATAACTTCAAAGACCCAAGATTCAATATAACGTTAGAAGCTTTTCCATGGGAACTTTTGAATCACTGGAATTTTCCTTCTATTTCATTTCTTGTTAAATGCAAAGACAGCAACAGTATTCAACAAATTATTATAGTAACAAAGATGGTCAGCGTGATCCACATTTAAGTTCTAAACTAGAGAACTATGATCTGTACCACATATGCTATGATCCATGTATGTTACCATGTATGTATGCACATTAACGCATTACCATCTGTAATTCTGTTACCCAGAAATGGCATCCGCCACTACGGCAAATGTAAGCCACATTGAGCCTGCAAATTGGTGGGAAAATGTGGGATACAAATGCTACAAATAAATAAATAAATAATAGAATTCCTATGAGTCTTCAATATATTACTCCTTTTTTTAACCTTTATGCCTAGTACATAAAGATGCCTAGCACATAAAAGATGGCAGACTAGGCCAACGGATGTTCAACAGCCAGCTCCACACAGCCTGAACCCAGGACGCTGGCTGCCACACTCGGACGGAGAGCTGGGAGGTCATGGTCACTGGACCAATGCTAGAAGTCCAGAGTTACAGGCTCAACCACTCAGAGTCACCACGTGGAGGACCGGAGTGGAATCGAGACCACACAGAGGGCAAGAGCAGTCTCACCCCAGCGGCGGTCACACCGATGGTTCCAGCTCCTACCAGTGCTTGGAGAGACTCTTGTTGTCACAAAGCTTAGTCTGGTGGAGGAGAGGAGCAGCACCAAAGAGACATGCGGCCAGAGGAAGCATTCAGCACCGAGCATACTGTTGCGGCCCCAGACGTCAGCCACCGTCCTGAGCCAAGACCCGCGACTGGACACCCAGGGAGCCAGGCCGGTGCTTTTCCAGGAGATCACGCCGAGGGAGAGATTGGAAGCACAAGAGCCCCATGCTGGTCCACAGACCACTGGCGCGACCTCTCCTCAAGGGGAGACGCACCAGAGCAAGCCCACAGACAACCACCGAGAAGCTCCTCAACACACAACGCCGAATATGCCGGGCTGCGCACACAGTGGAAAAGACCTCCCACCAGACCACCGCGAGTGAGAAAGCCGACTCGGAATGCCACTGCAGGGCCCGGCAGCAGTAAGGAGCTCATATTGCTACCAGAGACCCCAGGCTGACCGTGAAAGAGAATGCAGAGCATGACCGAGAGACTCATCTCGGGTGAGACCACTAGCACACATTCCAGGAATTAGGAGAACAGTCTTGCCAAATCTGAAACATAATATGTTATCAAAATCTCAGAACCTAACAAACAGATCCCTATTCAGACACTTGGCATTGCATTCACACATGCAGAACAGAGATAGCACCTCTTCAAATTCTTCAAAAATTAACCTGAAATCCTAAGAAGCTAGATTCTGCATGCAGCACAATACCAGAAAAACAGAAAGAAGCATATTGCTATACATTGCAAAACAAGACAGCAGATGTAAATTCTCAAATTGGACATATTCCAAACACTAAAAAGAAAATAAAATGATTTTTTTCTACCTTTGCTGTCTGGTGACTTTGTTTTTCTTCTCGTGTTGGTCCCAGTCTCTGATTCTGTTGCTCTCTATCTGTTCTCTTAGCCCTCACGGAAACAGGAACTGACATCAGAGGAGACCAGGACACTGAGAGGGAAGGGAAGGCTAGAGGTGAGCCTGCTGCTTTCACTGCCGACTGCGACTTGAGGTACAATAAAAGTTTTAAACACAGGGCGGCAGGAAGAAAAGGAGGGCTTTTGTGGGAGCTGAGGGCGGGCAGGTGGGGTCTGTGAGCTACCTGCAGCTGGGCTGGAACCGTAAGCCTCCCAGCAGCGGTAAGCATGGCTTGTGGTGCCCCCCTTGCAATGCTTACCATGCTTACGGGGTTGGGCCACCGTTGAACCTGTTACTAAACATTTATCCTCCGCGATCAAAATCCTGTTGTGCAAATCACTGATACAACACTCGCAGGTCAACTATGTACCATACTGTTCTATCAACTCCCAGGAATCTGGAAAAATGCCCAAAGATGAGTTCATGGACTTTGTATCAAATACCTGCACAAACCAACATAACGTCCTACTAATTGGTGATATCAATCTACACCTAAACAAACAGAACACTAACACCAAAACTCTAATGAATTTCCAAAACTAATGGAAATTCACAACAGCACAAGGCACCTCATCCTACACAAAAGGCCACCTATTGGACTTACTAGCCCACAGGTTACCAATAAACAACAATCACACAATAGAGAGAACCACTAATGGGAAGAGGTGCCATGGTCGGACCACAGAAAGCTCACTTTCACAATGCAATGGAAAACGAGCAGAACAAACAGAAAACCAGGATCACTACATACACTCACAACCAAGGGAAGGTGGACAACCACACCTTCTGGAAAACAGTGATGACTGAACACAGTAACTTAGAACCAAATAACATCCATTTCATGAAGAACTGGGATGAAGCATGCGAAAAATATTGAACAAAACTGCACCACTTAAAAACAAAAACAAGAAATACAAAGCACCCAAGACCCTGGTTCAATGATGTGCTATTGCACATGAAAAAAAAAAAACTATGTAGGAGACTAGAAAGAAAATGGGCCAAAAACAAAACGGAAACAAAGACACATGGAGAAAAGCTATAAGAACGTACAAACACAACATAAAGAAAGCCAAAACGGAATCCAGAACAAACTAATACGAAAAAAATATTCAAACTCATGCACAACCTACTGAAAACACAGGACATACTGGCATCAACTGAAACACCACCAACTGCAGACAAACTAGCCCAATACCTTGCACAGAAAATACCAAAGAGAAGGTCAAACCTTGTGACACCGCAAACATCCATCACCGACTTTTTACATGACTGTGAAGCCAATAACGCCCACACCATAGCAGACAGAATCTGGTGCAAAATCGAACCACCCAAAATGAGCACAGTAAAAGCAATACTGACAAAATACCTGCATGTGAAATGTCTACTAGACAAATGCCCCAATCACATGATGAAAAACCCACCAGATTGGTACACCGAACGCATCACCAAACATATCACATAAATGCTAGCATAACACTTCCCAAAAGATAAAGGCAAAATCATTCTCACGCCAATCTCCAAGAATACAACCAACAAGATCAGTGATCTCACAAATTATATACCAGTGGCATCAATACCACTACTAACCAAAATGATGGAGGGATTGGTAACAGAACAACTAATGGAATACCTAACAAAATTCTCAATCCTACACAACTCCCAATCAGGTTTTAGACCACAACACAGCACTGAAACAGTGCTAACCACTCTGTTAACGAAGATCAGAAGCTTAATAAGCCAAGGTCAGAATATATTACTAATGCAATTCGACATGTCAAGTGCGTTTGATCTAGTAGATCACACAACACTGATGACCCTGCATGGGAATCAGCGGTACAGTGGCTGCATGGTTCAATGGCTTTCTATAAACTAGATTCTACACTCTAAAGATGTCCAACTAGCTATCAAGATCCTGGATCTCCGAGTGCGAGGTACCACAAGGCTCTCCAATATCACTGACACTGTTCATTGTAGTGATGGACCCCCTCGGAAAGAAATTGGAGATCATGGGATTTAACCCATTCATCTACGCAATGTCACCATTTACATGCCTTTCAACAATAATATCACAGAAATAATGGACAAATCCAAAACTGGTACGGACCTAATGGAAAACTAGAAAGAAACTTTCAAACAAACTAAGCAGAGACAAAAACCAAGTTCTTGGTACTATCAAGCCCTCATAACCCCACAGCCCACCAATATTTCACACTTAACCACCAAACATACCAATTGAATCATAATTAAAAATACTGGGAATCATTCTTGACAAACACCTAACACTAGATAGTCAAGTGTCAGCTGTAACAACAAAATGCTTCAGAACACTATGGAAACTGAGAAGGATCAGAGATTATTTTCCTAGACAATCATTTCAGATAATAATATAATCAACAATACGTTCACAACTGGATTACTGCAATGCAGTATATGTTGGTTGCAAGGAAAGTGACTGAAATCGCTGCAAACCGTGCAAAACACGGTGGCAAGGCTAATTTTCAAGAAGTCGAAATATGAAAGAGAGACACCCCACTACTCGAAACACTGCATTGGCTGCCAATCAAAAAAAGACTGCTCTTCAAAGCAAGCACAATCATCTACAAAATACTATTCAGTTTGTCCCCTGAATACATATTAGAAATGTACAATGCACAAAGAATGCAAGCCCAAAAACCAGAACCTACCTACTTCTCCACCTACCCAACTGCAGAAACATAATTTACAAATCTATCTACATGGCCGGAATTAACTATCTGGGCTCCAAATGGTAGAACTCAATACCAAAGATCACAATAAGCATCACAAACTATCTGCAATTTAGAAAAGAAGTAAAAACATACCTCTTTTAAAAAATTCTACACTTAACTGTAAATAATCATTTTGATTACTAATCATAAGTTATCTTTATAAGTCCCAAACAAACGTCAACTACAACTGTAAGCCATCACAAGTCTCAACTGAACTGTAAATTGTAAACCAATACTGTAATCCACTTTGAATGGAAACTTGTTTTTTAAGAATGCATGCATGCATAAATAAATAAATAGTATAAATGTTCTGATGTTATGAAGAAGGAGAAATTAGTTCCAACCTGTTAATTTTCTTTCCTTTAGTAGTAACAGATCAATCCAAGACTTGTGGGTTAAGCCTGTCTGCCAGCAGGTGGAGATACAGGGTACTGAATTTCACCGCCCCTAAGACACAGTGCACAGTGAAAGCCCTCAGTATGCCAATAGCAAAGCAGTCCAAAGACAGAACACAAATCAACGAAAGAGGTCTCCTTCCTCTGGAACAATGAAACAAAGCCAAGAAACCCGAAACGGGTACAGCTGCTGAAGCAGCATCAGGAACATCGACACAGAGGAGTCCTCACCAGTGTTCCCTCTTAAGGTGAGCACGTGATGGATTTATCTGTTACTACTAAAGGAAAGAAAATTAACAGGTAAGAACTAATTTCTCTATACATAGTAACATAGTAAATGACGGCAGATAAAGACCTGTATTGTCCATCCTGTTTACACAGTCACTCACAAATATCTCTGTCCTCCGTCTTCCCGTTGCCAGGCACACCTTGAAAAGTCAGGACACCTGGCCAAGCCTTCCTGTCGGATCCCATGACATTCCTCGGAGCAGTGGACGCGGTCCGCATCTCTTCAGCTCCTACAGTATTGACCACCGCCAGCTTCCGCGCATGCATGAGCTTAAGGAACTTATATTAAGGAAGCGCTGGAACCGCGACGGACGCCTGCAGGTTGGGGCATGAAGACAATATAAAAAAGCAGAGGTAGCACTATCTAAAACTACAGGCAAAAGCTTAGCACGTGTAGACATTCATAACATGAAAACGTTCTTATCTTTAATTACGCTCAATTGCATGATTCCTATATCTGTGCTCCTACCAACATGACACAATAAATCTTTTCAATCCTCATTCAGACAAGGGTAAAGAGCTGACCTACTTCCTTCAACAGTGTCTTATACTGGTGAAAAACTGATGTTTAACTCTGCAAGCAGCCAAAGTATTGTGAGTTCAAGCCTCTGCTTTGCAAACTTCTCAAATAGATCTCTTCTCATATATAGCACAAAAAGCCAACACACACATGACCAGAGCATTACATGAGCGTCAATCAATGCCTTTTAACCTCCTGGACCATGATCAGATTATAATGATCCCAAATTAAAGGATGTCGTACTATGGAGCCAGATGTTAGGTATTAAAATTATATAATACACCAAGCAAATTCCCAAGTCACCTTCCCACCCCTTTGCAAATAAGATCAGCACAATCCAAAAATCAAGCTACCTCACATTTATAGAACAAATTTAATTATTGTTTGATGCACATTAAAAGAGGACTAAGCACCAAGGATATTTTGCTATCCTTGATTTTTTTTTTAAATACATTATCTAAAATATAGTGTTGACTGTGAATTGGTAAAAGATGAAAACGGATGTCTTCCTGTTACTTTACGATGTATTAGGGACCTGTTTACTTTCTCCTATTTTGTCTATGGAGAAAAAAGTTTAATAAATAGGGTCCTAAATTTGTGCTGTGATATGACAGGAGATCTATTTGAGACGTCTGCAAAGCGGAAGCTTGAACTCACAGTACTCAGCTGCTTGCAGAGTTAAACATCAGTTTTTCACCATTATAAGACACTGTTGAAGGAAGTAGGTCAGCTCTTTACCCTTGTCTGAATGAGAATAGAAAAGATTTATTGTCATGTTGGCAGGAGCACAGATATAGGAATCCTGCAGTTGAGCGTAATTAAAGATAAGAACTTTTTCATGTTTATTAATGTCTACACCTGCTATGCGCCTTTAGTTTTAGACAGTGCTGCCTCTGCGTTTTTATATTGTCTTCATGCCCCAACCCGTAAGTGCAGGCGTCCCTCACGGTCCCAGCACTTCCTTTATACTACTACTTATCATTTCTATAGCGCTACAAGGCATACGCAGCGCTGTACACCATATACAAAAAAGACAGTCCCTGCTCAAAGAGCTTACAATCTAGATAAGACAGGTAAACAGACAGAACAATAAGGTAAGGGAATAAAGAGGTGAGGATAAAAGGACAGGGCAAGTGAGTAGTGGTTAGGAGTCAAAAGCAGTGGTAAAGAGGTGGGCTTTAAGTTTGGACTTGAAAACTGCCAAAGACAGGGCTAGACATACAGGATCGGGTAGTCTATTCCAGGCATGAGGTGCAGCAAGATAAAAGGAATGGGGTCTGGAATTAGCAGTAGAGGAAAAGGGGACAGATAAGAGAGATTTATCTACAGAACGGAGTACCCGAGGGGGGGGGGGCGTAGGGAGAGACAAGAGTGGAGAGGTATTGGGGAGCGACAGAGTGAATGAACTTATAGGTCAATAAGAGAAGTTTGAATTGAATGCGGAAACGGATAGGGAGGCAGTGATGTGACTTAAGGAGAGGGCTAATGTGAGCATAACGACTTTGGCGGAAAATGAGTCGCGCAGCAGAGTTTTGGACTGATTGAAGAGGAGAGAGATGGCTAAGAGGGAGGTCGATGAGAAGCAGGTTACAATAATCAAGACGTGAGGTGATAAAAGTGTGGATAAGGGTTCTGGTAGAGTGCTCAGAGATGAAGGGACGGATTTTGCTGATGTTATACAGAAAGAAACGACAGATTTTAGCAATCTGCTGAATGTGAGTAGAGAAGGAGAGAGAGAGGAATCAAAGATGACCCCAAGGTTATGAGCTGATGAGACAGGGAGAATGATAGTGCTATCTACAGAAATAGAGAAAGGGGGGAGAGGAGAGATAGGTTTAGGGGGAAAGATGAGAAATACAAGTTCCTTTGTCTCATGCACACATGTACCCCGGAATCTGGCAGTGGTTAATACCAAAGGAGCTGCAGAGACATGGACCACATCCACCGCCCCAAGGAATGTTGCGGGATCTGACAGGAAGACTTGTCCAGGTGCCCTGACTTTCAAGGTGCGTCAGGGAAGGGAAGACAGGGAGGACCGAGACATTTGTGAGTGATCGTGTAAACAAAGTCAGCGATGCTCCCAGTATGCATAAGCGATCGCTCACACCTTAGTGGGAACACAGAGGCATGCACCACCTGCCTGGTAAGTTTAAGACACGATGTGGCCACATAAGACACAGTGGCCTGCAGGCAAAGGGTTGCCCACCTCAAAGGCCATCTTCAGAACAGTTTCAATGTTCAGATCCTGCGTGTCCTTGAGGGCCGTAGGCCATACCCCCCCGGACAGGAACTGTAGTCTTCTTGGTGACTGGTGTAACCAAGCAATCAACCACAGGCAGCCTAAACTTGTCCAGATCCTCCGGGAGGAGCGAATAAAGGCAAGCCATGGCTTGAGCCTCCTTAAGCCCCAAATCTAGAGTAGTCCACTGGGCTGAAATAAGCTCCTGCATGGTCTCGCGGATGTGAAAGGCCTTGGGAGGTCTTTTAGTCTCCAACGTGATGGAAGAGGATGCAGGAGAAGAAATATCCAGGACCTCCAGAGAGAGAGAGAGAGTAATTAACACAGTAAGTTCCTCCTTCTGGAAAAGGCGAGCCACGGAGGGATCATCCCCTTCATCTGGGTGGAGCTCACACTCCTCCAAGGAGTTCTCTGGATTCGAGCAACCAGCCAAAAGAGAAGGCCATCCAGAACGCGTCTCAGACACCACAGAGTCCATGTTCCAGTCAATAGGCTGGGAAGTCCTGAGCATCTTCATGGAAGGGACCCCATCACACTGAGACTGGACCAGCAGCCAAAGAAGATTCAGCTAGCTGGGCCCCCTTAAGCAAAAATGCTTGATGCATCAGGAGGACAAATTCAGGGGAGAACGGGCACTCCCCCAAAGACAATGCGGTGCCAGAGAGAACAGCAGCAGAATAACTGGCTGCCAAGTCAGACGAGGCAGGTCTTGATTCCAATTCAGTGGCTGGGTGCAAAGGCGGAACACGTGCTCAGGAATCTAAGATGGCCAGTGAAATTCAGTGTCCTCTGTTTCCACCTGCTGGCAGACAGGCTTAACCCACAAGTACTGGATTGATCTGCGCTATGCTAAGGAATTGTAAAAATATAATTCATAACAGCCTTCAAATGAGTTCAAAACTCTATTTAATTCTGAAGACCTCATTGTATGTCATATTAATATCAATTATAGACAAATAGATTATACCTATGACAAATCCTCAAAAAAGCATTTGCAAGCTCATAAGAGAGCAAGTATTCTCAAACTGTGATAGCAGTCACCCTAATTCATTCAGCACCACAGCAGAGGTGTGCAAGGGCACTTTACTACTGAGTAGAACTGGCATCAAGGTTGTGCTGTATGCCAAGACCACTTTTCAATAGAAGAGGGGGTAGAAGGGACTGTTGATGGTACCTATGCTCACTGCACCCTTGCTGCCAATTCTATTTTGGATATAACTACATATCAGGGTACCAATCACCTTATATGGAGGAAGGGAGGGAGAGAGGGAGGAACACAAAAGAAAAAGTGAAAATCTGACTTGCATACTGCCGCTTCTTTGTAATTCTCATAACGTTGCCTGTGATGAACATATTTCACTATCTCAGTCTATCACCAGCAATTGACAAAGCACTTGGTGATACTGCATATTGTGAAGTGGAAACAACTGCACTCTGTACATACTCAATAATATGTATAAAAATCAGGCCCCAATAGTTCTATTGAACAAAAAACATTAACTTGGTCGACTTCTAGGGATGTAAATTTAACAAAAAGGACACGTGATCAGGCCTCCAACGTTATGGAAAGATCAGTTATACCAGTGAACCTCAAATTCTGTCCTGGGAGACCACAAACCAATTTAGTTTTCGGGATGTCCATAACGAATATGCATGTATACTACCTTTTTTATATGCAAATCTCTCCTGCTTATTCATTGCAGATATCAAAACAAACATATAAAACTGAATAAAAAAAAAGTGTAGTGAGTGCTCAGAACAACACGCATGACCAAACAGTGAATAAATTCTCTCTTGAAGGCCACTATTATCTATCATCTCACCTCCTCATATTCAAGAGCAATAACAAAATAACAACCTTCTACAATGAAAGTGTGTGTGTGGGGGGGGGGGGGGGGGGAATAAAAAAGGAACAAACCTTATCTGTATGATGAGATGCAGGTTGGAAAATACTGCTGTCAATAGTGTTGATAAAATCACAGCAGATCCCTGTAGTAGCTATAGTGCCTTCTTACATCAAAAAAGGCACTGTATCTACCACAGCGATCTGCTGTGATTATATCAACGCTGTTGACCTCAGGATTTCCCAGCCTGCAACTCATCATACAGATAAGTTTTTTTCTCCTTTCACTGTAATAAGATTGTGGACTGCACATTTTGTTACTGCTCTTAAACATGAGGAGGTGTGATGGTAAATTCTCTCTTAAAGGCCACCGTTATCTATTTACTGTTTGGTCATATTTGTTGTTCTGAGCCACTTCCTCACTACACTTTTTTGTATTGAGTTTTCTCTGTTTGTCTTGATATATCTGCATGAGAGATTGTTAAGGGGTTATATGTCTATATATCATTACTGCAATGCCATCCACGCCGGTTGCAAAGACTGCCCAAAACACTGAAGCCAGAACACATTTGGAAAAGCGAAATACGAAAGCGCCAAACCCCCAAGAGAAAAACTACACTGGCTCCCACTAAAAGAACGAATTGCGTTCAAAATCTGTACCCTGGTCCATAAAATCATTCACGGTGAGGCCCCGGTATATATGTCAGACCTCATAGACTTACCAACCAGGAACACAAAAAGGTCAGCACGCACATTCCTGAATCTCCACTACCCCAGTTGCAAAGGACTTAAATATAAATCAACATATGCATCCAGCTTTTCCTACATTAGCACGCAACTATTGAATGCACTACCAAATACCATAAAAACAACGCACGACCTAACAATCTTCCGAAAATTACTAAAATCCAACCTGTTCAAAAAGGCATACCACAATGATCCATCCTAAATATCAGACAACGAAACTCTTCCAGAACTAGACAAAACCAAACTCTCTATACCTGACTGCTTCAGTCACTCTGTCACTAACAAACGTTAACGCACTACCACCTTATTTCTCACACCGGAAATGAACTGATTATCTAATTTACTCTACCATTTATGAACTTAATGCAATACCACTTTGTATTTCTCATTCCGGAAATGGAGATCACCACTAGGGCATACTGTAAGCCACATTGAGCCTGTAAAAAGGTGGAAAAATGTGGGATACAAATGCAACAAACAAATAAATATCCCAAGATTTTTGTGCAAGGTATTTATTTTTGGACAGCCTCCCTTTTTATGCATATTCATTTTGGATATCCTTAAAGACCCAACTAGCTGTTAGCCCCCTAGGTCAGGTTCGAAAACCACTGCTTTATAGTACCTACTATCAGGTAAAAAGAAAAACAAACAAAAACTCTCATAACTCCTTACCACAATAATTCATTTGTGGAAATGTACAACCACCTATCAAAATTTCAGAAGTAAAAGTACCTGCGAAATGGTATTTAAAAACAAACAAACCAACCAACCAAAACACAGACTTAAAAGCATACCACAAGTGTTTGATGAAGAGTTGCACAATACTGAATAAACTAAATGCATATAATCTATGAAAGCCTGGATATTCAAGGATCTATGCCAATAATTTAGTACACTGTCACGATAAAACTCAGTAACACCAATAGCTTAATAGACAAAATTTACACCTGTGGGAAAAATACTTAGTACATGTGCTTTCAAAGCAATATTCATACTACTCTCAAAAAAGCCTTTTTACCAGACACATTTCAAGAATGCCTCCTTTAAAATACGAGGGTTTTAATTTCTCTAGGCAGTTTAACTACTCAAGTGCCACCAGTCACCTTATCTGAAAAACTTTGCCCCCCCCCCCACCCCCACCCAACCTCCCAATACCAGTTCCTCTAGCAACCATGCTTGGTATGAGGCATCACAAACCTCAAAACAAAAATAAGATAAACAAGACATATCTCAACTTATGAATACACTAAGTGGTTCAATATGGTCCCCCGACCCTATGAAACAGCAGAACCCCTAATCAGCTGCCTAAATAAAGACAGAAAGTGCACCCTTCTACACCGCCCCCCACCATTAGACACACCTTCCTTCCCCTCTCTCCTGTGCTTTTTTTTCGTTTGTTTAGAAACTATTCCCACAAACAAATCTACGTGCAAGTTTTACCACCACACCACATCCAACAAGAATCTTTTTTTTTCCCCCTGAGGCAGTCTCTACTGGAAGCTCCAACATCACTATCAGCCAATGACAGGGGCAAAGTGACACCGAGCTCAGGAGACAACCCCACGGGGAACAAGCAAGGCAACTGACACGAAGGGGGGGGGGGGGGGGACGGAACGGAATAAACGGTACCTAAATCGGAAATGACAAATGAAGCAAGATCAGGGGGCACGAAGGGCAACTGATACCGTGGCCAGAAACACAACACTCCTACCACTCTTCATCAACTTTCAGCCACCTCTAGCCGTTCAACCCCCCTCCCCCAGTAGGGCCCCAGCACCCTCTTTGGCTTTCATTTACAAAGACACCAAGTCACACGCACACACGCATTCGGTTGCCCCCTCACACTCTCCAACGCCGAGCACCCCTCCTCACACGCATTCGAGGATCGGGTGATCGAGCTCCCCTCCCCATGATCTGCCACCTCTCCCTCTACCTTCCACTCTCCTCCTTGTCCGCGATCCGGCATCTCTCCCTCAGGCACCCCGGCATCTCTCCCGCGACAAACTCATACCTGAGGTCGTTCACCAACAATCCCACAGCTTTCCTTCTCCGGTGCCCCCGTCCCCTATGAACAACTTCTTCTCTCCCTCTGAGGCATCCCGCCTTGCCGGAAACAGGAAGTTGCGTCAGAGGAGAGCGGGACTCCAGAGAACGGGGTTCGCGGGAAGCCCGCGGGGGCCAAAGTAGGCACCGCCTCCTCCTCCTCTTTCCTTCAATAATTCAGCTGCAGCGCTCTTGTTTTCTGCCCAGATTGATACAGCCCAGAAAGGTTTAATGAGAGGAGGCGGCAGGAGCCTATCTCGCCCATTATCTGTGCTGAACGCAGGGGGCGGAGCTCGCCGCCATATTGGCCAGAGCAAAACAATTGCTATCGTTATTGACAAGAATAGCAAACTTATTAAACCTCCTAGTTTTGCATTCCCTTTGTTAGGAGGGGAGGGGGGTTGGAGGAGTTTTCAAAGGATCTGTGAAGGAGGGGGGATGGCAGGTTATATTCAAAATGTATTTATGAATGCTCCAGAGCTTGGTTTGTTATTTGCATTTCTGTATTGTGGATTTCAGTGCTGCGCTATATATGCCTGTATTGTTGCTGATGACAATAAGCTATTGCTATACAAAAACACTAGCAAACGCTTCTGACTGTGGGCATATTTTCAAAGCACTTAGCCTTCCAAAGTTCCATAGGTTTCTATGGAACTTTGGAAGGCTAAGTGCTTTGAAAATATTTTTTACAGCTTTTTTATTTCCAATATGTAGATATATATCATGAAATAAAATTGAAAATCAGGGACACAGCATTAAAAATTATTGTAGCTGGTAGAAACAGCAGTAATAAACTCTCTGTATTTTGTGCTCATTTTTCTGTACTGTTCTATACAATACAGTAATACATGGCCAAATCCTGTTTCCTGATGGATTCCTCTTAACTGTTGTTGTAATCTGCCTTGGAAAGCCTGGTGTTATAAAGGTGGAATATATTTGAAATTAGATGGGAGTAAAATTAAACTCTCATTGGGACACGTGGAATCACATGTTCATTTCTTTTGTAGAAGTTTACATTTTAGATACACTTTTGAGCGTGTTTCAGGGACAAGTGGTTTTATGTCAAAATAATTAAAATATTTGCTTTCATGCAGATGTCTCATTTATTGAAACATAACTAAATGGGCTATAATGCAGTCCATTGGTTTTCTGATATTTTGTTCTTATGATGACATGCTGTGCCAAAACTCAAAACTCTTTTATCTCTTCTTTCAGCATGATAATAACATCATGGGAGCAAGTCAATGGATATGTCTGAAACATTTTACAACAAAACATTTTACAATTAGATTAGCATATATACCCAACCTGGCATTTAGAAGTCTGTCCTTTAATGATGCCGCATGTTCAGACATCATAGCCATAAGTATAGACACTAATGCAAACATTATCACATGCACACACCAGAACAGGTATCCATACACACATTGCAAAAGCAAACAACAACTTCAACAGTGTACATCCAAAATTTATTTTTTTTCTTTCCTCTTTTCCATCTTCCAAAATTCCAGACAGCAGATTGTGATAGAGTCACATCCAGGATAGTTGGATTAAGGCAGTTTCAGTCTGAAATACAAGTCCCAGAAGGCATTGCAGGCAAGGAGCCAGGGGGTGAGATGAAGAACCCGGACTGGACTCCTAGCTGCAATAGGGGAAGACATGGGTGTAAGCTGGCAGGACGTATAGATTGGCTGCCACTAGGGGGAAAGAGAGATAGGAAACCCTGTGTGCAGGAGCTCATCATTAGTCTAATTATCAACTCAGCTGGTATGGGTGTGGGGGAAGCTAATGGAAAGAGAATGATTGGTTGTGAGAGCAGAAGCCAGGGATTGATTAGGCAGGTGGGAAGGATTCCCAGGGAGGAGAGAAGCAGAAGGAGAGAAGAGGGTAGAGTGAAGCAGATGCAGGGTGAAATCCCTTGGGTGTGAGAAAGTCCCAAAAGTATTTGCAGGCTGAAAACCCTTGGGTAATAGAGGTCCCTAAAGTATTGAATCTACCAGTGAAGCCGATGTAAAGGGGAATGCCTTGGGGTATGAGGAATCCCTAAAGTATGGAACCCCTTCTGAAGGTAAAGAGAGTAGAAGGTAGAAACTGTTGCTTTGTGATTTAACTGTGATGATGAACTGCTTCTATTTAGAACTGAACTACTGCTTATGGTGCACTGGATAAAGAGCCCAGACTGGAGCTGACTGTGAGCCTGTATTGAATCCTGACATGTGCTAAGAGCCTTCTGCTTAAAGGGGACTACGGGCCACACACTTTCAGGTGGCTTATAGGTGCTTAGGATTGAAGGTGAATGCTGCTGTTGGAACTGTGTATCGGGTCTACTAGAAACCTGCATGGAATAAAGTCCTTAAGATTGAAGTTACTACTAATACTTAACATTTCTAAAGTGCTACTAGGGTTATGCAGCGCTGTACAATTTAACATAGGACAGTCCCTGCTCAAGGAGCTTACAATCTAAAGGACAAATGTACAGTCAGTCAAGTAGGGGCAGTCAAATTGGGGCAGTCTAGATTTCCTGAAAGGTATAAAGGTTAGGTGCCGAAAACAACATTGAAGAGGTGGGCTTTGAGCAAGGATTTGAAGATGGGTAGGGAGGGGGCTTGGCGTAAGGGCTCAGGAAGTTTATTCCAAGCATAGGGTGAGGCGAGGCAGAATGGACGGAGCCAGGAGTTGGCGGCGGTGGTGGAGAAGGGTACTGAGAGGAGGGGTTTGTCCTGTGAGCGGAGGTTTCGGGCGGGAACGTAAGGGGAGATTAGGGTAGAGAGGTAATGAGGGGCTGCAGACTGAGTGCATTTGTAGGTAAGAAGGAGAAGCTGGTGGACATTTATTTCTTGACTGTACCAGGAGCCTGTGGCTGGAGGAGATTGTTCTATCCTTGGCTGCATCTAGAGGTACCTGGTTACAAGATGTACAGATCAGTAGGACCCAAAGCAGTCCAAAACAAAGACAGACAAAACACAGTTTATACTTAATTGTTCAAAGTCACTTAACCTTCCATTGCCTCAGGACAAAATTAGATTGTGATCCCTCCAGGGAAAAGGAAAATACCTAGTGTACCTGAATGTAGCTCAACTTGAGCTACTACTGGAAAAGGTGTGAGCAAAATCCAAATAAATAAAACCACCCTTAGGTTTCGCCTTTGGGTTTGCAAAGCAATTCCATGTGCATGTAAGATCTGGATAAATGAATGAAGACCATAGTAAATTAACATAGTAGCAAAGTAGATGACAGCAGATAAAGACCTGTATGGTCCAGCTTCGAAGCAATAATGAAACAGTAATGGATTATTCACATAGGCAGCGAACAGATTTTCCACTGAAAATTATTATCTTTGTGAGAACTTGTGCTGCTTGCTATTTTGTAGTTTAGGGACTTTTGGACTGGCATGTTTCTAAATACAACTGACTCTTGGCAGAACTTCTGCATGGAGGTAGATCTTCCCTCAATATTAATTAAATAGTCTTAATAAAAAATATCTAGGGATTTGCGTTACAAGACGTATGAGGAGAGACTTGTTGACCTGAATATGTATACCCTGGAGGAAAGGAGAAACAGGGGTGATATGATACAGACGTTCAAATATTTTAAAGGTATTAATCTGCAAACGAACCTTTTCTGGAGAGGGAAAGGCGGTAGAACTACAGGACATGAAATGAGATTGAAGGGGGGCAGACTCAAGAAAAATGTCAGGAAGTATTTTTTCATGGAGAGTGGTGGATGCTTGGAATGCCCTCCCGCGGGAGGTGGTGGAGAGGAAAACGGTAACGGAATTCAAACATGCGTGGGATAAACATGAAGGGATCCCCAGAAGCTTAGCCGATGGTGGGAGGCAGGGCTGGTGGTTGGGAGGCGGGGATAGTGCTGGGCAGACTTATATGGTCTGTGCCAGAGCCGGTGGTGGGAGGCGGGGCTGGTGGTTGGGAGGCGGGGATAGTGCTGGGCAGACTTATATGGTCTGTGCCCTGAAAAAGACAGGTACAAATCAAGGTAAGGTATGCACAAAAAATGGCACATGTGAGTTTATCTTGTTGGGCAGACTGGGTGGACCGTGCAGGTCTTTTTCTGCCGTCATCTACTATATATGTTACTATGTATGTATGAATATACTGCATTCCACAAAACACAAGGCGCAAGTTCCCACATACCATGTTTCTCTTTAGATCTAGGCACAGGGAAAAAAAAGATTTTAAATGCTCCCGGGCTGCAACCTAATTAAGGGGGTCTTTTTCTAAAGCTTAGTTCAGGGGGATAAAATGGGCCCTGGTGCAGATAACGCAAGCTAAGCTTTAGTAAAAGACCCCCTAAGGTTAAAAAAAAAACTTTTGTAGCTAAAAATAAAAACTTTGAATGTTCAGCACCTGATTCTCAGAACATGATGTCTATTCTGTTGGCCCTTTACTCGGTGAAAAAAATCTCAGCATTAATACAACACCTGCTAAGGTGTTAGGGAGTCCCTAGAACCAGCCTCTCAAAATGACACACTGATTACGATTTAGAACAAATTACTACTCTAACCAATGGAAGGTTATTCCGTTCTTATATTTCATCTGTGTACATTCTTATGCTGCACATGATGGCATGTTTTTGTCATTAAACCTCCTTGTTTCAAACTATAACTCAGATAAAATACCAATTAACAAAAACAACATACATGCAACAGTAGCCAGATCCAAGGAGGTTAGAAATTGCTACACATCGCAGAGTTCGCCACACCCATGAGAGACTGAGAGCGACAGTGTAAGAGAGAGATACACAGAGTGATTGTGTGTGTGTGATGTGTGTGAGTGACAAAGTGATTAAATGTTTGTCTTCCCTTCCATTCTGTGCACTTGCCTCCACTGATGTTCGAACCTCCCTGTATATGATTGTTAGAGATTCAATCCACTCCACTTCCCTCCTCCAAATTCCGTTCTGTCTGATTGGTGAGGGCGGGGACAGTGAGAGCCAATGAAACGCTGAACTACAGACTTACGAATCCTATACTGCCACAGTGCCATGGAGTCAGCTTCAAAATGTTGGAGGTGCTTTTTATTATATAGGATAGGATTAGTAGGACTTGTTGAACAGTGCTGTTTGCCACCAAAGCGGTAAATATTAAATAATGCACTGGGAATTATTTTCTTTTTTTTTGAATTGTGCCGGTTCTACAAATAATTTTATGCATAAAACATATGTATAGACTTGGAGATGCATAGTTAAGGGCAGACTAGGGGCCAGCATGGATTATAGAGCATGAAATTAATCTGCTTTGAATATAACTTAAGCCAGCTACCTTATGCGCAAGAATGTTGACAAAGTTGCTGCTTATATGGGTTATTAGTTAAATAAAAATAATTATCACTTTATTCATTTTGTTTTTTAATTTTTTAACATGTATTTCCATGCTTTAAAATAGACTGACAGGCAATCACACCACTTTATCTATGTATAATGAGTGTAGCAATTTAAGGGGACCTTTTACAAAGCTACACTAGCGTTTTTAGCTCGTGGTAAAAATATTCCTCTGGGCATCTCGGTGTTTACTGCCAACTAATTTTTACTGCAGGCTAAAAATGCTAGTGCATGGCTTTGTAAAAGGCTCCCTAAATGAAAGGAGCCACCGAATATGAACATAAAGATGATGGCAAGGGATGCAAAGACAAAGACAGTGTCAGGTTCTGTTGGTGGTAGTTATGGCTCCTGCTCAGATTATAATTCTAGCCTGGTGGCAGGATTCAACATATTTTGTTGCCATAGTTGCTGTTCCTCCAGTTTCCTGTAGAATTAAGGTTTTAGGGGGGAATTCATCAAGCAGCATTATGGCTTTAATGCGTGTTAAGGCAATTGGCACATGCTATGCAGCGTTATGGCCTTAACATGTTTTAAGGGATTTAGCATTATGGCCTTAACATGTGTTAAGGGATTTAGCGCGCTCTAATTCCCTTAAGGTGCGTTAAGGCCATAACACTGCATGATCAATTCCCCCCTTAGTTTTATGGTGGTTCATTCTGGTACGGGTATGTTCTCCTTAAGCAGTTGTACTATACAATTATTTGATGTTTCTTCCACTTTTCTTTTTAAATTTTTCTTTTTATATATGATCTGCCTTGCTTGCATGAAAACTTCTATATTTTGACATAGTGAAAAAATGCGGTCAGAGTGAACACAAATTAAATATGTGGTTCAAGCAAAGTAATGCAACATTTTTCTTCAGGGAGAATTAGATTGAACCCTTACATAAACAAAATACATTACAGGCTCTGGCAGAGACCCATTTACAAAGTATATATTCTTCCCAATTAATATTTCCAAATTAATAAAGGGCTTTTGATTATTTAGAAATACATACTTCGTAGATGGGCCTTTGCCAGATCCTCTAAAGTATTTCAGTAGCATAATTAAATGAAATAACTACTTCTGAAGGTTATGGATACAGGTGCGAATGGAAGAGATTACTTGTGGGGATAGGTTAGATTCCATTGGGCAGGGATGGTGAAATTTCTGTCCCTGTGCAGCTCTCTGGTTGGAAGGTGGGACGTGGGGGTGGAGAGTTTGAGAATGAGGAAGAGATGCTGTATTGGAGATGGGGATTTGGGTTTGAGATAGAGAGGGAGAGAGACCAAATGGGGACTGAGAGGGAGGGTGTGGCGTGTGTGTTGTTGAGTGTCTGCTTCTTCTGGTTTGCCTCTCAATGCACTAGGAGGCTGATACTCAAAGCCGGGCGCTAAAGCCCTCAATGAAAAGCCCATAGTGCAACAGTGCAGAAAAATAGCTAAGCAATGGTCAAAAGAAATCTTATATTAATGATGTGTGGTTAATTGGTGCTAACATGCTGAAAGCAAGGGGAGGGTTGTGCCTGGTACATGTGCACAAAGGATTTGCAGTAAGCGTGGCTCTTATGCTCATTCCTAGACAAACGTGGACATGCAAGCACACATTGGTGCTGTCTTTCTGTGCTTTTAAATGTCTTTCAAAAACTGTTTGCAATTTACATTTTTGAAAGACTCCTATTTAAGCACAGAAAAACAGGCACCAATGCATGCTTGCACTTTTGATTTTGGTCGGGCTTCTGCGCACGCTTGGTTCTCATTAGCAATGCCCAAACATGCACGGGCAAGAAGATGAAAAATTGATAAGAAATCTTCTCCTGAAAACCTTCTACACTGCCTCTGACCTGGCAGTAAATTTTCAGCATTATTGGCTATTATTTCCTTCCTTGCATTACAGAACTTTCATTTGCGCATTGGGAAGGAAAACTAACTGACCTTATTTGCATCCATTTAAATGCATTTGCAGTGATGTTTAGTGTACACGTTTCATGCTCAAGCCCTTTGAGCATCTTGCACACAATAACGTGCCTGAAAGTCAGGTGCTAACAGCTTTTTAATGCTGGCATTAGTTCTGAGCATCAGCCCCTAGGAGACATTGAGGGGCATAATCGAACGTCGCCGGCAATCTATTTTGGCGGCGGCGCAACAGCTGGCTGGAACCGTATTTTTGAAAAAGATGGCCGGCCATCTTTTCCGATAATACGGTTTAGCCCGGCCAAATGCCAGAGTTCGCCGGGGTTGAGATCGGCGGTTTTGATTTTCAGCGATAAAGGAAGAAACTGCCGGCCATCTCAAACCCGGCGAAATGCAAGGCATTCTTAGTGCACTGGCCCCCCTGACATGCCAGGACACCAACTGGGCACCCTAGGGGTCAGTGCGGTGGACTTCAGAAAAAGCTCCCACATGCATAGCTCCCTTACTTTGGGTGCTGAGCCCCCCCCCAAACCTACTACCCACAAATGTACACCACTACCGTAGCTCTTAGGGGTGAAGGGGGCAACTACATGTGGGTTTCTAGTGGGTTTTGGAGGGCTCACATTTACCACCACAGGTGTAACAGGTGGATGGGGGGGGGGGGGGAGGGGATGTGCCTGGGTCCGTCTGCCTGAAGTGCACTGCGGTACCCACTAAAAGTGCTCCAGGGACCTGCATACACGCAGGCCTCTAGGACTTGTTGCTGCTGTATAACCTTGGCACACCAGTTGAGACCTGAAGACTAATCTCTTTGAAAAAGTCCTTTATTGGAATAAGCACATTTACTCACAGTTAACTGCAGATCAGAGGTTGTGCCCCACTGGCAAAGAGTCTCCCTGGTACTGAGATTAGCAGTAGGTCAGAGCTGGCAGAATGGTGTACAATGCCCTCTTTCAGCAACATTCAAGGTAATAACTAAGTTCTCTAACGTGGGTAACACATGAAAGGGATCTAAAACTGGCTGACAAAAATGGCCACTACCTCATGGACTACCGGAAACAAAACTGGACACACTCTGACCTAGCTAGCAGGGGGAAAAGCACCATGGGAGTAGAGCCCACTACTCTACACCCATCACAATGCATTGCTGATGTGACTCTGCAGTGCACCTAACAGAAAAGGTGTCACACTCACCCGAGAGCCACATCACAACCAGGGACAGGCTGTCAGAGGATAGAACACATTCTGCTGTCGAGGTGGGTACGGCATTTGAGGCTGGCATACAGGCTGGCAAAAAAGGTTTTTATTTTTATTTTTTTAGTGTGGGAGGGTGTTGGTGACCACTGGGGGAGTATGGGGAGGTCATCCCAGATTCCCTCTGGTGGTCATCTGGTCAGTTGGGGAACCTTTTTGGAGGTTGGTCGTGAAAATAAAAGGACCAAGTAAACCCAGCGAAATACTGCTGAACGCCGCTTTTTTTTTTTTCCATTATCCGCGACAGCCAGCCATCTGGTAGCCACGCCCATGCCCGCCCATGTCCCGCCTTCGCTATGCCGCCGACACGCCCCCTTGAACTTTTGCTGGCTCGGTGACGGGAAAGCGGCGGTGCTTTCGATTATACCCATTTGGCCGCTTTTGAGAGATTGCCGGCCATCTCCTGATTTATGGCCGACGATCACTTTCGAAAATAAGCTTGATTGATACCTTGGACTGGCTTTAACCTCTTTGAATCCCTGTATTGGGGTTGTCTGGGAACTGTCTGAAGGAAGGGCTCAGGACCTATCCTTGAAAATCTCTAAGGAGAGAGCTCCCATCTCTTCCCGAGCCACAGGCCTTGTGTGTGTCCAGTAAAGGGTGTTTCCTAGACTCCTGTATTGCACTTGTTTATGCACGCATGTATGGACTTGCACATACACGGTATGTTCTCACACTTACTGCCTTGGAATATGTAAATGCACGACCTTTCTATGCCCTGCAGCTTTATTTTACTGTTATTGCAATTTTTAAAAAGGGATTTTCCCTTTTAACCACTTTGAATGTAATTTCTTAAAGCATTTTCTCTGTGTGAATCATATTCTACATGTTAAAATGTTTTTTTTATTAAAAAATGTGTGGATGTATGTGTAAGTGCACGTCAATGTTTTCTGTAAGCTGCGTGGCCACGTACCTTCTCTGTGGAAGCCGTGTACCAGTCCTGGCCTGCTGCACAGCAGTTGCACTGGAACCTGCCCCACCTCCCTCCTGCTGCCACTCTGGCTGCTGCTGCTGCTACAGACCAGCGGCAAAACAAAGGACTGCAGGGCTGCACTGTGCAGATTCACAACTGCAGGTCCCTTTCCTTCCAACATCACTTCCTACTCCAGGGCAGAGCCCGCAGCCGCAAATCTACACAGTGTGGCCTTACAGTGTCTGTCCTTTGTTTTACTATTGCAGGTCTGGAGCAGTAGCAGTGGTGGGGGTGAGTTCAGACGCTGGAAGAAAAGGTCAGAGAGAAGGAACAGATGCTGGAAAGAAGGGGGGGGGGCTTTTATTTATTTATGATTTTATGCGGGGAATTAAGTTGGACTTCAATCTGCTGTTTTGCTGTCCATTTTGGATTTCACGGACCGTTCACTCGCTTGTTTTCTTGTTACTTCTCATTATGGATTTGGATTTAGATCACACCTTTCTCAGTAACAGCACAAGGCAAGCTACATTTAGGTACAGTAGGTATTTTCCTATCCCCTGGAGGGCTTACAATTTAAGGGGTCTGCTTACGAAGCAGTGCTAGCAGTTGTCCATGCGCTAGTGCTTACACAGCCCATTCAAAGTGAATGGGCCATGTTGGCACTAGCGCATGGACAGCCGCTAGTGCAGCTTACTAAACCAGAGCGTAAGTTTTATACCTGAGGCAATGGAGGATTAAGGATCCTGTTTACTAAGGTGCACTAACGCTTTTAGTGCGAGCTAAAAATTAGCGCATGCTAACCTTGTAGATGCCCATTGGAATATTGTGGGCATCTACACAGTTAGCGTGTACTAAAAATGCTAGTGTGCCTCTAGCGCAGCTTAGTAAACAGGGCTTTAAATGACTTGTCAAAGATCTCAAGGAGCAGTGGTGGGGTTTGAATTCTGGCTTCCCTGGTTCTCAGCCTGCTTTTCTAAAAATTAGGTACATATTAACTGTACCTAATGTTTGGTAACTCAACAGTAAACTAAAGGCTAGTGGACCTGAAGCCTGGTGGCCCTTTGGAAATTTACCAAAAACATCGACAGGTAACATGGGCCTTACCTGTTCCAGTATGTTCTTATTTTATGGATTCAAAAAACAAAACCAAAATAAGGGAACACATAAACTACTGCAAATGGAAAATATCCCACAAACAAAATGAGGATGAAAATATAATAAAATTAAAAATATAATATAATGTGAAGAAAATGGTGACTCTGTTATCGAAGCTATAGCGCATCCAGCGTCTAAAGCTTACTGAGGCAACAAGAACTCTGAGACATCTATTTCAAGCTCTAACATTTGGTGCCCAGATACATCCTTCCGTATGTGTGCAAATGTGAAATCAGTGAAACCATCCCAAAATAGAAAAAATGTCCCCCAAAACAAACAAGCTAAAAAAAGACGTCCTTTTTGAAAAGGCCCCTCTGAATCACCCAATTGATTGGAGCAATGCCAGCACAGATTTCTGGAGCATAAATTGACTCTATGTAATTTACTGGGGGTCCAAATAGCCTTTGGTGAGAGTCCGCCGAGGCGGGGGAACACTGAGATCCCATGAGGAAACAACAGCAAAAATAGACCAGGGAATCCAGAGACAAACGAGGAGACTTCAGATGATTATGAACAATTTATTGGTGCTTCCCACTTCTCTGTTTTTGCTCTTTTTTTTTTTGATGTGTTAATTTGTATTACCCAATGGATAAGTAGTATCAGCAGACAAGCTGAAACCTTTTGCTCAGTGTGCTGCTGCGGCTAGGAAATGGTTCTATATAGAAAATCTTTGAGATGGGTGGATGTGATTTTTCTGGAATTTTTAAAGCGTCTGTTAAATATTGCTTGAAGGTTATCAATGGGGAAATAGCAATTTGTTTTGGAAAATTTATCAGTCTGAGGGCATTTGAACGCTGATAGTTCTCTAGTACTTCAATCCTATTTTGAAGATACATATTCTCTTTTATTAAATTTATTTGTATTTGTTGAGAATTTTTAATTGCAGAGGAATTAGTTTCAACTTCCTTGCCCACAGATTTTAACATCATGTCCATTTCAGAAATCTTTTCATTATCTAACCTGAATTTCTGATTTAACTGAGTAAATTGTTGGGTAAATGAGGCTTCTAAACCTACAAGCGCTTCCCATATATTATCCAAAGTTATTTGTTGGGGCTTTTCAGGTAGAAACGACTTACTTGATAAATCAATTGTTAAAGTTGTAGGCAAAGTTGATTGACCTCCTACTGCTCCAAGCTCTTCCACGGGAACAATCTCTCCTCTCTTCACCTCTGCGTTCTCCACAGAAGGAATCCTCGGCTTCTCAGGCGCCGACTCAGGGCCCGTGCCAGGAAACCCCGTCGCGACTTGCGCACCAAGGGGTCTCTGGTCCAAGATCGACGTCGTAGCCGGCATAGGAGGAGGAAGCCTCGTCTCGGGGCTAAAAGATATCTCGTGTTCAAGCTGGGGGAACGGGAGACCTCTCCCTAATCCCTCCAGCAGCAAAACAGTCCCCGACGATGTGCCCGGTAGAAGGAAGTGCTCCATCGTTCCAGCTCTAGGTAAGGAGGGAGTAACGGGGCTTGCTCTCGCCCTACCTCTCCTTTTAGGCATATTTTTTAAGGATTTCAAATTAGACAAGGCAAAAATGTTAAAGGAGTAGGGCAGCACTGCTTTTAAACAGAATTGTGCAGCTTTCATGGTTTTATACATTCTAGTGATGATTTTGAGAGAAATTTTAAGGTTTTGTGATCTGTAAGATTGCTTTTATGTACTGTTTTTGTTCTCTCATTTGATATTGTATGTATGACATGAACAAAACATATATAAGTTAGCTTGTCACAGACTTTTCCAAATGAACCCAGGTTGAGGGATTGGTGAATAATGGCTCTCTGTTTTAATCTTTTTTTTTTTTTGGAGATTTTACGCTTGAGAGCTCTTAATATGTTCCACTTTTATAGTGAAGGTGCCATGATGTTTGTCCTCCATTTAAGTGCACGTCAGATAAGCGCATGCTCTGTTTAACTGCATGCCGTACTTCGGTCCCGTTTTTGGTGCCATCAATTTCTATGGGGACAAACTTTCGTTTAGTGCACCACTGATAAGTGCAAGATTCGCTTACATGTATGGTTTAAGACCGTTCCTCTGCAGGGAAGACTCCGCATAAGCGCGTGCACGGAATATGGAAGCCGATAGGCGCGTGACAACTAACGAGATTTCAAATTTACCGCCCCTTTAGCTGCCACAGGCAGAATAAGCGAAAGAATGTTGTTAGAATGTACACTGGGGTCGTCGTCGTCGTCATTGTTGCAGCGGAACTGTAAGACTTTTAACACTGGCTAAATGAATAGAAGTTCTTAAAAAATTAGAAAACAAACAGTCAAGCATCTATTGCTAAAGAATATGGTGCCAATCCCAGTCAAATTTCACGTGTCTTGAAGCAGAAAGACCAGCTTCTGGAAGACTGGCAAAACAATACAAATCCACAATGGAAACGAAAACGGGTGGGAAATGCTGAGGAGGTAGAAGATGCTCTTCGGTGCTTTTCTCGAGTCAGGAGCAGACAGTTTCCTGCCAGTAGTCCACTGCTTATGGAGAAAGCTAACCAGCTAGCTGAAAGTCTTGGACTAACTGAATTCAAAGCCACTGTTGGATGGTTGGAAAGATGGAAGGAGAGGAACAGCATAAAATTCAAGAAACAGCATGGTGAGAAATAAGACGCTGATGACTTTGGTGCTGAAAATTGGGTTGTTTGTTCTTCCTACCATCTTGAACGAGTTTGCACCTCGTGACATTTTCAATGCTGACGAAAACAGTCTCTACTGGTGAGCGATTCCTGATGGAACACTGACGATCCTCCTTTGCTGCAATACACTGCTCCCCCTGATATGCCAGGACACCAACCGGGCACCCTAGGGGGCACTGCAGTGGACTTCATAAAATGTTCTCAGGAACATAGCTCCCTTACCTTGTGTGCTGAGCCCCCCAAAAACCCACTACCCACAACTGTACACCATTACCATAGCCCTTATGGGTGAAGGGGGGGCACCTTGATGTGGGTACAGTGGGTTTGTGGTGGGTTTTGAAGGGCTCACATTTACCACCATAAGTGTAACAGGTAGGGGGGGATGGGCCTCGGTCCACCTGCCTGAAGTGCACTGCACCCACTAAAACTGCTCCAGGTACCTGCATACTGCTGTGATGGACCTGAGTATGACATCTGAGGCTGGCATAGAGGCTGGCACAACATATTTTGAAAGATGTTTTTTGAGGGTGGGAGGGGGTTAGTGACCACTGGGGGAGTAAGGGGAGATCATCCCCAATTCTCTCCGGTGGTCATCTGGTCATTTTGGCCACCTTTTTGTGCCTTGGTCATAAGAAAAACAGGACCAGGAAAAGTCGTCCAAGTGCTCGTCAGGGACACCCTTTTTTTTTTCCATTAGGGGTTGAGGACGTCCATGTGTTAGGCACGCCCAAGTCCCGCCTTCGCTATGCCTCCGATACGCCCCCATGAACTTTGGCTGTCCCTGCGACGGAAAGCAGTTGGGGACGTCCAAAATTGGCTTTCGAATATACCGATTTGGACGACTCTGGGAAGGACGCCCATCTTCCGATTTGTGTCGAAAGATGGGCGTCCTCTTTCGAATTTCTTAAAAGTCTTTAATAAACAAATTTACATAAAACCATGCAGGGAAGTATAGACTCATGAGAAGGACTCAACATGTGCGGTGTTTCAGTGATAGTGCCTGCTTCAGAAGTCCACAATACATAAATGTGAGCCAAAAAATAAAAACAAATATGAATGTGAAAGATAAAAATAGGAGGACAACATACATTTTTTTTTTGCAGATGACACATATAAATGTGTGTGCTATTAGAAAAAATAAGAAGTTGAACACCAAACCAGACCACGTTTGTGTGTACTATATGGAATATTATTAAAAAAAGGTGCAAAACGAAACATGAAAACAAACTAAAAAAATGTCCAAGGCACAGGATAATGTGTGACTTGCAAAAACTGCAGTGGAGAAATTATGTGAAAATGGAAAAAAACACTAGCAATAAAATAAAACTATATGCAAAGACAATGGAAAAATGAGCAATGGTTCACATAATCATTTTGGACAGGAATTCAAACTCTCCCGGTATGTTCTTAAAGAGATTCTTGTGAGTGAAATCCAACAATGTGACACAGACATACATAAATTAACAAAATTAACAATAAAACATCCCTAGTATTTGACAATGGACATGCAAAGCAACTAGGAAACGTATACTGGAGATGTATGTGCAGATATTTAATCTGACATGCACATTGATCAAATGAACTTGTTCTGCAGCGACACTCTAGTAAATATCTGAATAGCTAATCTCAAACAGTGGAAAAAAAGCTATTGCCATAAGTGACCAAATAAAAAGTAAATGCACTGTAATGTAAATAAAAGCACAGTGATACAACAGACTAAACATTGGAAAGGGCATGTATGTGAAGAGGAACTAAGGAGCCCTTTTACAAAGTGTCTGTAAGCTTGCTGAGCAAGTTGTAAATAGGAACAGCAAACATAGTTTGAAATGTATATATGCAAATGCCAGAAGCCTAAGAAGGGAGAGTTGGAATTTATTTCACTAAATGAAAAGATAGATATAATAGGCATTGCTGAGATCTGGTGGAAGGAGGCTAACCAGTGGGACACTGTCGTACCAGGGTACAAATTATATTGCAAGGGATAGGGTGGATCAAATTGGTGGAGGGGTAAGCATTATATGTTAGGGAGAGCCTTGAATCGAATAGATTGCAGGACACAAAACACATCTTGGAATCCCTGTGGATAGAAATTCAATTTGTAAAGTTGAAAAAGATAGTGATAGGAGTGTACTACCATCCACCTGGCCAGGATGAACAGACAGATGTAGAAATGTTATCAGAAATTAGGGAGGCTAACAAACTGAGGCTAATAATGGGTGATTTCAATTACCTGATATTGACTGATTAAATGTAACATCAGGGTATGCTAGGGAGGTAAAATTCCTTGATGAAATCAAGCACTGCTTTATGGAGAAGCTGGTACAGGAACCAACAATTCTAGACCTAATCCTTAGTGGGGCACATGATCTGGTGCAGGAGGTAATGGTACTGGGACTGCTTGATAACAGTGATCATAAGATGAACAGATTTGATATAACCTCTGGAGTAAGAACACACAGGAAATCCAATATGTTAACTTTAAAATGGAAACTATGATAAGAATGGTGGGAAAAAACTTTGAGGAGCAGCTGCAAAGGTAAAATATTTATATCAAGCATGGATTCTGTTCAAAAATACCTTACTGGAAGCCCAGACCAGATATATTCCACATATTAAAAAAGAAGAAAGGCCAAACGAAAGCCACCTAGTTAAAAAGTGAAGTGAAGGAAGCTATTACAGCTAAAATAAAATTCTTCAGAAAATAGAAGAAGGATCTGACTGAAAAGAATAGGAAACAGCATAAGGAATAACAAGTCAAATGCAAAGCACTGATAAGGAAGGCAAAGAGACTTTGAAAAGAAAATTGCGTTGGAGGCAATAACGCATAGTAAAACCTTTTTTAGGTATATTAGAATCAAGAAGCCATCAAAAGAATCAGTTGACCGAGGGGTAAAAGGGGCACTCAGGGAAGACAAGGTTATAGTGTAGAGATTAAATGAATTCTTTGCTTCGGTCTTCACCAAGGAAGATGTGGGACAGATACCAATGCCAGAACTTGAATTCAATGCTAACGAGTCAGATAAACTGAAACAAATCTCTGTAAACCTGGAAGATGTAATCGGACAATTTGACAAATTGAAGTTTAGTAAGTCACCTGGACTGGATGGTATACATCCCAGAGTACTGGGAGTACTACATTTCTTTGAAGGGGGGAAACAAACATGTGGATCCTGTATCTGGATTTTCAAAAGGTATTTGACAAGAGTACCTCATGAAAGACTCCTGGGGAAATTAGAGTCATGGGATAGGAGGTAATGCTTTATTTTGGACTAAAAACTGGCTAAAAGATAGAGTGGAGGAGTGGCCTAGTGTTTAGGGTGGTGGACTTTGGTTCTGAGGAACTGAGTTCAATTCCCACTTCAGGCACAGGCAGCTCCTTGTGACTCTGGGCAAGTCACTTAACCCTCCATTGCCCCATGTAAGCCGCATTGAGCCTGCCATGAGTGGGAAAGCACAGGGTACAAATATAACAAAAAAAAAAACCAGAGAGTAGGGTTAAATGGTCAGTATTCTCAATGGAGAAGGGTAGATAGTGGGATTCCCCAGGGGTCTGCTGCTTTTTAACATATTTATAAATGATCTAGAGATGGGAGTAACTAGTGAGGTAATTAAATTTGCTGATGACAGAAAAATTATTAAAAGTTGTTAAATCGCAAGAAGACTGTGAAAAATTACAGGAGGACCTTACAAGACTGGGAGACTGGGCATCCAAATGGCAGATGACATTTAATGTGAGCAAGTGCAAAGTGATGCATGTGGGAAAGAGGAACCCGAACTATAGTTATGTGATGCAAGGTTCTATATTAGGAGTCACCGACCAGGAAAGGGATCTAGGTGTCATTGTTGATGATATGTTATAATCCTCTGCTCAGTGTGCAGCAGCGGCTAAGAAAGCAAATAGAATGTTAGGTATTATTAGGATAGGAATGGAAAACAAATATGAGAGGTGTGAGTGCAGTAAAATAAAGAAACATGAGACACTCTTTACTCAAAAAAAAATGTTTAATGTGCTGCTTAAAATTAATTTGATGCAACATTTTCACAAATTTGAACACAAGATTTTATTCTTTTGTTGCACTATGTTGGATGTGTGTGGGGGTGGGGAGGAAAGAGAATTACTGAGGAATGGGGGAAAGGGGGAGTGAAGAATATAAAGAGATATTGGACCCAGGGCAAAGGTGGAGGTTAAGGTGAGATACTGGAACATGGGAGGGTAGGATGGTGAGATGTTGGATCATGGGGTGAAGGGGAGGGACGAAAGAGAGAGGAAAACATGCTGGATCATGGAGTGAAGGGGAAGGAGGAAAGAGGGAGGGAAAGATGCTAGATCATGGGGTGAAGGGGAGGGAGAAAAGAGAGGAAAACCATGTTGGATCATGGGGTGAAGGGGAGGGAAACGTTGGATCATGGGGTGAATGGGAGGGAGAGTGAAACATGCTGGATTATGGGGTGAAGGGGAGGGATGACACAAATCAGACTAGCAAAATTCAGACATTAAACCTGTCATGAAATTCCTAGCCACCCGCCTGGGGTTAACCCACGGCCACTTAGAGGGTCTATCCCCAGCACAGCTCAGGTCTGCCTGCACCTGCTGCTTGTGCTCTACAATAGCACCCTCCTCCCACCAACTGGGTCACAACCATCTCTGGGTGAATCTCCCACTTTCCAATTATCCCCAGTGATTTCTATTTTACTGGAGCCACACTCCCAGTGGTCCCACAGTTCCCAGAAAGCACTCATAGACCCAACACACAAACCACCAGCATTCTTTATCAGTCCAGAGAGGCAATAAACTAAATATTGTTTATTGTCTTTTAAAAATTCAAATAGTGGAACAAAATAGTGCAATCAGCAAACAATAACAGGTAACTGAAATATGGATCAGTTATAACACTAACTAAACATTTGTATACTGTCTAAACAATACCTGGGAAGATCAGGACATATAATTCACCGCACCTCAGCAAACAGATCTGTCTCTTTTTGTCCCGGTCTAAGACTGAAGCAACAGCCAGCAACAACTGCTGGGTAATTTCAAACACCAGGCCAATCAGAACCCAGTCAACAAGTTTTAAAAGTATACTGCTCACAGTACTGTAGATTCACTTCTTCACTAAGTGAAGCTAAAAGAGGGCATGCACTTTCCTATAACGTAAAACATTCACCACCTGCTGGCCAAACTAGAGAAATGCACTTCAAGAGTTTATAAAGGTAATTTTACAGGTTTAAAACACACTGTTCAGTCACAAAACCTGAACCAACTAATACCAACTCATGGTATTAGTCAGATCTGGAGCTTCTTGTGAAATGTAGCCAAAGATATGTGTATTCAAAATTACTCCGGATTTATATGTAGTCATTTCAGTTCCATGCCTCCCCTTTTTTGCCTGCTGTATTCTTTCTGATATGTGATGGGATGCATTGAACTCTGTATCCATAATGGCAACAGTAGCATAAAGTAATTTTGTGGTCACTTGTATTTGGTGAGGCTCTATCCATGTTCTGTGTATATGTGACTGAGGTGCATATTCTGCTGATATGTAGTTTCTGTGTAGAAAATCCTGTTTATGTTTTCCCAGTAAGAGATGTGTTGATATTCTGGGGACTGGTGTAATATTTTTAATAATGACCTTTTTATATGCTCCATGGCTGGTAAAAGGGGTGTGGCTACTGTAGGGGCAGAGCCATAGATAGTGACCCCACCCCTAAGGTTGCCCTGTATAAGTACTAGTACCAGTACCTTTTTTCCTAAAGGAAAAAAGCACTTATTAAAGGTAAGCAGCTTTGCTGTCTTTCACATACCATGACAAGAATAAAATTCACTCGTAAACCCATATATGTTGGGTATGATCTCAATTTCTCAGATTTACTGTTAGTGTTCTTAACTCCTGTAGCATTTGATGATTTTGGTATCTGATGATCTTCTTTCTCCATACATAATACAGAGTAATCACTTTGTACAGACAGTTCTAGTGATGCTATTCTTGTGGCTTTCTCACTTAGCACAATGTCTGGTTATAAACACATATGTCCCTGAATCTGAAATTCAGTCTGCCAGGCCCTTCTCTTTATCGGTTATCAGAAAGAGACAGTCTTCATAGAATAATTAATGTGATCTTTTTATTGTCTGGAACTTGTCAGTAAACAGCAAATATTTACAGAAAGAAAGGCATGACAGCAGAAGTAGTGGTACAAGAAAGCACAGCGAGCAAACAAAACAAGTGGGAAAAGCATGTGGAGCATGACTTAGGGAATTATTTCAGTGTGTCTGTGTTCTCTGTGTGTTGGCTTCTTGAGTGTGATCAGGAGAGTAGGAAAAAGGGGAGGAGCAGTTCTCTAACTGCTATGTTTCAGTGTATCAATGTTTTTATGCTACAGAAATATGGAACCACTTATCCCATACAAACGCACCGAGCTTTGTTTAGGAGCTTATTTTTCTGGAACACCAGACTGATCTGGCTCACTTTCAGACTTCATATGTATCTTTGTTGGTTTTTCTCCCACATCAAATTTGGTCCTGTTCCATTATATTTTTGGAAGGTTATATGCCACTAGATGGACAGATATTCTTGACCTCTTATGTATAATTTTCTTTCCAACATCTGTTGGGGTTGGGAAGAATAAAAGGTGCACTGCCTCTGTGTTATATATGTAAATTTACAATTTTCTTCTTTTATTCAATATTTCCTCATTATGATGCTCTTCGGCACAGTGCAGATAAACATCTGCTCATAGTACTGGGCTGAAGAGACACCTGCATGCTTTGTGAGGGGTGGGGTGCTGCAGCAAACTGACCACTGGGTAAGTCCTCTCCAATGACATGGCCACACACTAGCAGCCAGTAAAGTCTTTCTCCAATGACACAACTGCATAAAGGTGGTTGCATCTTTGTAGTAGGTTCATTGCCATCCAGTAGTGTGTGTGTAAAGTTTCTAGCTGGCCACGGGATATACTCTCATCAAGAGGTGGGAGTATATCCCGTGGCCAGCTAAAAGTTTGCTTAAAGCACTGGTTTGCCTAGTGATGATCCTGGGTAGGACTTCTCACCTATATGTCTGAAAAATCTTATCTATATACCTCTGTTTGTCTCAGGTCTGTCATTTGAGTCTCCAAAGTTCATGCTCATTCTGAGAACTAGGGGCTCTTTTTTAACCAAGAGCAAATGTGAACTTTCTTTAAAAGGCAGATAATCCTGCATTTGATACTTAGTACATCCCATGCTATGTGGAACATTATAAGGAGTAGCCTAGTGATTAGTGTCGTGGTCTGAGAACCAGGGAACCTGGTTCAATTCCCACTGTAGCTCCTTGTGATTCTGGGCAAGTCACTTAACCCTCTATTGCCCCAGGTACAAAACAAGTACCTATATATAATAGGTAAACTGCTTTGATTGTAACCACAGAAAGGTGGTATATCAAATCACATCCCCTTCTCCTTTTAAAATGGGGTGGAAATGCTTAACAAGTGTAAGTTTCTTAAACTGTTAAACTGTAGGGTGCTAAAGTTTAGATTTGGAATTTTCTAATAGGAGTTCACTAGAGCAAACCTCTTACAGATTTCGTATTGATTTGGTTTAATAGCCTAGAGGTAGATTTTCAAAAACCTGCTGAACAGGTAACTTAATTGCATACATTTACCTGGTTATTCTAGCCAGACACCCAGCTAAAAAAATGAGGCTCTATGTTTGGCTAAATCTAGATGGTCACAATTTGACTACTCTTACATTTATCAAATTTGACCCATTAGTACTGAAAATCAGCATAAAGTGTATCGCCAAAACAATGTGTGCTATACATATTCTATATATGGAGGCTTTGGCTTTTTGTGCAATCAATTCAACACACAAGCAGCATTTTAGAAAGGACATACAAACTGAAATTGACACATCTATTTATTTATTTAAATTTCTCACACCTTTTTCAGTAGTAGCTCAAGGTGAGTTACATTCAGGAACTCTGGATATTTCTCTGTCCCAGGAGGGCTCACAATCTAAGTTTGTACCTGAGGCAATGGAGGGTTAAGTGATTTGCCCAAGATCACAAGGAGCAGCAGCAGGATCCAAACCGGCCACTGCTGGATTGCAAGACTGGTGCTCTAACCACTAGGCCACTCCTCCACTCTAGGTGAAAACATGTCAAATTTAGCTAGTATTTTAGAACAGAGTCTGCCGATGAAGAGCCTGTTCTAAGATACACGGAGAAAGGAACATTTATTCATTGGCTGTGTGCAGTTGGAACATCCATTTTAGAATCATAAGAACATAAGAGTTGCCATACTGGGTCAGACAGAAGGTCCATCAAGCCCAGTTCCCTGTTTCCAACAGTGGCCAAGATCCCAGAACAGTAAAGCAGATTTTATGCTTCTTATCCTAGAAATAGGGAGTGGATTTTTCCAAATCCATCTCAATAATGGCTTATGACTTTTCTTTTAGGAAGTTATAACCAAATCTTTTTAAAACCTGCTTAGCTAACTGCTTTTACCACATTCCCTGGCAACGAATTCCAGAGTTTAATTACACATCGAGGGAAGAAATATTTTCTCCAATTTGTTTTAAATGTACTACTTTAAATAAAAGTTCAAATATTTTATTGAAATATAACAGATATAATAATAAGTGAAACATTATAAACATGGGTCCATAATTGTGTACCAGAAAGGAGAAAATTATACAGTGTAAAAAAAAAAGGGGGAGGGGGAATACAATAATGAGAAAACAGAGGAATATGATGTAAATAAAAATATTAGAGAATGAAAAAGATCGGAAAGTGAAGTGACCCAAGGAATGTCATTATAAAGTTAGCAATAGGGGGACCAAATTTTGTCAACTTAACACTTCTATTAATACATTCATCAGCTTTACATTCGTATTTATGTATCATAGAAACAGTTGACCACCAGAAAGTGATATTTAAAGACAAGGATTTCCAGTTATGTATAATCAATTGTATAGTAGGAGCTATCAAAATATCAGTTTGGCTTGCCAAATGGTTAAACTGTCTGAGAGAGCTATTGATCGAAATAAGGGGATCTCAGGGGAGATGGCAGATGTAATAGGGAGAATATTTTTTATTTGGAGCCAAACAAAGTTCCAAAATGGGTAAATACAAGGGCTGGAAAATAGCATATGTATTAAATCACCCAATTGATTGGAGCAATGCCAACACAGATTTCTGGAGCATAAATTGACTCTATGTAATTTACTAGGGGTCCAAATAGCCTTATGAAATAGAAAATATAATGATTGCATGAAAAATGTTCCAAGTATGATCATCACATTTCTATTCAGGTCCATCAGACCACAGTAAATAAGTATAATTTTGTAAGGGATATTTTTTTAGCTTGAAGGGATTTATAAAATAATGAACCTTTTCCGGAGACAGGAAGGCAGTAGAACTAGAGGACATGAATCGAGGTTGAAGGGGGGCACACTCAGGACTAATGTCAGGAAGTATTTTTTCACAGAGAGAGTGGTGGATATGTGGAATGCCCTCCCACAGGAGGTGGTGGAGATGAAAACGGTAATGGAATTCAAATATGTATGGGATAAACACAAAGGAATCCTGTTTAGAAGGAATGGTTCCGTGGAATCTTAGTGGAGATTGTGTGGTGATGCCGGTAATTGGGAAACAAAACGGGAGCTGGGCAGACTTCTATGGTCTATGCCCTGAACGTGACTGAATAGAAGAGATGGGCTGGAGTGTAAATTTGAAGGGGCTTCAATGTTAGCTTTAGAATTAGTACAAGAATAGTACTGGGCAGACTTATATGGTCTGTGCCCTGAGAAGGGGAAGGACAAATCAAACTCGGGTATACATATATGTCACATACCATGTAATCTGAAAATTGAGGAACAATGATGTAATTGGTAAAAGCAAAACATTTCTGATTGAGGTAAACCATATTTTTCCATGAGTTGAGAAAAGGTTAGAAAAGAAGACCCATTAAGGAGGTGATCCAACTTCCAAATACCACAATTACCCCAGGGTTGCCACATGACATTTATAAGAAGGTTGGTATTATACCAAGTAGGAGTCTCCTTGGGCATTCAGCAATTATTGTGATAGAATCTAAAGTGTTGATAGCTTGTATAGTGGATGATATGACATCAGAGAATAAAGTAATACAGGATTTGGGAGCATAGGAAGCCAAGGTAAGGGAATAGGCTGGACTAGGTCAGATTCGATTTGAAACCAGGAGGGACATTTAGGAGAAGTAGGGGCTTGGTTAAGCCAAAAGAAAGCATATCTAAGGATTGCTGCAGTATGATATAAATAAAAATCTGGAAAACAGACTCCACCATCTGTTTTGGAAGCTTTTAGTGTTTTCAGGCCTATTCTAGCAGGTTTATTATGCCACAAATAATTGGATATTTTTTTTTCAATTTGTTTATAAAATGACAGAAGAGCAAGTTTAGGGAGTATACTGAGATAATAATTTACAATAGGCATAATGGACATTTTTATGGATTCCATATGACCCCCCACCAGGATAGTGACATCGGTGACTAATAAGTTTGTCTACTTTAAGTAAGATCGCTTAGAGATTTATAATCATGAGGTGGGATCTATCTCTATGAAAAACAGCTCTCAAGTATTTTATACCATTTAAGAGGTGAATCACCTATGTAATTTAATGTTGTAACATCATTCAGTGATAAGACCTCAGATTTATCCCAGTTAATGTGGTAACGCACAAAAAAACTGAGAAATGTGAAACTAATTGAAGTAAATTTGGAATAGAGTATGAGGGATTAGAAATAAAAATGAGAAGATCATCTGCATTTGCTAGAGTCTTATATTGCTTATTGCCAGAAAACAGGCCAGAAATATTTGGGAAGGCTCTGATGGTGGTAATAACAAATGGCTCTAGTGCAATATTGAAAAGAAGCGGGGACAGGTTGTCTAGTGCCTCAATTCAATTGTTTAACAGAAATTTGTGCTTTAGTAGTGACCTTGATCCTGAGGATAGGATCTAAGGTACGAGTATAATTCACATAAAAGTGACAGGACATTGGAGAAAACTTTGAAGAATTCAGCAGGATAACCATCCAGGCCAAGAGCTTTACATGATGCTAAAGACATGAAGGCAGGTTGTATTTCCTCTTCCGAAATGGGAGCATTTAAGATAGTATTTTGTAAATCCATAAGTGTGGGATGAGGTAAGTTTTAGAGAAATAAATCCACTGCGTCAGATGGTCCCTGGAGAGAGAATGAATAAAGGGACTGATAAAAAAAAAGTTCAAATTTTTTGATGATGGAGGAGTCATCTGTCAGAGCATCTGTTCTCATCCACAATGTTGGCAATTCTTGATATTTTTTATGCTTAGCTAAGTATTGATTTTTGACTTAGAATATCTTGTTGAGCTCTATTGCAAAGTTTATTAAACTCAAATTTAAGTGAAAGTAAATGCGAGGAACTGATTGCAAACCTGAAGCTATATGATCTTTTTCTAGTTGAGAGATTTTTCTCCAGTGAGGACAGATGAGCCTGTTCTTGTTTCTTTTTTCATGCAGACTAGCTAAGGTTTTCTCCCCATAAACAGGATTTGAAGGCTTCCTAAGTAGTGTTAATTGAGGGAATTAAAGAGGCATTGATGAAAAAGAAGTCTCTGATAAAAAAGTTAATTTTTTCCACAAAAGTGACATCAGAAAGGAGTGACGTATTCAATCTCCATCCTCCTGATGGCTTATTGTGTTGAATATTTAGATGTAAATATACCAGAGGATGGTCCGATATAGTGATAGAAAATATATGTGAGGAAATAGTCATTGATAGAAGAGATTTGGATATGAGGAAAAAGTCAATCCTGGAGTGTGATTGATCTGGGGAGGAAAAAAAGTGATGTCTTTATTAGTGTGGTACATAGATCTCCAAGGATCACATAATCCAAGGTCTTTAATGAGAGCATGTAGATCTTGCCACATTTTAGGAGGCCTATAAGAGCAAGTGGATTACCTGTCATGAATGATGTACAAAGGCATATTAAAGTCACCTCTGACAATAATTGGAGCTGAGCTGTATTCCGTAAGTACTTCATGAATAGAAGTTGAAAAAAAAAAGAAGAATCAACATTCAGTGCAAATAAGTTTAAAAGCACTAAAGGTAGGGAGCCAATTTGAATTGTTTCAATGATCCATCTACCTTCGATATCACAGGCTTGTTGGAGAATGACAGCATTCAGAGATTTCCTGATGAAAATGGAGACACCTCTCTTCTTAGATGTAGCTGTGTAAAAACGATGCATACCAGCCTAATTAGTGGAGGAGTGGCCTAGTGGTTAGGGTGGTGGACTTTGGTCCTGGGGAACTGAGTTCGATTCCTGGCACAGGCAGCTCTTTGTGACTCTGGGCAAGTCACTTAACCCTCCATTGCCCGCCACATAGAGCCTACCATGAGTGGGAAAAAGCGTGGGGTACAAATGTAACAAAAAAAAAAATAAGGAAAAGATGTTTTCTGGCAGTCCTCCAAATTTAGATGAGTTTCTTGATGAAACAGAATATCAATTTTCTTGTGAGTCATGGAGTGGTATTGATATGACAATGATAAATAAAAAAACAATTAGATTTGAACCTGCAAAGAAAAAGGTTATGGGATGTAGTATAAACAAAACCTGTGAAAAAAGGGGTTACAGTGGTACACATTGCAAACTGGTACATACATAAAGCAATTATGAGAAACTCCCAACTGGACTTCATAGTAAAATGGGTACTAACCGGAGGCACAAACAAATAAGTAGCCCAGAACAAAGAGCAACTGCATTCGAATGGAGTATTAATTCATTCTCCCCCTAGTAATATGAAAGCATTCAGAAAAATAATGCATTTAGGTTTTAATATTTTTATTGGTTTTCAATACAGTACAAGCAAAAAACAACAACAACGACAACTATGCAACAGGAATCATAACATAGTAACATAGTAGATGACGGCAGAAAAAGACCTGCACGGTCCATCCAGTCTGCCCAACAAGATAACTCATATTTGCTGCTTTTTGTGTATACCCTACTTTGATTTGTACCTGTGCTCTTCAGGTAAATGGTTGTACAAAGTTGATAAGAAAGAGAAAAAAAACATTACATGCAAATGCCATATACATCTAAAGAGCAGCAGCTAGTGATACTTAGCACAGCGTGTTACATTAGGAGTTTTGAAATAAGATACAAGTGGAGACCATTTCTCCTCATGCAAAGCAAACTTAAATGATAAATGCTCCAAAATAATACATTTAGAAAAGAACAAGGAGAGAGAGAAGAAAAAAAAAGAAGACCTTATTTTTCAGACAAATACATGGAGCATTTTTTATTATTTGCAGTTGTGGACATAGCTTTAACCGAGAGAGATTAGCGAGTGAGGAGAATTCAATAAAAATGACCTCCAAATCTCAGCTAAAAACTGGAGCTGAAGACCTGGACAAAATATATTAGTTAGCCCATTTTAGTCTCTTGGATCCATTTGCAGAGTAGATCTGGATTGGTGTAGGTGACAGTGTTATTGTGATGAATAATCTTCATTTTGCAGGGATAAAGTAGTCCGGATTGGGCACCGAGATCTTTCAAATCTTGGCGCACAGCAAGAAAGGCTTTTCTTTACGCTGCGGTGTTGGCGGCCAAATCGTCTTGGCGCACAGCAAGAAAGGCTTTTCTTTACGCTGCGGTGTTGGCGGCCAAATCTGGCAGAATCAAAATTTGGTGACGCTGGTGCACTAAAGAAGACTTGCTTTTGGCTACAAGAAGAATCTGGAGAGCGTGGGCATAACGGAGAAGGTGCACCACTATAGGCCTCGGGTATTTGGCGCCTTGTTGTAGTTTCGATGGTGTTGTATGCTCTCTCAATCTCCAAGACTGGTGAGAATTCTAGGTCCAGGAACTTTGGAAGCCAGGTCTCAAGGAAGGAAGAAACATCCAAACCCTCAGCCTTTAGGTAAGCTGAGAATGAGGATGTTATTCCTTCTGCTGAGTCTGGCGATGTGTTCGAGTTGTGATTGACTTGTGGGATCACTGATTCAAGCCTTGTGATGCAAGCAGAAAGTTCCTTGATGGATTGCTGAGATGATGCGATTTGGGAGTGTAAACTCTCTAGTTTTTGGCTCATATCACGCAAAAATCGCCATGTTGTTGTGCATGAGCTCCTTGATGCTGCGCCATTCAGTAAGAACTTGTTTGAGCACAAACCGGAAGTCTGTTTTAAATTTACTACTTAGTAGCTTCATTGCATGCCCCCTAGTTCTAGTATGTTTGGAAAGAGTAAACAAGCGATTCATATCTACCTATTGCACTCCACTCATTATTTTATAGTCCTATATCATATCTCCCCTCAGCCATCTCTTCTCCAAGCTTAAGAGACCTAGCCGCTTTAGCCTTTCCTCCTAAGGAAATCGTCCCATCCCCTTTATCACTTTCATTGCCCTTCTCTGTACTAATGGGGCCATACAGGCACATAAATGTTCTGAAATGACAACATAAAACATTTATATGGTGGAACATAAATTTTGTCTGCCATTTTAGAAACATTTGGGGCCCTTTTACAGAGCGGCGGTAAGCCCAACGCGGGCTTACTGCGTGCTCTTTCAGGATGTGAGAATCAGAGAAACCACAGATCCCAGAATGCATAGCGGGAGAGGGAAAAGCCAGAGCAGAACAACTACAGAAGCCAGAATGCACTGCGGGAGGGGAGGAGGCAGGAGCATAGAGAACACAGATTTCAGACTGCCTGGAAGAATAAGAGGGGTCATGACAAACAAGAACCGGAGTTGCAGGAGAAGGAAAGAGAGGGGGCTGATTGGGAAATGGAATCAGCTGAGGAGAGGGTGGAGAATGAGAGGATGGAAAGGGAGGAGTTGGAGCACGTAGAAGGAGAAAGGGTGGAAGAAGAGATGGAGGTGGGAGAGGAAGTGACTGGAGAAGAAGAGTGACTTCTGGAGGAGCCCAAAGTACCAAGGAAAGCATAATAGTCAGGAGAGATCCAGTGGGTGGATGTCAAGAGATAAGTTGTTGACAGTTGTGGGTGGTGGATCATTTTTAGCCTGGCTTGTGGAACTGTGTTTAAAGCTGGGCTGGCTGACGTGAGTTTTGAGGCCTTGCTGATTTCTGAGGCCTTACTAACTGAGCTGCGTATAAAAGCCTGGCTAGTTGAACTGGCTTACAAAGCCTGGCTTGCTGGACTGTGTAGAAAAGCCTGGCTAGCTAAACTGTGTTAAAAAGCCTAGCTAGCTGAACTATGTTGAAGAGCCGGGCTAGCTGAACTGTGTGGAGGTGACAGCAAACAGCACTGACAAGTGTGGAGTCGGAAGCAAACAGCACGGACAAGTGTAGGAGCGAGAGCCGATAACCCGGGTGAGAGGAGCTGGTGACAGGGACTACCGCTGGCCCAATGAGGCCGCTGGTGGTAGTCCTGCTCGGCGCATGCACCATTTCCAAAATGAGAACCTTTCTGAAGCCTAGACATCCCAGTTAGTAGGTGTAAATTCCTGCATTAATCTTTTTAGCCATAGACATGCATTCCCCATCTGAAGTGTGGAAAACGTTTTCTTTGTCTGCCCTAATCCCACCCAAAACATGTCTAGTCCCTGCCCATTGTCAAATGCCCATTTTTCAGTTTTAGATGTATATACAAGCATCTAAATCCTAGTTTGTGCACGTCTAAAAGCGAAATAGCACTTCCAAAATAATCACCATAGCATAACTCCTAACTTCACTGTAAATTCTTAAAAGAAACGAGTGTTGTGCACAATTTGTACTTACTTTCAGTTCTATGAAGCATGCTAATTTTTTTGCTACTGTAAACTGATGTGGGTTAAAAACCTTCTTTCATGAAACAGCTCTTCCTCAGAGATGCTGTTTCTCTCTTGATTGTTTTAAGAACAGCAAAGGTAGACTTGATACTCTTGAACTTGCTTGACACATCCTATGGGGATCCCTGCAGACCTCATGGAGTCAGCTCTGTGGATGGTGTGGGTGCTTGAGCACCCTTGATATTGAGCAAACTACTCGACTGCGTCCAGGGAAGGTTAATTTCAGGAGAGATTCCTGCCTGATTAAACTCCACTGAGCTGGCCATGCCCAGATATTCAGTGGCATTTAACCGGACAGTGCCCTTGAATATCTCCTCTGATGCCAAGGCACTAACCGACTAGATTAGGGATGACCTGGGGACAGAGAATGGGTGGAAGCAGCACTTAACTGGCTAGGAGCAATATTCAGGGATCCATTTACTAAGCAGCGCTTTATTTAATTTATTTATTTGATAACACTTATTCTCCACTCTTGTCTTGTAATTCTAGGTGGATTACAAATCACATACATAATCCATCACACACAACAAAAATCAATTACAACAATAATTAAAACAATTACTTAAATAATAACAACAAACAGCTCAAATCTATCGCAACTAAAACATCATAAAATGCAGTCCGGTTTGTGCTCTAACAGTAGTCATTTAACAGCCATCCTTAAACTGCCTCAATTCTTCAAACCATAAGCCTCCTGGAAAAATAAAGTTTTTAGTGCAGCCTTAAAATCTGCAAGATTAGCCATACAGAGAATGTTTTTAGGCAGTCCGTTCCACAATTGCGGTCCTTTTATATAAAATGTAGAATTTCAATATTCTCCTAAATAGACCAAACGAAACGATGGAACTTCCAAGTTTTGTGAAAAAGAGGAGCGCAAAGAACTTGAAGGTTGATAAAGACGAAGGATCAGTGGCGTAGCCACAGGTGGGCCTGGGTGGGCAGGGGCCCACCCACTTTGGACTCAGGCCCACTCAAAATCGTAACACACTTGCTGTCGCTGGTGAGGATCCCCAAACCTTGCCAGCTGAAGATTTTCTTTCCTTGGGCAGCCAGTGCTCTTCTAAATGTCAGCCTGCAGCACTTACCTTGAGCTGATGCTGAGATGGCCCATCTGCACATGCTCGGTTTTCACACATTGCAAAAGCACTGAGCATGCATGGTCTGCTGGCAGCAGCATCAGTTTAAGGCTGCTGTTTCAAAGAGTGCTGGCTGCTGGGAGGATGAAATCTTCAGCTGGCAGGGTTTGGGGTTCCCCGCCAGCTCAAGTATTTAATATTTGGGGTTTGTGGGAAGGGAGGGGTGGAGAAAGGAGGAAATCGGAGGGGGGCTGGGGGGGGGGAATTCCATGCCCACCCACCTTGGGCTCAGGCCCACCCAAAATTGGTCATCTGGCTACACCCCTGCGAAGGATGAAGCTAACACAGGTGATAGTAAACTATGCAGCACCTTAAATATCAATAGCAAGATCTTAAAACAGACATGAAATTCAATGGGCAACCAATGTAGTACACTAAGCAATGGAGTGATATGATCATACCTGGATACCCCAAACAAAACTCTCGACACTGCATTTTGTGCTGATTGAAGGGATTAAAAAAATCGTTTTGGTATCCCTAACAATAGACCACTGCAATAATCGAAATGGGGTATCAACACTTTGTATCAGTTTTTGAAAATTACTGCATGCTAACAGATCTTTCAGTTGTCTTATCACTTTCAATTTATAAAATGCAGTAGTAATTATTTTACGAACATACTCCTGAATTGAAAGTGCTGGATCTAACATCACTCCTAAAGACCTCGCTTTATTTCACAAAACAAATCTGAACGACATCAATCAAGCAAGATTCTGGAAAGCCTTCAACTGGATAGCTGCTCAAAAGCATTACTCGCGAGGGTCTTTACCATCAGCTAAGGACACTTTAACACTGCCGGGAAATGGCTGATTTACCAATAGTGGCCATGCGCTAATTTTCCCATTAGCGTGTGAGCACTTAACTACACTTATTTTCTAGGCGGTAACAGCTCACAGGCTAACCATGTGCTAATTGGTTAGCATGCATGAATGTAGCTGTGCTAACTGATTAGCACAGAACACATCTACTCTGTGCTCTCAGACCCACCCCAAGTGCTAAAAAATAAAAACTATATTTTAGCGCATGGGTAGCGCGTCCATATGCAAAAATTACCACCGGATGCCTGAGCATGCTCTGTGGTAGTGTTTTTCAACCTGCGGTAAGCAGCTTAGTAAAAGGGCCCCTCAGTCTGAGCAGATAAAGTTAGGACAACTAAAAGCCTGTCCTAACTTAATCTGCGAAGTTAACTTCTGGGTAACTTGGATATTCGGTGTCAGAGGCTGGACATACTCTGGCTTTGAAATCCAGGGTTTATTCAGCCCGCAGCTATGAGTGGCTTATAAACTGCTTACTGCCGCAGGCTGAATACTGGGCCCAAAATGGAAAAGAATGACTCTGCATGCCTCCAGGAGTCTTTTGTTTTTGTTTTAGAGATTGTGTATACTTAGAAAAGATTAGATTTTAGACAAGAATATAGTTTAATAAAGGAGATGTTATTAAGCAAGTGAAGAGCTATTGCAGGACACAGGTAAGGGCAGAGCTGAAAGATGAAAGCTTTTTGGTGAAGGATAGCTAAGAAGCAGACAGCAGGCCCTTGGCAGGCAGAGCTTATGGTGTGGACTATACACTGGCCCTTCCTTTTAGATAAAAAAAAAGAAAGATTCAGATGCACTCTGGGAATTGTTTATGATAACAGTTCTGCTCTCACGGGGTTGGGTTTAGATAATGGACACTGTGATGTGAAAAATGTGGTAAACAGTCTTATAGTTACTTTGAATTACTCACTTCTCAGAGTAGCCAAGTAACAGAAGTGATTACTTTAGGTGAATGCAATGACTTCTTACATACAAGCTCAACTTTAATTACAGTACTTCTAGTTTTAATTATGCTTTGTGAAAGAACAAACTAAATATTTTCATTATACTGTGAGCTTCTGTTTCCATAAACCAGAGAATGGCATAGCATATTGAAAAGCAGGTTAATTTGATCAAAATGAGATAGTTGATCTTTTAAAAAGACTGATTGCTAATGTAAGAAGCCATCTGTCAGCTAGCTGTTAAAGACAAAATATACTGGCCAAAAATATATTGCTATATTATTTTTGTATCAGTCTTTGAAAACAAATAATTATATAAACCAGGGACAGTCCTATAATAAAGCCAACTGAGGCAGAGGCCTCAGGTGGCACTTTAGAGAGAGTGGCATCATGAAGCCTCTCCGCAGGCGGTCTGACATCTTCCCCCCCCTCTCAAACTTCCCCCCCCCCCCAGTTTACCTCCGCTTGCTCTGCAGAGGTCGCCAGGCTGCAGCAGCGATTCACATTTGCTGCCTGTCACCAGCTTAAATAAGGGGGGGGCAAGACATAAGAAGGGGAGGGGATGAAAAATAGGGAAAGAGCTAGGGCGAGTGAGGGGATATGAGAATGAGAGTGAGGAGGGAGATATTGGACAGAGGAGGAGAGATGCTGGATATGGGGAAGAGCGAAAGGGGAGCATTACTAGAAGACTGGAGAATGAGAGGCTGTGGAAGGAGAGAGAGAGAGAGAGAGAGATGGGCAGTAGGGGACTGGGGAGAGGGAAAGATGAAAAGTTGGATAGTGCCAAGGTGGTCAGAGGAAATATTCAGTGCCACTATCCACTTAGTGCCTCTAAATATAGCAGCACTTGCTAACTAAGTGCCTTAGAACATCAGCCCCAGTATAACTAGTTTTATTATGGTGTGTTAAACTGAGCTTTTCTTTGCTCACATTTTCTTTTTACTCCTTTTTGTTTGTGCATTTTGCATCTCTTTTGAGTTTTTGCAGAAAAGCAGGTTACAGTATGTGCTGATAGAAACAGAAACATGGTTCTTTGAGTCTAGTCTGACAGGGTCTTTTCTTGTTTTGTTTTGACTGCAGCTGCTACTCTCAAAGGACCTGCTGCCCTAGGCAGCTGGCCAGTCTTGCCTAATGGTTGGGGCAGCCCTGGTTCCACTGATATTTTACTATAGATGCTTTGGGGGGGGGGGGGGGCACCAGCTCATTCCTGGCCTCAGGCAGTAGATTGCTTTGAGCTGCCCCTGATACAGATTATTTGCCTTAGACTACTTTTCAGCTTCAAAGGGTGGAACAGTTCAGGGAGGAAGTCCCAGAACATGCCACAGGCAGCTTATGAGTGCCGCTGCTGGGTGAAGATGCTGAGGATTTTAATGGGGAAGGACCAGGTCTGACGGGGGTGCGTACAGCACGATGCACCTACCCTAAATACTACAGTAACTAAGAGGGGCATTTTCGAAACGTCTAAGTTGGAATTTGGACGTCTTTGTAAAATGTCCAGATTTGGAGGTGGGGATAAGGTCATTTTCGAAAAAAAGGACGTCCATCTTTGGTTTCGAAAATACCAAGGATGTCCTTGGAATTGGATGTCCTTGGATTAGGACGTCTTTGGCTTTCGGCGATTTTCGAAACCAAAGTCGTCCAAGTCTAAAACGTCCAAATGCAAGCCATTTGGATGTGGAAGGAGCCAGCATTTCAGTAGACTTGTCTCCCTGACATGCCAGGACAGCAATCGGGCATCCTAGGGGGCACTACAGTGGACTTCATAAAATGCTCCCAGGTACACAGCTCCCTTACCTTGTGTGTTGAGCCCTTTAACCCCCCCCCCCCAAAACCCACTACCCCCAACTGTACACCACTACCATAGCCCTTACGGGTGAAAGGGGGCACCTAGATGTGGGTACAGAGAGTTTCTAGTGGGTTTTTGAGGGCTCGCTCTTTCCTCCACAAATGTAACAGGTAGGGGGGGGGGGTATGGGCCTGGGTCCACTTGTCTGAAGTACACTGCACCTACTACTAAACTACTCCAGGCACCTGCATGCTGCTGTAATTCACCCGAGTATGACATCTGAGGCTGGCATAAAGGCTGGCAAGTAATGTTTTTCATCACAATTTTTGGGGTTGGGAGGGGGTTAGTGACCACTGGGGGAGTCAGGGGAGGTCATCCCTGATTTCCTCCAGTGGTCATCTGGTCATTTCGGGCACCTTTTTGTGCCTTTATCTGTAATAAAAACAGGTCTGGGTGAAAACGTCCAAGTTTTAGTGCTGGATGTCTTTGCTTTTTTCCATTATCGCTCAAAGACGTCCAAGTGTTAGGAACGCCCAAGTCCCGCCTTGATCACATCTCCGGTATGCCCCCTTGAGATTTGGATGTCCTTGCGACGGACCTCTGATAAAGACATCCAAAATTGGGTTTTGATTATACCGATGTGGACGTCTGTGGGAGATGGACGTCCAAGTGCAGATTTATGTCGCTTTTTGGACGTCCATCTCTTTCGAAAATGAGCCTAAGTTAGAAACTGGGTTTGAAAACATCCACAATATAAATCCTGCATACAGGGAATAGAATCTCAAATATTTAAATAAAGACACCTCAAACACTTTTGTTTAACTATTTGAGATTCTAGTCCCTATATGCAGGATTTATATTGTGGATGTTTTCAAACCCAGTTTCTAACATAGTTACTGTAGTGTTAGGGTTTGTATCCCATTTTGTTAATTGATGTTGCTACCCGAAATACCAGGAACAACGAATAAACAGGAAGAACCTCCACGTAGAAAGTCTAATCAAAATAGGAGTAGAGGGGGGAAAACATACTGGGAAAACGGCATCAGAAATGGATATATAAAGAGGTGGAGAAAATATGTGAAATACCAAAATAAATTAAAAGGATTCCACCGCAGGGAGTGTACAAAATAAAAACAAAACTGGTAAACCTTATTGAATGGATAATGATAAAGCTGTCCAAAAGTCTTTTCTAAAAATAAAGGACCCTGTTTACTAAGGCACGTCAGCATTTTTATCGCGCCTACAATTAGCGCGTGCATTAACCGTGTAGGCAGCTATAGAGATATCATAGGCGAATACACAGTTAATGTGCGTACATAGTTATGCGTTAAAGATGCTAACATGCCTATAACGCTGCTTAGTAAACAGGGCCCAAAGTGTGAAAAAATAATAAAATATACTGAAAGTCTAGAATACTATTCATAAAAAAATCCTTATACAAAGATTTCCTAATTGTGAAACATCCAGTCATACCCACCATATATACTCTGCCCAAGGTCTACAAATCTGTCACCAAGCCACCTAGGAGACTTTTGTATCAGGGAAAGGTTCAATTCTTGAACCATAATCCATCTTTGTTGGGGGGTTTTCTCCACCCTATGATTCCTCCTATTGATCCTTTTGTAAGGGACTCCGGCTACATGATTAACCTTCTGGAGGAATATGAAGGTGACATTTCAGATGTTTTATTAGTCACGTTAGATATAGACTCACTGTACACTAGTATTCATCCTTTTCTGATGCCATTTTCCCGGTATGTCAGTGGGCTTCTTCCTATCATCATCTACTCTTTTTCACATCTGATTTCTTTTTTCAAGTTTTCATACAATTTCTTTTATACAGAATTGATGTAATCTCACATGATTTTCCTTATTAGTATGAAACTGATGTCTGTTACCGTTTCTTTCATATGACTACATTTGTGTTCGTTTCGTTTTCTTTCCAACGTCTACATTTGAGATATAATTTATTGGGAATCCACTGTTGATTCACATGTGCATAATGATGGTCCTTTTATAGTGCAGTCCTCTCCATATAAATATTTTATTTTTCCTTCATTATTATTTTTATCATTCTATATTTTGGTTCTTTTTGTGAAGTGCATATGTATATTTATATGTATTTATTTGTTGCATTTGTATCCCACATTTTCCCACCTGTTTGCAGGCTCAGTGTGGCTTACATTATGCCGTAGTGGCGATCGCCATGTCCGGGATGAGAAATACAACGTGATATTGTATAGAGTTCATAAGTGACAGAGTAGAATAAGCATTCACGCATAAAGAGTTCATTTCCAGAATAAGAAATAAAGTGAAATTGCTCTAAAGTTCCTTGGTGTCAGAGTAAGTGAAGCAGTGAAGTGTAGAGAGTTCAGTTTAGTTCAGTTCCGGTGTAGTTTCGTTGTCTGGTATTATTTAGGTAGGGTCATTGTGGTATGCCTTTTTGAACAGGTTGGTTTTTAGTGATTTTCAGAAGTTTGTTAGGTCGTGTATTGTTTTTATTGCGTTTGGTAGTGTATTCCATAGTTGGGTGCTTATGTATGAGAAGTTGGATGCATATGTTGATTTATATTTTAGTCCTTTGCAGCTGGGGTAGTGGAGATTCAAGAATGTGCAAGCTGATCTTTTTGTGTTCCTGGTTGGTAGGTCTATGAGATCTGACATGTAGGCCTCACCGTGAATAATTTTATGAACCAAGGTGCAAAAAAAAAAAAAAAAAAAAAAAAAAATTTATATATATATAGGTTTAAACATGCTTTGTATTTGATATATATAACTATGAAAGATTTGTTGTTTTACATGTAATGATCAATGTTATGTTTTTATATGTTTTTAGAATATATTGTGGCCCCTGAGGCAGGCGTTTTATTAGACCGAAACACAGACCGTGTCAGGTCCTGATGTACTAGCACCCAATAAAGCAACTTTTAAGCACTAGTTCCTGTGTTGTAGTGTCCATTGTCCACCCTCTACTTCCTGTTCCGGGGCAGAGGGAGCTGCAGCGAACCAGCGAAGTTAGCGTAGCAAACTCGGAGCCCACAGGCGCGCGCTGCGGCACCCCCCCCCCCGCGGCGTGCACCCAGGGGGGTGTCATTTCGCTGGGGGGGGGGGGTGGAGGTGTCATTTCACGGGGGGGGGGGGCGCATTGGTGATCCGCCCCGGGTGTCATCGAGACTAGGAGCGCCACTGCCTGGGACCTCTTCTTTTCTCCATCTATACTTCTTCCCTTGGTACTTTGCTCTCATCCCATGGTTTTCAGTACCGCCTTTTCACTGACTCCCCCCAGATCTACCTCTCCACACCAGAAATTTCAGCAGGAATCCTGCCTGTCTGACATTGCTGCCTGGATGTCTCAGCGCCATCTGAAACTAAACATGACCAAGACCGAGCTTCTTATCTTTCCCCCTAAACCAACCTCTCCTCTTCCCCATTCTCTCTCTCTGTGGATAACACTCTCATCCTCCATGTCTCATCAGCTTGTAACCTTGGGGTCATTTTCGACTCCTCTCTCTCCCCTTTTCTGCACATATTCGACTGCTAAAACCTATTGTTTCTTTCTCTATAATATCACTAAAATTCATTCTTTTCTTTCTGAGCACACTATCAAAACCTTTATCCACACTCTTATCACCTCTCGCTTAGACTATTGCAACTTGCTTCTCTCATATCTCCCACTAAGCCATCTCTCTTCCCTTCAATCTATTCAAAATTCTGCTACATGACTTATATTCTGCCAATGTTGCTATGCTCATATTAGCCCTCTCCTCAAGCCACTTCATTGGCTCCCTATCCATTTCTGCATACAGTTCAAACTCCTCTTATTGACTTACAAGTGCATTCCCTCTGCAGCTCCTCAGTACCTCTCCACTCTTATCTCTCTCTACACTTCTCCCTGGGAACTCCATTCACTGGGTAAATCTCTCTTACCTGTACTTGTCTCCTCCACTGCTAACTCCAGACTCCGTTCCTTTTATTTTGCTGCACCATATGCCTGGAATAGACTTCCTGAGCTGGTACGTCAAGCTCCATTTCTGGCCATCTTCAAATCTAGGCTAAAAGCCCACCTTTTTGATGCTGCTTTTAACTCCTAACCCTTACTCATTTGTTCAGTACCCATGTTTTATCATTCCCACCATAGTAGTTCCCATATCCCTTATTTGTCCTGTTTATCTGTCCGAATTAGATTGTAAGCTCTGTCTCTTCATGTCCAGAGTATAGCACTGCGTATGTCTAGTAGCGCTATAGAAATGATAAGTAATAGTAGAAGTTTGGAATAAAAAGTCTGAAGTGACTCAAATTTTATTATACCAAAGATTAATCTAATAGCCGAATTTTGAACTAGTTGTAAATGATTAATCAGTGATTTCAAACACTAAGATTACCATAAATTTAACTGACTTTTTAGAGAATTCTATGGAGGTTATAACTGAAAGAACAACACTGTTGGTAACATTCGCTCTGCAACTTGATCGCAACAACATATTTAAGCTTTATTGCCGCCACATGAACTCACCCTTTCTTGGATCAAAAGTGCAGATTTTTCCAGATCTCTCTAGAGATACCCAAAGAAGAAGGAAAAATTTTCTTTTGTTGAAAGAGAGAGTTCTTCGAGTTGGAGGGACTTTCATGCTAAGATTTCCTTGTAAATGATGTGTTTCTTTGAATTCAACGAATTATATTTTTTTTGATTCAGGAAAATTAACTGAATTTATTTCCTCTAAAGAATAATGCTGTAATAGGTTAGGATTGTTAGGTGCTTATTACCCGGCTGTGATTTCTCCGGCTCCTTCTGCTCTAGCTTAAGGTTTTTTTCTCTCTTTTATTAAGTATAATGATTTTTATTTCCTAGATCTTGGATCCATTATTGTGGACTAAATAATTGGGAAAAAATTTCTTGTTTGATTGATTTATCTTTGATATGTTTTCTGATATTGAAATTTGTTATATTACATAAATGTAAAAGTTTATAATCTAATAAAAAATTAAAGTAAGATTACCATAATCTAATCTTGAGAAGATTAATGATTGTACCAAAATCTTAAAGACCTCCCCCTGATATTCAGACCACAGGAGATAGCCGGGCTGTTTCCCAGGGTCAGCACTGAGCCAGGATATTCAATTCAGGGCTATTTCCGGTGACCGGCACTGAATATCCAACTTAACCGGCCAAACCAATTTTCAGCACTGGCTGGTTAAGTTTGAGCCAGCCAAAGTTATTCCATCTATTGTGGTGGCCAAATATGGCCACCAAACTTCGCCAGCTCCACGGTGAAAATTGCCAGGTAGCCGGTTATGTTGTGATATAACCAGCTATCATTTAGCTGCTTAACCAGCAATATTCAGTGCCGGATAGCTGGCTAAGTGCCGTTTCATCGATCAAATTGTTTTAAATATCGGCCCCCCTCCTGTTTAAAATATTTTCTGATAGTTCTCAATTTTCTCAGTGTAATGAAAGAATGTTTGATTAATTGTACATGCCAAAGTATAGTCAATGAATTGTCAACCTCCACCCCCAAGATTTTAGAATAAAGGTGTAGAGAAAAATTATTCCCATCTAAAGATATGGTCTTGGTATATCTTAGATCCATTTTAGAGCCAAGCCACAAAAACTTGGTTTTGTTCTTAAGTTTGAGTCGATGAGCTGAGATCGTTGTCTATTGTGCTGACACAATTTCTAATAGTAAATAATTTTTCAGACCACAATGGGGAAACAGGCAATATCACAATGATGTCATCTGCATAAATAAAATGTTTTTTTCCCAATCTGGTCAAGGGCTACTCCTAAAGATTGCATAAGCAAATTAAAAAGTGTAGGAGAAAGCGGGGAACCTTGCCGAACTCTGCTTAAGGGACGCCAACCCTTTTTACTGTATAGTTTCATTTATCTCTTACCAGATATGCAAAGCTGCTCTGTATGTTGGTGTGTGTGTGTAGAGGGGGGGGGGGGGTGATCAGTTTGGGGAGGGGGAGGAGGGCTATACAAAAAAGCAGAGTAAACCATACTGCATATACTGTGATGTCTTTGAAATTTAACCCGGTCTCTGCTGCCAATTTACATTTATATAATTGTTATGCAATTTCTTGGATCATGCAAAATTTCTAGCAGCAAATCTGTCCCTTAAGAGGAAACCAGTTTCAATTATTTGATCCCAATGCTTACAAAAAATAGGGCAAGCATTGGAACAAGCAGCAATGACATATTTAACACGCTGGAAACAATCTTAGTAGTTTATTACCAGGTGGAAGCTTGTTAGAGCAATTTATGAGCTGTAGGTTCTTACTAGTTCATTAATTTAGATTTAACTAATAATACACACATTTTCATGGTATTAGGTGAATGTTTGGGATGAGACAGATGACAGAGCTTTTTCCAAGGGAGAACCATTCCTATTATCACAGTCAAGGCTCCAGTGCTGGAGACTAAGTTGATGCAGAAAGCCATGTTCTAGAGCTGCTGACTGCACTGCATGACTTCTAAAACAAAGTTTTTTTTTGTTACATTTGTACCCTGCGCTTTCCCACTCATGGCAGGCTCAATGCGGCTTACATGGGGCAATAGAGGGTTATGTGACTTGCCCAGAGTCACAAGGAGCTGCCTGTGCCTGAAGTGGGAATCAAACTCAGTTCCTCAGGACCAAAGTCTACCACCCTAACCACTAGGCCACTCTTCCACTCCAAAACATTCCATCCCACAAAACATTTACCAGTGATTGGCTTGTGCAGTTACAGGAAGGGTGATTATTAACAGAACCTCCCCCACCACCACACAAGCCACCAGCTTTTGCATCTGCCCTCTCCCTCCTCCTGAACCAAACTTCCAATACCTAGTATCCAGTGGCCCCCCTCCCCCCACCTCTGCCTCCCCCCCCCCCAAAATCTATGGTATCTAGAGGCACTTCCCTCACCCTCGATATGAGCCCCTTTCCCTTCCCTGACTCAAAATAAAAATACCTAAAAACACCCCCTACTCACCTGACCCCTCCCTCAGTTCCACCTGAGTACCCCCCCCCCCCAGTTTGTACCTCAAAACAGTCAGGAACAATGCCCACTCACTCTTGTGTTCAGCACTGCCTTCTTGAAAAATGGTGGTGCCTTATCCAGTGCAGTGCATCCTGGGATGCATCAGGTGGGGGTCAGCCTGCCTGCCATATAAGGGAATTTTCCCTTATTTGGTAATCTCTGGTGGAAGGGAGAGTACTTGGGTTGGGTCAGGGCTGACAATTTTTCAGGGCATTGGTGTAGGAAGCCGATGTAGATGGTTTTTTTCCTCTGTGGGGGCTCTCTTCAATGCCTCAGACCAGGCAGTAGGTTTCTGGCTTGTCCCTTCACCCCACAGCAGACATCAGCTCACAGCTCTGCATTGCTGTGGAGGGGGATCAATGTTTCATTATCATGGATTTTAATATGCTGTGTGCTGATGCCTATCGTAGAAGTTAACTTCAGTGCAGAAAACCTTTTTACCTATCAACGCCACCAAGGGTGAGAGCGAGGAGAGTTCCAAATGACCAAGGCAAACAAAAAGTAAAAGCATCAAAAAGTTTATCTGCCAAAACATCTACTGACACAAAGACCCTACATGGGTCGTGTTTTGGCACAAAGCCTTCCTTAGGGGTTGTAGTAGTTCAAATCAAAACAGCATCACAGAGATACAAACTAAAAGTCATCAGTAATACGGGAGAGCAGTATGTATGCTTGAACCTTTTTTACCTATAGCAGCCATTAATGAACAGGTAAACTGCTTGTTATCCATGCATTTTAGCTCTCTTTAGCTTTGTGCACTGGCCCCTGAGAAGTTAGAGGGAGATCTTCCTCAGCCAGTAGTGATTTTATGGCAAATGTGTAAGCGATTGGAGTGGATGGAGTTCCACCCCTCTCCCGCTACATAGACTTTTAAAATTTTATATTTTATTTATCTAGAATATTTCTCACCCACTAAATCAAGTTGCCGAAGCAAGTTGCCTACTCTGATTGCTCTGGGAAGTTTTGGAATTCAAGGAGTCGTAATGCCAGTTTATCTATCCTTTATATCTTGGCTAATGCTTGCCTAAGTAATTTTATTTGCCGATTGCTCTAATAATATGAAGCACATCTAATAAACTGTAGCCTTTTCTGATTATGGCAACGGATTGTATTACCTCACAGAAAAAAAAATATATCTGTATAATGTATATCTATATCCACAGAAGTAGAAAGCAAAAAAATAAAAAAAGATGAAACTTTTTTTGCTCCATGTGAGGATAAATACATATAAGTCAGTAAAGACATAAAGGGAAAAGGGCATAAAAATCTGTGGAATTAACTATGGTCTTACTCATAGCAACATAGGTGTTCACACACAGAGTAACAACACAGATGCAGCAGATAAAGGCTGAAAATGGTCCCTCCAGGAAGGTGGTAGGCTTATAAATGCTGCCCCATGCAAGTTCTCTCCCCCTTCTGCCTTCTATTGTTTAGGGTTGTAACTATCAATCCCCTCCTATGGTTTTTATTGAAGAGAAGATCATTTCATTACTGTTTTGAGATGAAGCCTTTAGGGGTCCTTTTACCAAGCTGCGGTAAAAAGGGCCCTGTGGTAGCAGTGGGGGCCGTCTTTGGTGCATGCCAGGGCCCTTTTTAATGCAGTGGGTAAAAGGCTCCTAAAAAAGACATGGCTATGCAGTAAGATTCTTACCACATGGCCATGTGTGTGTGTGGGGGGGCGGGTACTAAGGGCTCCCACAATAACCCAGCGATAACCGGGCAGCACATAGTGCCGCCTGATTACCGCCAGGTCAGCGCCATGCTAGAAATTACAGAAGTATTTTCTGTAGTTCCGGAAATGGCACGCGCTCAAAGAAAAACTATTGCCGTGGCCATGTTAGTCCAGCGGTAGTTCTGGGCTGCCGCATGACAAGCCTGTTGCCGCGCAGCAACCCTTTAGAAAAAGGGCCCCTCAATGCTTGGTTTCCATTTTCTTGCCATTTAGGAATCCTCTGTGTGCAACCCATGTCTTTTTGAATTCCATTCTATTCTATTCTTTACGGGTCCCTTTTACTAAAGGGTTGCTGCGCAGCATCCCGGAACTACTGCCTGCCCAACGCAGCCACCAGTGAGTGGTTCTTCTACCTTGAACGCATGCCATTTTCAGCACTAGGGAAAATAATTCCTTAATTTCTAGCAAGGTGCTAACCTGGCGGTAATCGTGCAGCGCCGTGCGCTGTCCGGTTACCACCACCTTAAATGGGTGGCAGTAAGTGCTCCCCCCACTTGGCCACACAGTAAGAATAATCTTACTATATGGCCATGTCTTTTTTTTTTTTTAGGGGCTTTTTATCTGCTGCAGCAAAAAATGCCCTGGCGTGTGGCAAAAATGGCCCCCACTGTTACCGCAGAGCCCTTTTTTTTACTGCAGCTTGGTAAAAAGATTCCTGTATTTGTTAGTTGCCTAATCCCCAATATTTAGGTTCTAAGAGAGGTACAAAAATTTGGACTAATGCATATGCCAAGAACTACATAATTAAAACAAAACTGGATACTAAAATAACATTTAATTATCACTAGCAAAATTCTTCATAAAATAAAAGTTTTCATAGCCCAACAAAAGCTCAGAAAAGAAGACATTTGTCTCAGATATAAAGGAAAAGCATGCCAAAGCTTAATAGCTTGGAATTAAAAGAATAATTAAAAATTCATTTAAATCGAATACATCTACTAGATGGAAATTTGAGTAAACAACGATGCCAACTCCATGACCATTTAGATACAAATAAAGATAGAGTGTGAAAAATGTTCTTGGCTGAAACCTCAGAGCATGTTAAAAATTATGCAAGTCACTTAAAAAAAACAACCTAGCTTGAATTGGCAAGAGAGGCTGGGGATTCAGCTGCACAGCTGGCTTATAATGTTGTAAATATGTATTGGTAAAAACATAATCCCCCCAATATTCAGTGCTATTTAACTGGCCAGGAATGACTCCTGGTCAGTTAAATAGTATTTTGCTAGCTAACCAGTAATATTCAGCGGAAGATAGCCAGTTATCTCTGCTGAGTATTCACGGTTAGCACATAGGGTCAGATTCTACATAAGGCTCCTAAAAAATCCGTATGGTAAACATTTTATCTGTACCCTCATCAAAAGAAATTGTACGATGTGATACATGCCAGCGAGCCTTCTCAGGTGCAGCCCCCACACTCTGGAATTTACTTCCAGAGGGGCTATATATAACTCGAGACTACCTCTACTTCAGGAAGCAGGTGAAATCCTGGCTCTTCTCCCAAGCCTTTAATATGTAGGGCGACTGACTATACACTCATTCTGCACCTGGACTAGCTTGCTACACACACTTTCTTAGATCAGTTCCTTATCTCTTGCTTAACTATACAAAGAACTTGCCTTGATTTTAGCTACACTCAATATCACAGTGAAGCTTGTAGAAAATCTCTTCCATTCGAACAACTAATCAATTATCGGATTTCTATCACTGTCCGTGTGGTTCACTATGTAATAGGAGGAAAAGTCTCAAGCTGATGATGGGACACTCCTTTGTCAATCTATGTTGACTATTAGGGAGACCCACGTACTCATCGTAGGCAAAAAACCTCCTATCTTTATTATACTGTCTCTCTATTACTGCTCAATGTCTTAAACTTAAAGGAGACTTACCACCTTATAATTGAAAGAGAAAAACGCCTAGATTTCGACCCAAATCGGGAGATAGACGTTTATCTCACAAAAACGAATAAATCGGTATAATGGAAAGCCGATTTTGGACGTTTTCAACTGCACTCCATCGCGGAAGCGTACAAAGTTGACGGGGGCGTGTCGGAGGCGTGTCAAAGGTGGAACTGGGGTGTGGTTATCGGCCGAGGAGAGATGGGCACCTTTCGCCGATAATGGAAAAAAGTATGCGTTTGTAGCTAGAATTTAGGGCACTTTTCCTGGACCCTGTTTTTTCATGAATAAGGCCCCAAAAAGTGCCCTAAATGACCAGATTACCACCAGAGGGAATCGGGGATGACCTCCCCTGACTCCCCCAGTGGTCATTAACCCCCTCCCACCACAAAACATGATGTTTCACAACTTTTTATTTTCACCCTCAAATGTCATACCCACCTCCCTGGCAGCAGTATGCAGGTCCCTGGAGCAGTTGTTATGGGGTACAGTGGACTTCAGGCAGGTGGACCCAGGGCCATCCCCCCCCCCTACCTGTTACAATTGTGCTGCTTAATGCTTAGTCGTCCAACCCCCCCCAAACCCACTGTACCCACATGTAGGTGCTCCCCTTCACCCCTTAGGGCTATAGTAATGGTATAGACTTGTGGGCAGTGGGTTTTGAGGGGGATTTGGGGGGCTCAACACACAAGGGAAGGGTGCTATGCACCTGGGAGCTCTTTTACCTTTTTTTTTTTTTTTTTGTAAAAGTGCCCCCTAGGGTGCCCGGTTGGTGTTCTGGCATGTGAGGGGGACCAGTGCACTACGTATCCTGGCCCCTCCCACGAACAAATGCCTTGGATTTATTCGTTTTTGAGCTGGGCGCTTTCATTTTCCATTATCACTGAAAAACAAAAATGCCCAGCTCACAAATTGTCGAATAAAACATGGACGTCTATTTTTTTTCGAAAATACGGTTCGGTCCGCCCCTTTACGGACCCGTTCTCGGAGATAAACGCCCATGGAGATAGACGTTTTCGTTCAATTATGCCCCTCTTAGCTTTCCAGCCATCCAGTTGTACGCTGAAATTCTGACAGCTAGCCACGGCCCGACTTTGGCCAAGGTTTCAACCTCCTGCTTCGTCAACTGGTGCCTATAAAAAAGTGGATCAATTATACCACACAGTCTTGCATACATAACCATAACACTTGTCCCCTTAGGAACCTCTTACTTTCTTTCAGCTGGATCCATATTTTATCATCCAACACGATGCACAAAATGGCGTGGGTTTATAAGAATTCTGACATCACACGCCATCATCTAAGCCCCTCCTCCTATTCTGACTGTCATATTGGAGGACCAATCATTAAACCTAAAGTTGACTTTTCAGAAGAACTGGTTCCATTCAATTCTAATATTTAACCCCTGTGGTTGAGTTGTTCCGAGGCGGTAAATCCATCCTTGCTCTTGCTGTAATAACGTCAACTTCCTATCGCCTCCTCTTGTATTCCATACCATTTGCTGCAACACTACACATTTTAATGATCCAAATGAGTGTTTCATAGTATCACAATGCGCAGCTAATGGTGCCATGATTCTCTTTGTATTGATGTTGCTCCTGTGCTCTATGACCACTTTCTACTAGGCCTAGTTATATTTTATGTAGTCTTATCCTCTTTTTATGCTTATTTTAAAAGCCATATTTTGTTTTTTGTTTTTAATCATACATGGACATTATTATGTGCCTTTTTGAGTCTTATGAGGTATGGATTATGGTAGATTTTTTCCTATGTGACTTCTGACCTGTTAATAGTCATTATTTATATTTGTCAGAGAGCATCACTGGTAGATTCATCACAAGACTATTTGCAGTCTCTCTGGAAGTGAAGGTAACACTGCTGCCACTGTTTGATACTTGTGTTTGAAGTTATAATGTTTATAGCAGAGATTTGGTATAGCGTGCCTCTCTAAAAATGCCCCCCTTCACCCATAAGGGCTATGGTAGTGGTGTACAGTTGTGGGTAGTGGGTTTTTTTTTGTTTTTTTTTTTTGGGGGGGGGGGGGGACTCGGCACACCTGGAGCAGTTTTAGTGGGTGCAGTGCACTTAAGGCAGGCGGACCCAGGCCCAGCCCCCCTATCTGTTACACTTGTGGTGGTAAATGTGAGCTCTTCAAAACCCACCAGAAACTCACTGTACCCACATGTAGGTGCCTCCCTTCACCCCTTAGGGCTATGGTAGTATTGTACAGTTGTGGGTTTTGTGTGTGTGTGGGGGGGGGGGGGGGGGGTTGGGGGCTCAGCACACAAGGTAAGGGAGCTATGCACCTGGGAGCAATTTCTGAAGTCCACTGCAGTGCCCCCTAGGGTGCCCGGTTGGTGTCCTGGCATGTGAGGGGGACCATTGCACTACGAATGCTGGCTCCTCCTAGGACCAAAGAGCTTGGATTTAGTCGTTTCTGAGATGGGCGTCTTCAGTTTCCATTATCGCCGAAAATCAGAAATGACCAAGTCTAGGGATGACCATCTCTAAGGTCAACCTAAATTTCCAGATTTGGGCGTCACTGACCATATTATCGAAATGAAAGATGGACGTCCATCTTGTTTCAATAATACGGGTTTCCCCCACGGATGTCCTTAGAAAAACCTGGGCGTCCCTTTCGATTATGCCCCTCCACGTCTCTCTCTCTCTCTCCTCCCAGCCATGCAGTATCTCCTCTGTGTGTGTGTGTGTCTCTCTCTCTCTCTCTCTCTCTCTCTCTCTCACCCCATCAACCATGCAGTATCTCCTCTGTGTGTGTGTGTGTGTCTCACACCCAGGCATGCAACATCTCCCCTCTTTGTGTGTCTAATTTCCCCCAGCAATGCAGCATCTCTCCTCTTTTTATGTCTCTCTCTTCTCCCAGCCAAGCAGCATCTCCCCTCTCTCTCTCTCCTCCTAACCATATGCATTTCCCTTCTCCCTATGTCTCTTTCTCCTCCCAACCATGAATCATCCCCCCTCTCTGTATGTCTCTCTCACCCCCCCCCAGCCATGCAGCATCTCCTCCATGTGTGTGTGTCTCTCTCTCACCCCAGCCATGCAACATCTCTCCTCTCTGTATGTCTCTTTCCTCCCATTCCTCACTACTCCATCTATGTTTCTTCCCCTCACCCCACATCTCTCTTTCTCCCCCCATCAATCACCACCATTGCCCATCGCTCTTTCCCTTGTCACTACCAACATCCAGCCACACCCCAATTCTCTTCCTTTCCTCCCTCCCTCACTGGCACCTCCACCCACCCACCTGCTCACCAGCTGCCTCCCTGAATCCATGGCTGCATGCCTGGTTTCTGTTTCTTTGCAACCATGGCCCTTTCCACACTGCTGTCAGCTCATACTGGTCCTGCCCCTCTATAAGATTATAAGAACATAAGAATAGCCATACTGGGTCAGACCAATGGACCATTCCATGCTACCAATCCCAGGGCAAGCAGTGACTTCCCCATGTCCACCCCAGTAACAGACTATAGACGTTTCCTTCAGGACTTGTCCAAACCTGTTTTAAACCCAGATATACTAACTGCCATTACCAAATCCTGCGGCAACAATCTTTGTACTTTCTTTTTTTTTAAATCTTATATTTATTAATTTTAACATTCATAATATACACTTATGAGTGATAATACACAAAACCAAAATCATCAATCAAAATAATGATATATTCAATACCACAAAGTTCTTTAACTATCGTTCACATATTTAGGTAATTGATCCAAGAAAAGGAAAACTTCCATACTTAAAATTAAAGCAGTTTCACAAAAAAAATTTAAATCAAGAAGCAGCTTAATTCCTGAGTGGCTAACTCTAATCTGCCATACAGTGTTACATATGTGACTAAACTTGAACATTGACCTCTTCTCTGCTTTGTAGAAAATCCTCCAACTGTTTAGGGTCAAAAAATTGAAATTGTTTAGACTGAAACTTTATTCTGCATATACAGGGAAATCTCTGGAGAAAGTCTGCACCAATCGCCACTACCCTAGGGCATAGCAACAAGAACATCCTACGTCTCCTTTGAGTTTCCCTGGACAGGTCAGGAAAAACTCTCACTTTTGAACCCATAAATAGAGAATCCAAATGCCTCAAGGAAAGTTTGAGTACTGCGTCTAGATCAATTTCCAATCTTTGTACTTTCTGAAAGAGTGAAAAATCGATTCACTTTTACCCATTCTACACCACTCAGGATTTTGTAGACCTCAATCATATTCCTCCTCAGCTGTCTCTTTTCCAAGCTGAAGAGCTCTAACCTCTTTAGCCTTTCCTCATACATGAGGAGTTCCATCCCCTTTATCATTTTGGTTGCTCTTCTTTGAACCTTTTCTAATTCTGCTTTATCTTTTTTGAGATACGGTGATCAGAATTGAATGCAATACTCAAGGTGAGGTTGCACCATGGATCGATACAGAGGCATTATAATATTCTTGGTCTTATTTTGCAGCCCTTTTGTAATAATTCCTAGCATCCTGTTTGCTTTTTTGGCAGCCATCACACACTGGGCAGAAGATTTCAGCATATTGTCTACAATGACACCTAGATCCTTTTCTTGAGTGCTGACTCGACCCTAGCACCAAGTAACTATGGTTTGGATTATTCTTCCCAATATGCATCACTTTGCATTTGTTCACATTAAATTTCATCTGTCATTTGGATGCCCAGTCTTCCAGTTTCCTAAGGTCTTCCTGCAATTTTTCATAATCCACATGTGGTTTTGACAACTTTGAAAAGTTTTGTGTCCTCTGCAAATTTTTATCACCTCACTCGTCGTCCTGATTTCCAGATCATTTATAAATATGTTAAATAGCACCAGTCCCAGTACAGATCCCTGTGGCACTCTACTAGTCACCCTCCTCCATTGAGAAAAATGGCCATTTAACCCTACCTTCTGTTTTCTAATAACCAATTCCTAATCCACAGAAGGACAGTGCCTCCTATCCCATGACTTTTTCATTTTCTCAGGAGTATCTCATGAGGAACTTTGTCAAAAGCTTTCTGAAATTCTAGATACACTGCATAAACAGGAAGCTATGTAACTTCCTATTTGGGAGGGGTAGGACCGGTATGAGCTGGATGCAGTATACCCCTTGCTATTGTCTCACATACCTCTTAGGGTACTGTAACCAGACGCCTCTCTTGTGCAGCCAGGGATAGAACAATCTCCTCTAACCACAGGCTCCCGGTACAATGAAGAAACAGATATCCACCAGTAACTTCAAACTCAAGGACTTTATTCCATGCAGGTTTCTAGTACACAGTTCCAACAGCAGCATTCACCTTCAATCCTAAGCACCTATAAGCCATTTGAAAGTGTGTGGCCCGTAGTCCCCTTTAAGCAGAAGGCACAGCACATGTCAGGATTCAATATAGGCTACAGTCTGCTTCAGTCTAGGCTCTTTATCCAGTGCACCATAAACATTAGTTCAATTCCAAACAGCAGCAGTCCATTCAAATCATCATCTATATATATAAAACTCACCCTCAAAGTTCTATTTTCACTGACGTCACTGAAGCCAAGTTCGTAAGTTCGAAGCTCTGAAGCCACAGAAAATCAGTCTCTGGGCCCCGCCCTCGCGTCAAACGTTATGACGTTGAGGGCGGAGCACATTCTCACCTCCAACATTCTACTGCACTGTAGCTCTGCTCCGCCCTTGCGTCAAAACGTGATGACGTCGAGGGCGGGGCAGACGTTACTCTATGGGTTCGTACTGCAGGGGCATTGACATCACGCTAAAATCTTCTGTTTCAGCAGGTCAGTGGGGTGGGGGGGCTTTCGGAGAAGGGGGAGCGCCAGCAGCAACGACATTGGTGGGGGTGGAAGGGGTGCACTGGCAACAGAGACATCGGGGGGAAGGGAACGGTGACGGACGCTGGGGGGCGTGGCAAAACGGCCAGGGTGAGAGGACATTCACAGGGAGGCTGCAGGGGGGCAGCGACACAATATAATCACTGGCTGGCTGCCTGCACGGGGGGGGGGGGGGCAACAGGAGACACTCCTACATCGCAGGGTGGCTGCAGGGGGGCAGGGGACACAGGAAAATCACTGCCTGCCTGCACGGGGGGGGGCCGGGGAGACAGCACAATCGCTGGGTCCCTGGAGGGGGGGCAGGGGACACAGGACAATCGCTGGGTGGCTGCAGGGGGGCCAGGGGACGCAGGACAATAGCAGGGTGGCTACAGGGAGGGCAGGGGAGATAGGATTGTGGCTGGAGGTGGGGCAGGAGACACACAACAAATGCAGGGTGGCTGGAGGGGGGGGGCAGGGAATATAGAAGACTCACTGGGTGCCTGGAGGGGGCGCAGGGGACACAGGAAACTCGCTGCGTGGCTGCAGGGGGGCAAGGGACAGAGGAGACTCGCAGGATGGCTGCAGGGGGGGGGCAAGGGAGAGAACGCCATCGTTGGGTGGCTGCAGGGGGGCAAGGGAAAAAGTATAATCACTGGGTGGCTGGAGGGGGAGCAGGGGAGAGAGGAGAATCGCATGGTGGATGCAGGGGGGCCAGAGGAGACACACTCGCACCTAGCACTCTCGCTCTCTCTCACACACACACACTCGCACATTCACTCTCACTGTCTCACACACAGTCAATCTCACACATATTCTTTCAAACATACACACTACAAGGAAAACCTTGTTAGCGCCCGTTTCATTTGTGCCAGAAACGGGCCTCTTTTTTTCCTAGTCATAGTTAAATCACAAAGCAGCAGTTATACTTCTATTTTCTTCACCCTCATAATGAGCGCCATATTTTAGGGACTTCTCACACCCAAGGGATTCACCCTGCAACAGCTTCACTAGTAAGGTCAATGCTTTAGGGACTTCTTCTTACCCAAGGATTTTCAGCCTGCAAATACTTCCAAGACTTCAGTACTTTAGGGACCTCCCTGCCCAAGGGTTTTCAGCCTGCAACTGCCTCTCAGACTTCAGTATTTTAGGGACCTCCCTGCCCAAGGATTTTCAGCCTGCCAATACTTCTCAGACTTCAGTACTTTAGGGACCTCCCTGCCCAAGGGTTTTCAGCCTGCAACTGCCTCTCTCCTTCCTTGCTGCTCTCTCCTGAACTGAACTCCTGAGACTCCTTCCCGCCTGCCTAATCAATCCCTGGCTTCTGCCTTCACAACCAATCATTCTCCACTCATTAGCTTCTCTACACACCCATACCAGCTGAGTTGAGCATGAGCCTAAAGAGGAGCTCCTGCACACAGGGTTTCCTAGCTCTCTTCCCCCTAGAGCAGCCAATCTACACATCCTGTCAGCTTATTCCCTTGTCTTCCAGTGTTGCCAGGTGGGCGGTTTTACCGCCCAATTGGGCGGTTTTCCGCGACCCGCCGCGGGAAATTTTTGCCCGCGGCGGGTTGCGGTTTTTTGGGCTGGTTTTTGTGCTTCGGGCGGTTTTTTTCGGCCGCGGGGGGGCGGGGTTAATGACGTTTTTGGGTGGGGTTAATGACGTTTTGGGCGGGGTTAGTGACGTGGGAGGCGGGCCGATGACGTGGGAGGCGGGGCCGATGACGGGGAGGCGGGGTCGATGACGTGAGAGGCGGGGCCGATGACGGGGAGGCGGTGCCGGTGACGTGGGAGGCGGGGCCGGTGACGGCGGGGGCGGGGTTGATGACGGCGGGGGCGGGGGTGATGACGCGGGGGCGGGGGTGTCAGGGGCGGGGTTTGTGTTTGGGCGGTTTTTGGGCTGTTTTTTGGGCTCCAGTGGGCTGGAAAAAAATTTTCCACCTGGCAACCCTGTTGTCTTCCCCTATTGCAGCTAGAAGTCCAGTCCGGGTTCCTCATCTCACCCCCTGGCTCCTTGCCTGCAATGCCTTCTGGGACTTGTAGTTCAGACTGAAACTGCCTTAACCCAACTATCCTGGATGTGACTTTATCACAGTACGCATACCAGAAGTTGGGAACCACTGCACTAGATTTCTATCAACTGAAATTCTTATTCCTGAGGGGAAAAACAACTCTGCAGGTACTGCATTCAGAGTGATACTGAACCAGAGAATCTTTCTTTTTGTGTGTGTGTGTGTATTCAGTTTCAAATAATTTGTAATGGTCTAAATCTCAATAATATGTTTAAAGCCATTTACTAAGTTGACTGTGTTGATCAAGATTTTCTGAACAGAAGTTAAAATAAAGGTATCATCTGCATACATATACAGTAGACAACCTTAAACAAAGGGCCTAGGGTACTCATATATGTTAAATAATGTAGGAGATAAAGGGGAACCCTGTGGCATTCTACTAACAGAATTCCTACTTGCAGATTGAACCTTATTTGTGGAAACACAATAGGATCTCTGAAAAAATTCTCCAAACCAATTCAGAGCAGCTCCAATACTGATCTTGCTCAATCTTGTCAGTAATACAGAGTGATTAAGGGGCTCATTTTCAAAGCTCATAGACAGTGCCTTGAAAATGAGCCTCTTACTGGTCAAATGCAGTGGATATGACAAACTGCAGTAAAATCATTTGACCTCCTTGACTTAGATCTTGTTATTTTGCAGACCAGCCAGCTTATAAACGAAAGTGATCGCCGGCCATTTCCCGACACAAATCGGGAGATGGTTGGCGATCTCGGAAAAGCGGCGAAATTGGTATAATCAAAAGCTGCGTTTTTGACAGCATCGCCGCTTTCCCGTCGCCTCGCCGGCGAAAGTTCAAAGGGGCGTGTCGCCGGCTAAGCAAAGGCGGGACATGGGCGGGCATGGGCATGGCTACCAGATGGCCGGCTTTCGCCGATAATGGAAAAAATAACCCGGCGATAAGCAGTATTTTGCCGGGTTTACTTGGTCTTTTTATTTTCACGACCAAGCCTCAAAAAGGTGCCCCAACTGACCAGATGACCACCAGAGGGAATGGCAGATGACCTCCCCATACTCCCCCAGTGGTCACCAACCCCCTCCCACACTAAAAAAATAAAATTAAAAACCTTTTTTGCCAGCCTCTATGCCAGCTTCAAATGCTGTACCCACCTCCGTGACAGCAGAATGTGTTCTATCCTCCGACAGCCTTTCCCTGGATGTGATGTGGATCTCGGGTGAGTGTGACACCTTTTCTGTTAGGTGCCCTGCAGAGTCACATCAGCAATGGATTGTGGTGGGTGTAGGGTACTGGGCTGTACTCCCATGGTGCTTTTCCCCCTGCTAACTGGGTCAGAGTGTGCCCTGTTTTACTTCTGTTAGTCCATGAGGTAGTGGCCATGTTTGTAAGCCAGTTTTAGATCCCTTTCATGTGTTAGCCACATTAGAGAACTTAGTTCTTACCTTGAATGTGGCTGAAAGAGGGCATTGTACACCATTCTGCCAGCTCTGACCTACTGCTAATCTCAGTATCAGGAAGACTCTTTGCCAGTGGGGCACAACCTCTGATCTGCAGTTAACTGTGAGTAAACGTGCTTATTCAAATAAAGAACTTTTTCCAAAGAGATTAGTGTTCCGGTGTCAACTGATGTGGCAAGCTTATACAGCAGCAACAAGTCCTGTCCCTGGAGCACTTTTAGTGGGTACCGCAGTGCACTTAAGGCAGGCGGACCCAGACCCATCCCCCCCCCTACCTGTAACACTTGTGCTGGTAATGGGAGCCCTCCAAAACCCACTGTACCCACATGTCTAGGGTGCCCAGTTGGTGTCCTGGCATGTCAGGGGGACCAGTGCGCCACAAATGCTGGCTCCTCCCACGACCAAATGGCTTGGATTTTGCCGTGTACTATCGCCGGTATTTTTTTCCATTATCGCTGAAAAACAAACCCGGCCATCTCAAACCCAGCGAAATCCACGCCATTTGGCCGGGCTAAACCGTATTATTGAAAAAAAATGGCCGGCCCTCTTTTTTTTGATAATATGGTTCCGGCCAACTGTAGCACCGCCGCCACAATAGATCGCTGGCGACGTTCGATTATGCCCCTCCAGAGCTACCAGGAGGAGTTTGGTACTAAAATGAGACCTAAATCCAAGCTGAGATGAATATTGAATTTCTATAGAAAATTTGAAAACTGCTGGGCCACTAAATTATACTGTATTTGTCTCACCACCTCCTCCACTTTGTCTAAAAAAAAGTGCCTTTAATGCATTGGCAGTCTGAAATTGAATATAGATACAGGATTGATCTATATGGAATTCTATGACTGAATATACCCATATCTAGATATACAATATACACACAACTGGAAACCCAGGAAAACTTATAAAAGAAATTTTTATAACATTTTCCACATATTTACCCTCTACTTCCAGTGCAGTGAGCTATTCCACCAGACCCATTCTCACTGGCTCTATATTTATTCTCGCTGTCTGCTCAGGACCTGAGGAGCGGATACTTGACTCTGTTTTCTGTAAATACCCAGGTCTTCTTTGTTGGCACTATGCTAATCCTGTCTGTGTGTCTAGGACCTAGTTAGGGAAACCAGATATTTGATGCTGGTCATCAGACATGGCCCAGTATTGAATATCTGGGGTCAGCGCTGACCACAGGACTTTGCAGGCTGCCTCCCACTGGCTGAATATCGGGCCCAATGAATTCACAATGAATGTACTGATCATAGACTGACGAAACTGTACAGAGTGCACGGAACTTGACTTTGGCTATTGTAACAGCCAATGGCATAACCAGAACTGATATTTCTTTTTTTTTTTGGGGGGGGGGGGGGGGGAGGCAGGAGCTCAAGGTTAACATACGTGGGCAATGGGCTTACAGGTCTCAACCATGCTAGTTATACTTTAATTGTCAATGCTTTAGAGTGCAACTGAGAATGAAATTTTAAGGGGTAAATCTGTAACTAGGTGCCATGTATTGCACGTCCCAATAATTGCAGCTATGTGCACAGATGCCACTATAAAATACAGGCGTAAACAGTGGTGTCCTGGAGCCGGCTTGCACCAGCTCGCAAGAGCCGGTTGTTAAATGTATTGGCATTTTGCGAGCCGGTTGTTGGTCCCTGCGAGCCGGCTTGCCTCTGCTCCCCCAGTCGTCCGTCTGCAGCTCTGCGAGTCCCCGATAGCCGTTTTCTTCTTATGCTGCACCCCTACCTTTAAAAATTTTATTTTTCCTCGAGGCACACCAGCGTTGAAGGCTTGAAGCGAAGGCAGCAAGGTTGCCAGCTGGGAAAATTTTCCTAGCCCAAAACGAGCCGTAAACCCGCCCGTAGCCAATCCCCGTGTCACTGAACCCCGCCCCTGCATCACCAAACCCCGCCCCGTGTCACTAGCCCCGCCCCTACATCATCCCTGACGTCAACCCCGCCCCTGAAAGGCTTCTATTGGTCCAATTTGGACCAATAGAAGCCCCAGAAAAGCTTCTATTGGACCAAAAGCCCCGGAAAAAACCGCCAAACTCGCACAGCGGCGACAGGAAAACCGCCCAAAAACCGCATCCCGCGGCAGGCGAAATTTTCCCGCCGCCGCTGGCGAAAACCCGCCCAATTGGGCGGTAAAACCGCCCACTTGGCAACTTTGGAAGGCAGCAGGCTCGGCTTGGTTCCAGGACTTCCCTTCGCATCATGGCTCCGCCCTCGCCTGACGTATTTCCTGTTTGCGCGAGGGCGGAGCCATGATACGAAGGGAAGGCCTGGAACCAAGCTGAGCTTGCTGCCTTTGCTTCAAGCCTTCAACGCCGGCGCGCCTCGAGGGAAAATAAAATTTTTAAAGGTAGGGGTGCGGGGTAAGAAGGAAACGGCTATCGGGGAGTCGCAGAGCTGCAGAGGGCATACGGACGACCGGGGGAGCGGGGGGGGGGGGGGGGGGGGGTGAGAGAAGGCAGATGGAGGGGAGGAGGGCAGGGGGGAGACGAGGGTTGCTGGACATGGGTGGATCATGGAGGGGATGGCAGGGGGAGACGAGGGTTGCTGGACGTGGGTGGATGGATGGAGGGGAGAGGAGGGTTGCTGGACATGGGTGGATGGAGGGCAGGGGAGTGCAGGGCTGCTGGACATGGGTGGGTGGATGGAGGGGAGAGGAGGGTTGCTGGACGGATGGGTGGATGGAGGGCAGGGGAGAGCAGAGCTGCTGGACATGGGTGGGTGGATGGAGGGGAGAGGAGGGTTGCTGGACATGGGTGGGTGGATGGAGGGCAGGGGAGAGCAGGGCTGCTGGACATGGGTGGGTGGATGGAGGGGAGAGGAGGGTTGCTGGACATGGATGGGTGGATGGAGGGCAGGGGAAAGCAGAGCTGCTGGACATGGGTGGGTGGATGGAGGGGAGAGGAGGGTTGCTGGACATGGGTGGGTGGATGGAGGGGAGAGGAGGGTTGCTGGACATGGGTGGAGGAGAGGGAAGGGAGAGAGAAGAAATGCTGGACATGGATGGAGGGGAGGGAAGAGTGAGGAAGGAGATGAGAAGAGGGAAAAGGAAGAGAGGAGAAAAACTGCACATGGATGGAGAAAATAGGCAGAAGCTGAGGACCAGAAATGAAGAAGAAAGGAGGAAAGAAATAAATGGAAAGGAAGCCCTGAAAACGGAGTTAAGAGGACAGATAGCAGCAGAATCGGATACTGGGCCAACATGATCAGAAAAACAGTCATCAGACAACAAAGGTAGAAAAAAACCTCATTTTATTTTCATTATAGACAGTGTTTGGAATATGTTCACTTTGAGAATCAGGTGCTCAACATTAAAAGTTTATATTTATTTACTTATTTATGGCATTTTATCCCACATTAAACATGAATTAGATTGGAACCTGGGATCATTTAATAGTTTTTTCCTGGCGAGAGTAATGCATTGCCCCCCCCCCCCCCCCCCCCGGCTATAGCCAGCTCTGCAATTTGGGGGGGGGGGGAGGGGGGCGCCGTGGTGGACCGGGGAGAGAGCCTGTTGTTAAAAATTTACCAGCACACCACTGGGCGTAAACCTGCATTTGTCCATACAAAAGTGTGCTCTCTTACTCCAGGTGAACTCCAGGTTTAACTGGGCATGCCCTAGTGCTACATGTCACACGCATAATTTAAAGAATGGGAGACACACCTTTGTCCCGCCTGTGCTCTACCCACCTGTAAGCCCCCATGAACTTAAGTTCTGTTATATAGGGTAGCACATAGTGCATGTTTGCATGTAAAAACCAATTATCTTGGCACTTGTACACACAGTTATAGGGTTGCTCTTCAAATAATCGATGTTGTGCATCACAAGTGACACTTTAAGTATTTTAAACTCAATTATTTGAACACTTAACAATGCTAAACCACATATGTACATATGGACATAATTCAATTATAATTTGTGATGTTTAAAGAAGCAATATCCTATAATTTAAACCACCAAATACAAGTCTTATATAATCACAAACATATCAGTGCACATCAAATCCTGACAAATATTCTAAAACCACATCTGATGCTCCGTAAAATTACTATAATTTAGCACAAGGATGGGCAACCTGCGACCCACCACTGAATTTTATGTAGCTTGTGAGAAGTATACAAGGAAAACAGCCCAACAAAGGTTATTAAGCAGAGTTATGTTGTCAGTGGAACTGTTAAAGGATACAATAACGGGATAAGACTTGTTCAACAATGTTACCATATGTTTCTATCTTTCTAAACAGTTGCTAACAGACCATTCTGGTAATAATTTACGTTCATTCAGTCATCACATTGAGTTTTTTGGCAGTGAATTATATGGAATATTTGTTAATTTTCTCTGTGTGGCCTGCTAGGGGTAGGTGCTGATATTCATGCGGCCCTCTGTGTATAAAGGTTGCCCACCCCTGATTTAGCATGTTACATGAAAAATGGCTTAATAATCTTCCAGGACTCAAACAGCAGAAACATGACCTATGAGAGAGAACTGCAATTCTTATACCAAACCCTAGAACCTCAATATACCTCCTACTCTAAAAACAGAACCAACTGGACTATTACAGATCCCTGCACTGAAACTGCAAGCTAGCAGAAATATTGTACCTTGGTTTCACACACAGAAAAACAACTGACCCTTACCTAAAATAGAATAACAGAATATATATTAGCAACAAAAACATGCTGACAAAAACTGTAATGGAAATCTGAAGCTACCATGGAATACTGAAGAATACGCACTTCGTCCTGTACTGAGCAAAAATAAAAATGGTGATAGGAAATTCAGATTCCCAAAACTGACATACAGTACACCCATCAATTTTTTTTTTTAACCTTTGTTGCATCTAATCATTTTATTTATCTAATCGGATTATTTCAGCTCTCTTTTTCCACGTGTCAGTCTTCTGCTATGTCCTTTCCCAGGGTCTCATTTTCATTTTCTTCTTCCTGCCTTCCCTTCCTCCTCTACCTCTGTCTCTGATGATGGTTCTTTTTCTTTCATCATTTTTCTCCATTCCTTTTTTTAGCTTTCCAGTAGCTGTTTGTTAATCATCCTTTTCTTCTTTTCTCCCCTTCCAATCCTCAATCTTCTTCTTTCACTTCTACCCTAACTAAATGGTTTTCATCCCTCATTCTCAAATCTCCAGTACTTCCATTATCACCTCTGTCTTTTTTCCCTTTCAAAGTCTCCTATTCCCTTATTACTCTCTAGTCCCTCATTTCTGCCTTCTGTACTTTCCCTGTCTCTACCTTCCTCTCATTCCATCTCCAACCTCTGCTTCTGCACTGTCACTTATATCCTCCCCTGTCTCCAAGCCCTTTCTTCTGCCTCTTGCACCCTACCCACCTCATTCCCCCTTTCCCTCCTCACCTTTGTTCCCCATGGGAATGAAACGTCTTTGAAGGTCCATATGGTGTCACCAGGAATGAGAAGTAAAAAGGGAGCCCTATACAGAATGCTTTGTGTGCAAGCAAAAGAATTTTGACATTAATTTGATATGTCACTGGCAGCCAGTGATTTTGATAGAGGAGAGGTGTGATATATGATCATGTTTAACGTATTGCACATTAGCCAAATAGCCCTACTAGGAACAATTTATAACTGGTGGAGATCAGAAAGACAAATTCCACATGTACTGAATTACAATAATCTAATCATAACAAGACAAGGGCATAAATCCTTGTATGTTGAGCATACCCCAAACCCGCCTCAAAACAGGGAGGAAAGATTTAACTGTCTTGAAAACTTGTGATTCAAAAGTCAACTGAGAGTCAACCCCCCCCCCCCCAAGTGAAGAATAGAGTCTGTAAGAGTGAAAAGTGAGGCCAGTAGGCAAGAGGGGGAGCTGATAGAGAGGACCCCCTGAAACACTGTTCCCTCTAAGGTGAGTGGGAGTCCTCCATCTACAGTCCTGATAGTAAGGAGTACTGCTTCACTATCATATTTTCAATAGTGAACGACAGGCAAGCTTTGCAGAATTCTAGAGAAACTGCCAGTCCCTATCAATTGAAAACATAATATTGAAGCACTACCCCCTACTGGCAGCAATGCAGTTGGAGGACTCCCACTCGGCTTAGATGGAACAGTGCCCTAAAACCCAAAGTGCTAAAGAATTTGCAGGATTAAGCTTGAGACAAAGATGGACATGCCACAGGGCATAGCCTCTAAACACAAGTTAATGGGGTTAAGATCATGGGAGAGATTAAATGAATTCTTTGCTTCAATTTTCACTGAGGAAAATGTGGGAGAAATACCAGTGCCAGAAATAGTATTCAGTGTTGATGCATAAGAGAAACAGATACAAATCTCTGTAAACCTAGAAGATGTAATGGGGCAATTTGACAAATTGAAGAGTAGCAAGTCACCTGGACTGGATGGTATACATCTCAGAGTACTGATAGAACTAAAAAATGAACTTGCAGAGCTATTGTTAGTAATATGTAATTTATCTTTAAAATCAAGCATGGTACCGGAAGATTGGAGGGTGGCCAATGTAATGCCAATTTTTAAAAAGGGTTCTAGAGATGATCTGTGAAATTATAGACCGGTGAGTCTGATGTCATTCCAGTCAAAATGTTAGAGACCATTATTAACAACAAATTTGCAGATCATATACATAAGAATGGATTAATGAGATGAAAGCCAATATAGATTTAGTGAAGAGAAATCTTGTCTCACCAATCTACTACATTATTTTGAAGGGGCGAATAAACATGTGGATAAAGATGAGCCGGTCGATATTGTGTATCAGAATTTTCAAAAGGCATTTGACAAAGTACCTCATGAAATGGACACATTCCTTTGTGCGTTCCTTTGTGTGGAACTTTTGGTGGTGTTGGGCACGGCTCCTCAGAGTAGGGCAGCTCCACTGTCCTTTGTCTGCCCTGGACAATTTGTGTGATTTTTACTATGCTGTGTCGAGTGAACTTGTTCCTTGGCTCTGCTGCTTATTGATTTGTTGCTCTGCCCTCATGCTACTATGCTGTGTCGAGTGAACTTGTTCCTTGGCTCTGCTGCTTATTGATTTGTTGCTCTGCCCTCATGCTACTGTGCTGGAGGTTCCATGTTTGATCCCTATTATAACCTCTCATAGGATTAATCACTCAGTCCCTGCCCATACAACCTTATTCCAGTCCAGTTTCTCTCATGCACATGCAAGGCAAGGAACCGCCTTCTCCAGGTGCTATTTAATCAGTTTACCTTCAATTAGTTCAGTCTCCACCTCCTACCTCCCTATTCAAATTGGGTATGTAAATGCTAGGCCAGTGGTCAAAAATAAGAGCTGCCCCCAAACAATTCAAAAAAGACCTCACGAACCAGGTAAACCACAGACTCAAAAATGGTCTATTCCCCACAGATAAAGGAAACATCCTACTCACTCCGCTGCCAAAAGATGCTAAGAAAAACACAATGGACCTAACCAATTATCGCCCAGTTGCATCCATTCCGCTCATAACCAAACTGATGGAGGGCATAGTGACGAAACAACTTACTGAATACCTAACTAAACACTCAATTCTACATGAGTCCCAATCAGGATTTCGATCAAATCATAGCACTGAAACTGTACTAGTGTCTGCAATGAACTCATTCAAAAAAACAATTGCAACTGGTAAGAACATACTCCTACTACAATTTGACTTGTCTAGCGCCTTCGACATGGTTGACCATGGAATATTACTTCATATACTAGAACACTTCGGAGTCGGAGGCCCAGTTCTCAAATGGTTTGAGGGATTCCTCACTACCAGATCTTACCAAGTAACAACGAACGCTGAAAGATCACCTCCATGGATACCGCAATGTGGAGTTCCTCAAGGATCCCCCCTCTCACCAACTCTTTTCAACCTAATGATGATACCATTAGCCAAGCTCTTAGCTCCTTAACCCATACATATATGCAGACGATATCACGATCTATATCCTGTTCAAACATGATCTAAACGAAATCACCAACGAGATCAACCAAAGCCTCCGAATCATGCACTCCTGGGCAGATTCATTCCAACTAAAACTCAATGCCTAGTACTCACTTCCCAATACAACACAAACAACTACTCCACCATAACCACACCATACTGCACTCTTCCCATTTCAGAAAATTTGAAGATTCTTGGAGTCACCATTGATCGAAACCTCACACTCGACACCCATGTGAAGAACACGACGAAAAAGATGTTCTACTCGATGTGGAAACTCAAAAGAGTAAAACGTTTTTTCCCGAGAAACATTTTCAGTACCCTGGTACAGTCAATAGTAATAAGTCATCTGGACTACTGTAACACTTTGTACACTGGCTGCAAAAAAAAAAGACTATTAAAAAACTCCAAACAGCCCAGAATACCACAGCCAGACTCATATTTGGAAAAACCAGATACGAAAGTGTGAAACCCTTAAGAGAGAAACTTCACTGGCTTCCTCTCAAGGAACGCATTGAGTTTAAGATCTGCATGACCATACACAAAATCATTCACACAGATGCCCCACTCTACATGTTAAACCTAGTGGACCTACCACCCAGAAACGCTAAAAGATCAGCCCGCAAATTCCTCAATCTGAACTTCCCCAGCTGTAAAGGACTTAAATATAAGCAGGCATAAGCCACTATCTTATCGTACAGAAGTACACAGCTATGGAACGCACTACCCACAACCCTGAAAACCATGGACAATCTAATCAACTTTCGCAAATCTTTGAAGACACATCTCTTCAACAAAGCCTACAAAAAGAACCCTTAATGACACAAATCACCACCCAACCCACCCAAGTATCAAAATACACCTCTTACACCACCCTATCTAACACCTCCTTCTCTAATCCCTCATGACTATGGCATAACAACACTGTAAGCCACATTGAGCCTGCAAATAGGTGGGATAATGTGGGGTACAAATGCAATAAATAAATAAATAAATAAAAAACTGATGTTATTAGGGATTGGTTGGTGGGCAAACAGTTTGGGTTGTTGCTGGTTTCTGAAATGTGGCTTCATTCAACAGAGGCTCCTTTACTCAATGCTTTGTTTGCTAAGGTTTTATTAGTAGGTGATAAAATTTGCATCTTCATAACCCTAGGAATGATAAAACAAAGGGTTTACTTGATTTTTCTTGCCTCCTGGCAGTTCCTTTTGCCACATTCCCAATCCTCCCGCAGTAAGGGTCATCTGCTGGATCTCTTGGATTTATAGAACTGTTTATATGTAGAACTTCTACCTGGGTGACCCATCCTGCTGCCATGTTCCTTGGTCACACCATAAGACACTGGAGTTCACTTTTAACTGGAGGGAAGCTACTAGATCTCTTTAGTCCACTGTCACCTCTCCTCCTTTTAAATCAAGAGGCAGAATTGATCCTGTAAAAATCTGGTCTGGAATCTTTGATAGTCCATAGCTTCCAGGCGCAGACAGCGTGGATTTCTTGTGTATGTGGGATGAGTTATGTAATTCTACCCTGGATAGTATGGCTCCAATCAAAGTTTTGCCCAAACTCACCCATAAAGTGAGAATCACTCAACCACCTCTGGGTAGACCGAGTCCCCTCAGAACTAAGAGTAATCCCAATAACTGGACTGGATCACAAGTGAAGAAGAACTGAGGCAGCTTTATTAGTAGCAAAAAACACAAGGCTAAAAGGGTAGCCAAACGGCACAGAAAGGAAAGCAGGCAGCCTCGCTATACAGTCTAACCTAGCTGAAGAAAGGCAAACATAAAATAAGGTAAAGTAGAACAGCCTAGCTGTATAGGGAAATCAAACATAAGCAACCTAGCTAAGTATCTCATTACTAACAGAGCAATGCAAACATATGGCATACAGTAGAACACAATAGACTAGGCAAAGGGCCCACCCTAGCCGGACAAAGACAAACAGGCAATACTTGGCTGACAGAGGTAACGCCGCAAGTGGCTAAGGAAAGGGTTCATTCTGTCAGTACACTCAGATGAGCTGCTGTACAATCGCGGCAAGCTCCCTCAAAACCAGAGTGGAGCAGAAGCAAAACAAATGGAAAATAGAGAGTCTCTTGAGGACCTGCACTGCAGGTAGAGGCCAGAGCAGGACACTCTGCTCACAGAAGACTAGGGATGTCACCTAAGACAAGCAAACAGTCACTGATGCGCTCAAGATGAATGCTCCCAAGGCAAGCAAGATAAAGCAACAATACCCGAGCCGATGCTCCCAAGGTAAGCAAGGTGAAGAAGCCAAACCTGAGCTGATGCTCCCAAGGCAAGCAAGGTGAAGAAGCCAAACCTGAGCTGATGCTCCCAAGGCAGAAGACTCAACAGCCCTGCACAGCACCCAAAGGCCAGGATCAGCCCACATGGACACCTCCATGTTCGTCTAGAGATACCTTGAGACGTGGCCTCAGCTGCACCTGCAGCACTCCCCATCTTCCAGCCCACACAGTCCCAAGCATAGCACAAAACCACTCACTGCATACAGCGACCAAGGGCTCACGGTGGGTGACTGGAATCTCAGCTGAGGCACAGGAGGCTCTGGACACAAAGGCTTGGCAGCAGGCTTCACTGGAGCAGAGGTGAAAGCTGTAGGCAGAGCTTTTACTCCTCAGGACTACCAAGCTTGAAAGCAGGCTTCACAGGAACACAGCATTAGGTGAAAGCTGTAGGCAAAGCTTTTACTTCTCAGGACTACCAAGCTTGAAAGCAGGCTTCACAGGAACACTGCACACACTAAATATACCCTATTCCCCCTGTTAGGCCACCAACATATTGTAGCCAGCAGTACAGCAGATGTCTTCCAAAGTGTGTTGTCTAGCACTAACCACATGGCAGGTATAACACCAGCGAGGGATTCTGTGTGAGTGCCAAGATTAGATTTTGTTCTCTGCACTGCAACCTACTTCTCCCACCCCAGCTCTAGCTGTGGGCTTTATAACAGGTGCATTCAGGCATATCCTTATATATCTATGTATATACAGGATTAGGTAAAAAGATAAATAGAGAAAATGAAAGAAACTGAAAGGTCTATTGTCTTATACAAACTACATGTCTGTATGAACCAGCACATCTTCTCTGCCAGTATACAGATAGGAGTTTGCTCTGTGTTCTGTAAACCATGAGGCAGGGGACCAGTGCAGCATAGGGGGCCCACAGGGGAGTGGAGGAGTGGCCTAGTGGTTAGGGTGGTGGACTTTGGTCCTGAGGAACTGAGTCCTGAGGAACTGAGCCCCAATTTGACTGCCCCTATTGGACCGACCGTTCACTTGTCTATTAGATTGTAAGCTCTTTGAGCAGGGACTGTCTCTCTTTGTTAAATTGTACAGCGCTGCGTAACCCTAGTAGCGCTCTAGAAATGTAAGTAGTAGTAGTAGTAGTAGTTCGATTCCCACTTCAGGCACAGGCAGCTCCTTGTGACTCTGGGCAAGTCATTTAACCCTCCATTGCCCCAGGTACAAATAAGTACCTGTATATGTAAGCTGCATTGAGCCTGCCATGAGTGGGAAAGCGCGGGGTACAAATGTAACAACAAAAAAAAATTCCACCACAGACAGAAGGTGGGGGACAGAGATGGCAGGCCTTGGATTACCTTAAGGCAGGGACAGCAGAGACACCACCACTGTAAACCTTATATCGAATAGGATCTCAATATAATCGATGACCTAATGTATGTACAATCCAATTTGTACTCAGGAATCTTCATGCAAAACCATAATGTATTCTTCTCTACCATGTATGTATGCACACGGTATATATAGACCAAGATCTGTCCCATATATGTTATATTCCATTTACGTTCCAGTTAAGTTACCATGTATGTATGCACCTTATCACAATTTTACCATTTGTAATTCTGTTACCCAGAAATGGCAACTGCCATTACGGCAAATGTAAGCCACATTGAGCCTGCAAATTGGTGGGAAAATGTGGGATACAAATGTTACAAATAAATAAATAAATAAATAAATAAATAAAACTGCCTGCAAGTTGTGTAGAAAATGCTGCAAGTCTCCCAAGGGACTTAGGACAGCACGTGGCTGCAGTTTGTGGCTATCCAGAGGGACATGCAAGCTTACACTAAGGTCCAGACTGCCGCCCTACCTACCCAGTGGGCTCCCCTCCCCCTCTTGCACCAGGGAGACCAGTAGCCAGACAGCACCACAGGGTCTGCAGAACATGAGGGACAAGGCAGCAATCTGGGGCCTAAATCAAGCACAAAGAGTGACTGGCACTAGTCTACCAACTGATGCAGCAGTGCAAATGCAAGTGACAGAAGCTGAAGGCTGGACACCAGCTTCATGAAGCCAACATCTCCAACTTCAACCCTGTGCAGCAGATGGTGCTCTCAATCCTGGTGTAAGAAAGAAGAAGCGGGACACACCCTCCACGAGACATCAAAGAGAAACAACACAGAAGCAGAGGGCAACAAACTGACTTCCAGCCTGGGAGGAGATATTCAGAAGTTCTTTATTTGTAAAGCATCAGTAGAATGACCCCACATGGGTCCATGTTTTGGTGGACGCAGCCGTCTATCTCAAGGGTCACAAGAAAAACAGAAGCTCTATTTCACTCCCTGCAGACATCGACTTCTTGCCTCAGACTCCGATTCCCATTCTCAAGCCTGCCCAGGGACTCAATCCCTCACTGCTTCCCAAGCATAAGGGCTGGGTTCCAGGCACAATCTACTGTCTCTTGGCTAGGTAAATAGGCACATATCCCCACAGTGACATTGTTACAGCACGAAAACTATGCATAGTACAGTTCTTAAACATCAATAAATACTGAAATGCCTTTACAAAATAAATAGTGCAGTCCATGTAAATCAAGAAATGCTAAGATGCCATTCAAAACATAAATAGTCAAGTCCATGAAAAGCATTGTACCTTCAAAGCCACAGCTACCCCTTGTCTCCATGCTGACCAGTGCCTGAGCTCTATTCTGTCCACCAGCCAGGTCCTGAAAAATGGAAGAAAGCCCTTGTTACAAAAACCTGAATGCAGATCTGGTCTCTGACCATCCCCTCATCAGAAAGGTTAGGGTGGTCTTGGTAGTCTCAGCTTACCTGGACACAATAGCAAATGAGGCATCCTCTGGCTTCACAGTTTCCTGGGTTTCTGCTGGCTAGTGCCAGGGTGAGAGGATGGAGAGCAAATGAGTTAGTTTCACAGGTGCTGACTTCCTGCATCATTACAAGCCACCTCCACCTTTGCAATGTTAAGACTACTACTACTATTTATCATTTCTATAGCACTACAAGGCATACGCAGCGCTGTCAACATTAAAGTTCAAAAATGGCACCTAGATTGATCAATATAGATGTCTTTTCACCCCGAATGCCCAAAGGTATGGTCAATTTGCAAATTAAAGATGTCCAAATTCAAACCATCATTGCCATGACAATCGACATACCCAAATGCCCTATAAAGACGTCCAAGTCAATATTTTCAAATGGCTCCATCCCACTCTGGCAGCCAGCAAGGAATACCAGGAAGGATAGCCTCACTAGGAAGGAGAACTTCAGTGCAGGGGAGGTGGAACTCTTTGTGAACTGTAAGAGGTTATAAAATAATTTTAAAAACTACTCACAATGGAGTTGGTCCAAGGGCAGGACTGCGATTGTCGCTGATCCGGAAGTGCTCTGTTGCAGAGCAGAAAATAGCTCCGGAGTGTGAGCTGCAGCTGGGTATGGGGGAGGAGTAGTGTGAGGATGCATGGCTGATCTGCGAGCTGTGGAATTTGGCAGTGGTGGCTATATTAGGAAGTGTTGGTGCTGACAGCACTCATCAGTGCTGTGTTACTGCGAGAGCGCGGGGACCAGGGTTGCCAGGTGGAAAATTTTTTTCTAGCCCAATCCAGCCCAAAAACCAGCCCAAAACCCGCCCAAACACAAACCCCGCCCCTGACACCCCCACCCCCGCGTCATCACCCCCGCCCCCGCCGTCATCGGCCCCGCCGTCACCGGCCCCGCCTCCCACGTCACTGGCCCCGCCTCCCACGTCATCGGCCCCGCCTCCCCGTAATCGGCCCCGCCTCCACGTCATCGGCCCCGCCTCCCACGTCATCGGCCTGCCCAAAACGTCACTAACCCCGCCCAAAAAACGTCACTAACCCCGCCCCCCCGCGGCCGAAAAAGGCAAAAAGCCGCCCAAAAAAACCGCACAGAAACCCAAAAAGCCGCCCAAAAAACCGCAACCCGCCGCGGGCAAAAATTTCCCGCGGCGGGTCGCGGAAAACCGCCCAATTGGGCGGTAAAACCGCCCACCTGGCAACACTCCGGGGACTGATGCTGCTGCACATGTGCAGTGAGTAACTGTGCGTATTCTTGGAGTGAGCGAGGTGCCCGGATGTTAGAGGCAAAGTGGCTGAGATGTGGCTGGATGTTGTAGGCGCAAAATGGACCCCAGAAACAGTCTTCTGATTGGTTAGGAGAGCCTGGAGATGTCACAAGGGTGGGGGCCAGTGTGAGAGTGAGTAGTAGGTGTGCAGCAGGTGAGGAGCTCATGCACAGGACCGGAGCTACACATTGAGGAGCTTTGCGGTCATGAAAATCCCCGTGAGGGGAACTATGGACAAGATCATAGGCCTCAGGAGGGGGGGGGGGTGAAGGTGTGGGGCAGAAAGATTGGATGCCTTGGGTGTTCAGGTGGGGGAATTGCATGTCAGAGAGGTTGATTGGGGGATTGTGTGCTGCAGGATCAGGGTGAGAACAGGAGCAGTGATTTTAGAAATCTGCTTCTAAGCACATGTGGAGTGTAGAAGCATGTATTTTTTTCTCCATGTGCAACTTTCTAAAATTGCTGCTTCCGCCAGATGTGGAGAGACATCAAGTGCAGTCCTAATTATCCTTACATGTATTTTACAAGAGGATCTGCATTTGGCAGAGCCTCTTGTAAATACTACAGGCATTCTTCATATTATGACCTAGATGTGTGAACTTCCTTCTCCACGCCTTTTCTAGAATAGGGATCTGCATATCCTTTGCCATATGTCATATGCATGCTGTTTTTTTCCCTCATGAGTCACACATAGTTACCTGAGAATTCCATTTTTTTCCTGGAATGGCATTTGTTCATGTAAAAAATGTATTCACTCACAGAATCATTGAAGGATAATATTTCTTGAATGGCCAGAAGTGCACCTGTATGAGCTCAGAATAAAAATGCACTCTGTCCTTTTACTTCTGTTGTAGCTGAAAAATAATATGCAATGTTTGTGTACTTATATAAGGGAGAAGGAACTAGAGAATGGGCCAAGGAGGGAAACAGTGAGTCACTGTATGCTCATAATAATCTCACTTTCTCTTATATCAATCGCAGTAATTACCTAGTTGT